>NC_060070.1:69732500-70042500 GCF_922984935.1 Meles meles
CCGTGGGCTTTCAGAGTCAGACAGCTATCCCACTGAGGGCTGCTCAGCTGTAAAAGAATTTTCTGAGACAGTATGAGTCAAGCTTCTTTATTCCTCTGATTTCTCCCTCTTTTGTCACACTTTGCAGAATATGTGGCAAGTCACCAACTTGCATTTTATTTTGAAGATTTCAATTTCCTGTAGCTCAAGTAGACAACAGATCGAGTGAGACATGAGGCAGGAGCAGGGTTGCGGCATGCTTAAAAGCTAGACATCAGAATCTCCCAGAAAAATGGGTTCCAGGAACGGTCTCATGTGATGCGGGCATAGAGGCAGGGGTGGATGCGGATGGAGGGCCAGAAGTAGAAATTGAGCTGGGGAGAGATCTCGACATATCCTACTACATTTAAGAAATGTGGAGGGGAAGAGAGCTAATAGAACTAAACCAACTGCACTAAGATTGAAAAACATCATTAAAACTCGGAGAAACGAATCATTCAGTCAAGAGTTTGGAATGATGGCATCTGTTCTTGGAGCTCTCAGTAGCTCATCTTCTTACTGTAAATACTCAAAATGGGGAGAATGAGTTGTTAGCTCTTTGGTTTGGTCACCCTATGGAGATACTGCCAAAGCGTTGCTGGAAGTATTCCACACGAAATTCACCTCAGACCTTTGCAGCTTTCCGTGATAGTTCTCCAAGTATGCCTTCCCCAAAGAGAGGCTAAGAGATGTGGTAAATTATGTAGTGAATTTACTAGTTCTTGAGTGAGGATTATCTAGAAAGTGCTACATTTAAACACTTTCAGCTTTTATAAAGAGAATTTTGAAATAAAAATCTAGTGGTAATAGTTTGTGTTGTCAAAATGCTTAAATCGCCTAAGATTTTAAGATGCCTCTAAAGTTGGATCTCATACGGGATTCTGTTTTTTTGTAGACTATTATTTGGCTCATGTATTAGTCTAATTAGACTGCCATAACAAAATACCACAGACCGGGTGGCTTAAGCAACAGAAACTTACTTTCTCACAGTTCTGGAACTAGAAGTCTCAGATTAAGGTCCAGAAGGGTCAGTTTCCAGGAAGAGCTCTCTTCCTGGCTTGTACACAGCTGTGTGCTCACATGGCCTTTGCTCTGTGCTCAGATAGAAAGAGGTGAGAGAAAAGCATGAAGTCTCTGGTGTCTTTTCTTATAAGGACACTTGTCCTATCATATCAGGACCACACCCCAATGTCCTAATGTAACACTACCACCTAACACCTTATCTGAAAATATAGTTACATTGGGGATTAGCACTTTCACATTTGACTTTTGGGGAGGCAAAATTCAGTCCATAGCAGTCTATTAACAAGATTTCAGATATTTATGTTGTTTACTTACCAACAGAGGAAAAATTCTCCTCTCTACTATGAACTGACAAATTCATATATACCTTCTCCTCCAAAAACACACATGTGCATCATCAGAAATAAACTATGGTCTTGGAAATTAATCTGTGCATTTGTGTGTTGCAGTGTGGAAATCTGATACATTTCCGTAGAATATTTAATATTTCCTTGATGCTATTGATGAAAAAAAGTCCAATTTAACAAATCCTTCCACTCACGTTTTAGTCAAAAATCGGATGCTATAGAATAAAAACGTTGGGAGATTCAGCTTCTCTAAAAACCAGATTATTATCTACATTATGGCATAGAATAACTGGTACTAAGCAATTTCATAGTTTTTATAGAAATGCTTTTTCTCTTAACCAACCGTACAGAAATTGCCCCCACAAAATATGAGAAAATGTGTTAAACATTTTTGGGTATAGGAAAATGCCTATTACACTTTCATTTTCAACCATGGCATACCACAGCTCAAAACCCAGGGGCAAAGAACTCACTTCACTAAGATACATCCCATACATCACAAAAATAGGGCTGCCTTTAACTGAAAGATGATGTAATATTTGAGGCAAGTATATTGTGTTACTGAGTTTTCTGTAGTTTTTCCTTGTAACTGTCACCATTTGGATATGATAAGTGAGGACAACTACTTGATATACTGTGTTTTATTTCCTACTCATGCATCATTTGAGCCAGAGTTTCTCCCAAGTGTGGTCCGGAGAGCCCCGGGGGCCCTCTGGTTAGTCTATAATGCTTCACGGGGAGGAAGAACATGACTGGAGTAGGGGTACTGAGTAGAGTGATGGCTGCAGAAAGCAACTGAGGTCATGGTAGTTCTTACCCACAAAAGGAGGCCAAAGAGCAGAAGTCTGACAAATTTAAAGAGTAAAGATTTATCACACTGGCCTCATTTCTTTTTCCATATTGTCCCAGAGGGACAAGATCTTATCTCTGTCACCTGGCTTGTTGCTCTTGACTAGGGAGACAGCAGACAATATAGAAATAGCAAACACAGAAAGTCACAAATATCCCAGAATTTTTACACCCCTCTGAGATGATCACTGGACTTCTGTCTCTCCTACATTTCCTGGAATAGAACTCTCTGAAGATCACTTGTTCCAAAGCAGACACTTTTAACTGAGGGCCTGTGGTCCCATGGTATTTAAAATGCAAAGTAAAATAAAATTTGAACATTGAAATGAGGTATATATGAAAAGTTTACCCATCCCCTTTACCCCAGTCTCACTATCTGGCCTGCTTCCACCTCTGACTATCCATTGGGATAACCAGTCTAGATTGTCGCTATATGCAAGGTATTTTATACATACATGTAAGCCAATACTCTGGCTTACAATGTATTGGAGGATTTATGTATGCTTTTGTAAGTATGCACATTTGTGTATCTATCATCTATCATCTATCCATTTATCATTTAACTGTCAGCCTTTTGTTTCTTAATATAGTATACTAAGCATTGTCTTAAAAGTTTTGGTGCATTTCAAGCTTCAGTAATTTTAAAAGTATAACTATTATGAACTTTTGCCAAAAACCATAAAATTTTATTTACACTTATTTAGTCTTTTTAATTTTGAATAGTATCTTTTTAATGCTAATCTTTTACTTTCATCAACATTTGCCATCTTCATTTTGAGGGATTGAAATGTATATATTACCCTGCCCTTGCTCTTTCCAGTTACTATGTCTTGATGATTGTTTGTCATAATATTTATAGATTTCTGTCATTCTTTCTCAGAACCATATTGTAGCCCATCGTATGAATGGATGAGAAATGATTTAACCAGCCTTCTGTTTATATACATTTAAGTTGCTTCTAACAACACTCTAAAGAATATTCTTATATATATATTTTTGCTCATTTATACTGGCATATCCATTAAGAATGAGACCAGCAGTAACAAAACTATTTGTTTTAAATAGGCTTTTTTCCCCCATATAATAGGAAGTCCAGCAGTGAGAGGTTGTAGGCAGTTTTGGCTGCTCAGTGACGCCATAATTCATTGAAAAACTCATGCTTTTTATCTTTTCGTATCATCATTTTTACTGCACTGGACTTTTGTCCTCATCCTTGTCACTTCATGGTTATAGGATGGCTACCACAGCTCCAGGAATCACATCTATCATCCATCCAGACAAGAAGTAGGGGAGAGAAAGAGAAGCAACTACATCTATCCCTTGGATGAGGAGAGGGAAAGCTTTCCTAGAGCCTGAAGTAGAGTACCAGTTTTCAGATGGTGATGATGCCTCTTCCCATCTTCAAGGGAGACAGTAAGAGAATGGGGGTGCTAGAAATAGCTATTATGTTAACCAACCAACAATGCTCGCCACAGCTAATTCAACAATTGGAAACATTTCCAGATCTTTTTGAGGAACTTTTGCTGAAAACACAATCTTTTTTTTAGATTTTTATTTATTTATTTGACAGAGAAAGAGAGAAGACAAGCAGGGGGAGTGCAGGGAGAGGGAGAAGCAGGCTCCCCACTGAGCAGGGAGCTGTATGTGGGTCTTGATTCTAGGACCCTGGGATCATGACCTAAGCCAAAGACAGACACTTAACTGACTGAGCCACACAGACACCCCTAAAAACACAATCCTAATTCTGCCCTAAATGCTCTGTCTTCCCCCAGACTTCTTGATAGCTCTTCTCTAAACCCCTACCCTCCCTTTTGTCCTGCCATCCAGTTTAGTTAACTGTTTTATTTCTTTTAGTCTTCGCTCTACTTTGAGCTTGTAAAATGCTTTAGGGTAGAGATTATGTAGTTCTTTGCTGTTTCCAGAAGTGAGTAGAGTCATTTACTTACAAATATGTGCATTAGTTAAAGAGAAATGTAGAAGGCAACTAATTAACGTTGTTTGAACCCTGAAATTTTTGAAACATTAGCAGTTGTTTCACCCAGACTACTAAGTCAAAAAATATTTCACCTTATACAATCAGATAAAAAAAAGTAAGTTTAATATAAAATGTATGATTCTATTTCAGTAATATCATTAGATTTCATGTATATATAGTATATATATGTATATATAGTACAGTGTACATGTGCAGGAATAATAGGGAGACGTATACATGTCTTTTACCTTTGGATAATTGAGCTGTGGGGTTGTTTGGCTGGCTTAAAAAGAGATACAAGGGAGAAAGAAGGCATTACCATTATGTTTGATAATGGAAGAATTGAGTACTTGAGTACTCAACAATAAATAAGAAATTCAAAGAAAAAAAGAGACGTCTCCTTTTTAAAAAATACTTAATACATTTTGTAATAAAATTCTAAATATTCATAAATGGAATTTCAGGTAAATAACTATTTCTGAAATAAGTAGAACAACTTGGCCCCTGCATTTGTATTAGTTCTTTGAATATAGTTCCCTTTACAAAGGAAGAACTTAATATAATGAAACTATTTTACAAACAGTAATCACACTCTATAAAGAAAATCTTACCTTCCTTTTCTTTCTCTTCCTTTCCTCTCCTGTCCCTTTTCCTTTAGATTGAAATGTAAAAATCCAGGGCAGTAAGCATAGCCCCACCATACACAAGGGTGAGGGAAGACTGGAGAGGCACTGATCATTAGATGGGGGCAATCATGCGGCTAAAACTTTATTGAACATTTATTATAAGCCAGGCCATGTTTTGGTGTTGCACATCTATTAACAAATTTAACACTCACAACGATTTTTTCTATAGCCATCCCATTAACAGAACCATCAATAGTAAACTAAGTACCAAAAGCCGTATCTTGGCAAAAGTGGGTAATCACAGGTTTTAGCCCTAGGCCACATCAGAAATAAGACAGAGGGAAAGTTAAAATTACTTCACCTTCTTTTTCTAACTTCACCCCCCCTTAAAGTTCACCCTCTGGTTGGCATACAGGTCTCAGCCTTAGCTTAAAGACAATCAGTCCATCCTTACACCACAGAAAGGACTGGAATTGCTCTCTTCAGCTCTCCTCTTGACAATGTGATGGAATTTTCCAATCTTATTTATTCTTTTAATGCCTCATCATCTTAATGAAGAAAAGTCTTCAATGAATTTTTCAAAGTTTAAAGTCATGCTTCTTCATATACTATTAAATGATAAATGACATAAACTTTAGGTTGGCTTTCTTTGGTGGATCAAGAGAACAAGATTGAGATTACTGGCCAGTTATTAGTTTCATTTGATACTGAGTCACGGAGCTTGAAAAGTCACAGCCAAATTTTAGTTGACCAGTTTGGGAGCTTTTATAAGAGTAAAATCATGTTTTTCTTAAGAATAGTTTCAGTCTTCTAATGCCAATAGCTCTCTCGGGTCCCAATGCAATCTGTTGATGGAAGTCTTTCTTGGGATTTATGAACACGTCATTAGCGATAAAAGCTACCAGTCATCAGTGCTCAAGTTCTTACTTCACTGTATCTCCAGCAAGTTGTCTTTGCAAAAGAAAACAACAGCTCACAGTGACCTGTGTGGCCCATCCTTATGGGAGGAGTTTGTAGAGCTCACCGCAGCACAGGGAAGTACAAAGGCCTTGGTCTCAGAGTGTGACCTGTTCGCTTCCTTGCAGTGTGTTCCCATAGCTGGCTGGTGATCTCTCCAACCAGAAATGAAGACACATATGTGGGAGCTCTGCCTTTCCCTAGAAGCTTTCCACTCAGTGTCCCTCACTCTTCCTGCATGGGCTCACTCTCCCTGCTGACTTGACCTCCTGTCATATCACAGGTATGGAAACATTGAGCAGAATCTCTACCACCCTCAAGGTTTTTACCTCTTTGATACACCCTGAGACATTGAAAGGAGAGCAAAATCACATGTCCGTTTTGGTATTATGAATCTGCTCCAAAATAGGGGGTCTGGAATAGCTGCATGCTAAAAAATACTGGTCAAAACCACGATGAGACTTTTTTTTTAAAAAATAAGAGGTTACGCCAAGTTCTGGCTTCTCTCATCTCCCAGCTGCTGTCTCACAGACCCCTACACTATTCTAAGGACCGGAAAGGCTTCTATACACAGGCTCATTTGTGGTCAACATAAAGTAGACTGTAGCCTTGTTCCCATTCTCTATGCTTTGTTAAAAATAGCATTAATACACATTCATTGTAGAAAATTTGGGAAATACAGAAAAGCATAAAAGAAATAAAAAGGGACCATAGGCCCACCACTCCACTCACATTTTAGCTGCTGAACTAAAAGCACACACAGAAATCAAAAGAGCAGATAAATGTACCCAATGTTTTCTGGTTCCTTTTTACATTGCTCATGTCCAAATATTTATTTAGCCAAGCAACTGGAAGCAAAATGACTAAACAAAAGAACTTCCTTCAAATCACAGCATCTTAGAAGCAGAATAGGCAACCTGAAATCCTACCCAGGAATTTCCTCACGCTACCTATGAGGGCGTGTAAGCCAGATTCAGGTCACTGCTTCCAGGAAGGCTTTTCTGGATAGTTGGCTTCACTCTATGAATTTCTGTTTGCCAGAAATTTCTACCTACATGATGTACTTCCTACCCATGGGTCCTAATCAGAACTCTGGAGCAACACAGAATGCTTAGCTTCCTCTTGTGGTATTTTAACAATTAACCATTGACTCTCCCTAAATTTCTATTTTTTTTATTTTTTTTATTTTCAACATAACAGTATTCATTGTTTTTGCACCACACCCAGTGCTCCATGCAGTACGTGCCCTCCCTATTACCTACCACCTGGTTCCCCAACCTCCCACCCCCCGCCCCTTCAAAACCCTCTGGTTGTTTTTCAGAGTCCATAGTCTCTCATGGTTCATCTCCCCTTCCAATTTCCCTCAGCTCCCTTCTCCTCTCCATCTCCCCATGTCCTCCATGTTCTTTGTTATGCTCCACAAATAAGTGAAACCATATGATAGTTGACTCTCTCTGCTTGACTTATTTCGCTCAGCATAATCTCTTCCAGTCCCGTCCATGTTGCTACAAAAGTTGGGTATTCATCCTTTCTGATGGAGGCATAATACTCCATCGTGTATATGGACCACATCTTCCTTATCCATTCGTCCATTGAAGGGCATCTTGGTTCTTTCCACAGTTTGGCGACCATGGCCATTGCTGCAATAAACATTGGGATACAGATGGCTCTTCTTTTCACTACATCTGTATCTTTGGGGTAAATACCCAGCAGTGCAATTGCAGGGTCATAAGGTAGTTCTATTCTTAATTTCTTGAGGAATCTCCACAGTGTTCTCCAAAGTGGCTGCACCAACTTGCATTCCCACCAACAGTGTAAGAGGGTTCCCCTTTCTCCACATCCTCTCCAACACACATTGTTTTCTGTCTTGCTAATTTTGGCCATTGTGACTGGTGTACGGTGGTATCTCAATGTGACTCTCCCTAAATTTCTTATTTCAAGAGTCAACTATTCTGAACATACTGTTGAGGATGAGCTCCACTTTGCTCAAATCATGATGTCCAGAACTGAATAAAGAACACTAATTTTGCTGAATAACATGGGGGATGTCATGTTAATGTCTGTGATACTGACATTGAATATCTAATATCTATTAATTGTCAAAATACAGTTAAAACACATTTTCTAATTATAACAATAGTTTCATCTCATTCAGACTCACTAACCACACCTTACTCTGAAGACGTTTGCAGCAATACTGCCTATAATCACCCTATCACCAACCCTAGAAGGATACCTTAAGCAATTTTTGTGCCTCCCCATATGCTATGATGGTTAATTGATGTGTCAACTTGATTAAGTTGTGGTGCTCAGTTGTTTGGTCAAACACCAGTCTAGATGTTGCTATGAAGATATTTATTATATGTAATTAACATTTAAATCAGTAGACTTTGAGTAAAGAACTTACCCTCCATAAGGTGAGTGAGCTCCTCCCAATCGGTAGAAAGCCTTAAGAAAAAAACTGAAGTCTTAGATGAAACAATTCTGTCTCCAGAATGCCTTTGTACTGAAGAGACTAAAACATCAACTCTTACCAGAATTTCTATTCTTTCAACCTGCTTTACAAATTTTGGATTGGCCAAACCCATAATTGTACAAGCCAGTTCTTTACAATAACTCTCTTCTCTTTCCATCTCTCTCTCTATTTCTGTCTCTCTTCATCTTACTGGTTCTATTTCTCTGATGGACTAATACATTTCTTTAAATATTCTTCTATTCATCATTTCCTTTCCTTCTCTACTATTCCTTACTTTCCTTTCCTACACTTGACATACTTAGTCAAATGTGGACCCTTAGCTCAATTTACTTTTTGTTCAGTAGACATGTATCTTCACTTCTATATATGAATCATGGTTTTCTTGGCTCCACCTCCAAACAGACATTTTTTGTCATTTCCACCCAGTGAGATGCCTCAGTCCTTGTTGCCTTATGAACTATAGTTCTTCCTGCCTCAAAACATTGACTAGAATCACCTTTGCAGAAAGCCTTAGGATCTAAACTCATGGCTCTGGTCACTGACACCTCCAGCAACTCCCATAAGACACATACTTTATTCTAGAACATTTTTTGTGTGCCTTTTTTGTTGTTATTTTTTCCATGTTCTTTTCTTTGGTTTCATCGGGTTTTCCTTCATAGGTAGATATATATATATAGATATATATATTTATATATATCTATATATATATCTATCTATATTATCTATATCTATATCTATATCTATATCTATATCTATATATAAATATATATATATTTTTTAAGTAGACTCCACACCCAACATGGAGCCCAACATGGGGCTTGAACTCAGAATCCTGAAATCAGGACCTGAGTTGAAATCAAGGGTCAACTCTTCAGTCGACTGAGCCACCCAGGTGCCCCTCTTTCCCATTTATATTAAAATCTCTTTAAGGATATGAAACATGTCTGACTTTTTAGTCTTGCTTAGAACTGTATTCAGCATACAGAGGCTCCTTAATAAATATCCTTCACTATAACTTATTCAAATAACTTGAGACTTTCTAGTATGGATGAAGGAGAGAGCTAGACACAAAATTAGCTAGAACTTCCATAAAACTCAGCCCCGTTTGGATCATGTTTTAAGACTACTTAGAGAATTCAGCTAGTGCTATTTGTCAAGCCTCTTTTAAGACCAATTTCCTGAGGGTCCATTGTTAAACTTTTCTAAGTCCTACCAGTACACACATGCTGAGAAAATTATATGCAATGATGCAGTGCTTCTCAAACTTTAACATGCATAAGACTCACCTAAAGAGCTTGTTCAAATGCAGATTCTGATTGAGAATGTCTGGGTCTCACCTGAAACACTGCAGCTGGAACAACATGTCAGGTGATGCTGATGTTGCTGGTCTATGGTCCATATTTTGATTACCATGGATCTAATAGAGAGGACCTAGGAACAAAGTCAAAGCTGAGTCCAAACTATGACTCTCTCACTTACTAGCTCTGGGAAATGTCTAAAACAATAGAATATTGGTAAGATTAAATAAGCAGATGCATATGAAATCATCTAGAATAATGTCTGGAATTTAATAGCTGTTCAGTAATCTTAATTTCTATCTCACTCTATGAATGACTATCCCTGTCAACTTGTTACATCTCTCATGTCTCATTCCAACTTTGTCACCACCACAAAAAAAAAAGTGGTATTTCAAAAAATATCTTTAGTTTTTTAAAAAACTTATTTAAATTATTTTTTATTTTTAATAACCTTGTAAAATAAGAAACGATTTTTGTGCTCCATTCATTTTTATTGGCATACCACATATCATTGTGTGGGCTTTGAAGTCAAACAGACCTGATTATTCAAATTGTTATGCAAGTTACTTCATTTCTGTAAACGTTATTTTTTTTTTTCATTTTAAAAATGAGGATAATAGTAATCCAGGCCACAAACATATGGAAAACATTAAGTGAAAGTATGTAAGAAGGTTAGTCAGGGTTTGACTCATAATAAGCACTTATATCAAACACTTTTTGAGCTTTAATGAAGGGAGGCAAAACTACAGAAGAGACTTAATGCACAGATTTGAGGACCAGGAAGGGTGGTACTCAGAGACCTATGATGGGGACATTTGAGTAGATGAGCCTGAGAATCTTGAACACCTAGGGTTCACTGAATCCAGTGATTGGCAGAAGTTCCTTCCACCTTGCAAGAGGACAGTAGCCTTCCCTTTCCTGTAAAGACCTTACCTGAGGCAGTTGCCTTGCAAGATGATGGTTTAGCTTCCTCAAGATCTGCCTTTCATCCTGTATTGTCTACAGGCCAAACAATAGTGTCAAGTCTCAGAAGAGTCCAAGTGGAGTCTTTCCTGGTTTGGGAGAAGATAGCTTACACATCAAAAAAACTTAAGTATGGCAAAAATATAAAAGCAAAAACCAGGAAACTATCTATGAGGGTGGTCTTGAAGGGTATAGGACTAGACAGGGCAGAATGTAAAGGGCAGTAGATTGTAAGGTTGGTCGGAAACATTTATTGACAAGGGAGCACTCTCCCATGAGTAGAGTTTCAATGCTGTATCAGTCTGCTGCTGCCACAACAACCACATAATTTCAGTGACATGCCACAATAAACATTGATTTCTCACTTTGCTGAGGTTTGGCTGATATAGTCTGGGCTTGGCTAGGCCTGCTCCAAGCTGTGGATTGACTCCAGATCTGCAACTCATGTCTTTCATCTTCTTTGGAACAATGGTTATTCAAGGCATGGTCTTCTTGAAGCTAAAGATAGGAGTTCAGGAGACCAGCCCAATTATGCATCCGTATTTTAAGTTTCTTCTTCCATCTTGTTCAATAACATCCCAATAGTTAAACCAAGTCATGTAGCCAAGCACAACATTCTAAGTATCTGAAAGAAAGAAAATATTTTCATTATTTGCATATGGCATAATAGTCTACCTAGAAAACAAAGACTATGTAGACAAAAATATTAGATTAGTAAGAAACTGTAGCAAGGTAGCTAAATACAAGATAAGTGTACAAAGAGAATTACATTATTATTTGTTATAAAATATAATCATAAAAGATAATTTATAAAGGATACCATTTATAGTTAAAACAAAAAGGACAAGGTACAAAGATACAAATCTAACAAAAGATGCATAGGACAAGTGTGGAGAAAATGTTGAAGCTTTTTGAAAGATACTAAAGAAGACCTAAATATTTAAAAATATATCTCATATTCAAGGGTAGGAAGACTCAAAATCATAAGAATATAAATTATCTCCAACAAAATTCTAAATTCCATTAAAAAATGCTAAGCATTTATTTTCAGTAATTTGACAAATCATTCTAAAATTTATATAGAAGAACAAAAATTCAAGAGGAGTGAAGACATTAAAGAAAATTAACAACAAGAATGGGAGAGGAAATATTCCTACCAGATAGCAAGATCTATTTATAAAGATAAATTAATTAACATATAGTAGTATTAGGACAGAGATAGATAAATCTATCCATTGAACAGAATCAAGAGCTCAGATTAAGACTCATGTGAAAAACTAGGACAATTTGTCATCCATACTTAAAAAAATCATATTTTTCAATTATATCTCCTCACAAAATAATAATTCCAGTAGATTAGACTGAAATGTAGAAGACAAAACTTTAAATTCCAAAAGACAGTATAAGAAGAGATCATTAGAGGGGTACCTGTGTGGTTCAGTCAACTACAGGTCTGCCTTTGGCTTGGATCATGATCTTAGGGTGCTGGGGTCAAGCCCCACTTCTGGCTTCCTGCTCAGCAGGAGTCTGCTTTTCCCTTTCCCTCTGCCTCTGCCCCTCCCCCATGCTTGTGCTTGCTCTCTTTCTCTCACAGATGAAAAAATAAAATCTTTTTTAAAAAAGAAAAGATCTTTACAAACTTTAGATGTGGAACATTTTTATGAAATAAGGCAGAAAAATAAACTATGAAAAAAGATAAATAAATCTGACTGCATTTAAGTTATTTCCACTGGTCAAGAAGGTTACCATGGCATAAATTATACCATGGCATAAATTCCCCCAGGTAGTGAGTGACAAGTGCCTTGCCATACTGTGGTGGCAGAGAAGTCCCAAGGCTTCTTCACTGCCTAAAGAAGAGGTAAGGTTGAAAGAACATAATGGGGTGCATAAACCCCACATGAGATTTTTGCTAAATTTAGTCTTAGTTCATTTTTTTAATTAAAAGATATCTACTGAGTTATTTCAGTAGTTATTATTTGATGATTCCAATATCATAAGTTGCCTGTGATTTCCCCTGAAACTCACTCAGTGGTTAATTTTCTTTTTTTTTTTTATAAGATTTTATTTATTTATTTGACAGAGAGAGATCACAGGTAGGCAGAGAAGCAGGCAGAGAGAGTGGGAAGCAGGCTCCCTGCTGAGCAGAAAGCCCGATGTGGGACTCGATCCCAGGACCCTGAGATCATGACCTGAGCCGAAGGCAGTGGCTTAACCCACTGAGCCACCCAGGTGTCCCAGTGGTTAATTTTCTTATATGTTTAGTGATCCCTGATCTCTATATGGCTGTTCTTTACCCATAAAAAAACTGAGGATGCTTACCTTCCGAGAAGAATTATGTTTGTTTCTATTAGAAGCAGGAAGGTACTACTGACCTTGGGCAAATTATCCTCCTTGGAAAGTTCCTGGATTCATCCTTGAGTCTTTGATTTATTTCTCCCATTTTCCTCTTGGCCCAAGACTGTTCCCCAGCTGTAGCCCTAATACGGGCATATATATTTAAAGCAAAGTTACTTTTGAGTTTGTTTAATGATGCCTTTTTCAGCACATATTTTTGTGTTTTTGTTTCCAGGTGGCAGGTTTTTCTTTATGTCCTGCAAGTCCAGAAGTCCAATTAAAATACGTTTTATGCAGATCTCTTTGTTTTTTTCCCCCTCAGAGAGCCCTTCACAGTGTCTGGTCTGCCAGACTGACAGAAGCCAAAACCTTGGGTACATAATTTTGGACAGAGCCTGGCAGTGTAAGGTTGGCTGTTCTCAAGCTACAGCAATACCTTGCCTTTCTTTGTATAAGACCTTTGTATAAAACCAGCTCAACATTGCTCCTTTCCACCACTTCCTTCAGTATAGAATGTTTAAAGAATCTTACAAATGCTCCAAGATGAAGAGTAAGAAAGATTGCCAGCCAGTGGCTTTCTAACCCTTCACTCGAAACTATAGTTCTTTCTCTGATGTTTTTTAATTCTACAAGCAGAAAGAAAATGAGCGCAGTCAGCATAACCTCTGCCTTGCTCTAATTAAATTATATCACAAAGTAAGAATAGAGAGGAGACTGACTACAGAGCTAATGTGAAACAATTAAGAATTTAGTTAGCAAATTCTAAAATAGTTTACAATTCTGTTTTCACTTTGCTATTCTGGCCAATAGCCAAACAGAAAAGTGAAAGCCATTTTGCCATTCAAATGCTAGAACAGCTCATCTCAATTTTAAATCACATATTGAACATCATTAGACTACTATCACTTTCCTGCTTTGCTCTAGTTCTAAACATTTAATTTACTATCTGCTTCTCTTCTATTATGTCTAACCCATAACAAATAAAGTCTTAGAATTTGTAGCCGGGAAAAACACAAATCTATCATGATACTTTTTATGTTTCTTTTCACTATGAACCAAATCGTGCATTTAAAATTCTGGCTACATTTAGGATCCTAAATGCATGTTAGCTACAATCCAACATTTTCTTTCCCTCTGGTGGCAGTTGAAAGCACACTTTCCAAACTTTTATTCACTCATGTAGCAATGACTTCCCTTGCAGAATTTCCAGTTATATCTTAGTAGCCCCAATAAAGCAAAGACAGTGAATAATATAATCAGATCAAAATTTTTAAAAATTGCATATTTCATATTTTCCCCCAAAGTGTTATCCACAACACTTCCCCAGCTTTGAGTTAAGTTATGAAGTACTGATAATTCTACATTTCAATATATTTCTTTTTCTTAAAAAGATGAGGCAATAAGTTCATGTTTTAAAAAAATTACTCTGCTCCAAGCAGAGGTAATTCCAATCAACCTCCAACATAAAGGAAATGAGCAAACTGGACAAACTATGTACTTCCAGAAAGGGAAATCTGCCAAGATAGTAAAGAATTATTGGATAAAATTGAGAAAATATAGGAGCCTGGGAAGGTAAGACTGAGATTTTAGGCCATTTTTCCTCTGGGAACATTTCTGACTCTGGATAGGGCAGCTATGAGGCTAAGCTATGCTTCCAGCAAATTTGCAGGATCAGGGATCAAGGATTGTGGTCAGTGGAGCCCTGGTGCTTATCCTTGCTTTTGCTTGTTCCTACCTTAAGGGAGGCAAGAAACAAAAAGACCTCCACAGTAGCTGAAATATAGCTGTAGGACAGGAAATCCTTAAAATTGGACTGAGTGAATCCCAGGTTTTGTCAGTACTGCCCAGGCATCTGGTAAAAGCAAACATAGATCCTCTCTGGGGGAAGATAACACCACCATAAACCTCAAGGTATTCTGTATTCAATTTTACACAATCAATTTCTGGTACACAATGAAAAACAAGTCACATTAGAAAACAACACTTTCAAGGAAATCAGCAGAAATAAAAGCAAGAAACAGACCTAGAAGGTCTCCAAATATTGGTAATATATGGAGATATAAAACACAGACTATAAAATAACTGTATTCTATGATCAAAGAAATAACAAGATTGAGAATTAGAACTGGAAGTTATAGAGAAAAGGCTAAATGGAAATTCTGCAATTTAAATCACATTTACCAAGATTAAGAAATCAACACTCAAGTATTACAGCAAATTTGACCCAGCTAAAGGCAGAATTAGTAACTACAAAACCAGAAAAAGAAAATATCTGGAAGAAAGCAGAGAGCAAAAGAAGAAAAATACAGAGAAGTAGATATAAGACTTAGACGATGCAGTGGGAATTCTAATGTGGAAGTATTTGAAACATCAGACATAGGAGAGACAGTGTAGACAGAAAAAATATTTGAAGAGATAGTTGTTGATGAAAAACATTGAACTACAGATTTAAGAATCCCTAAAAGCCGTAAGCAGCATTAAAACATTTCATACATAGTTATATCATAGCAAACCCATTGAATCCCAACTGCCATCAAAAAAATGAGAGAGGGGCACCTGGGTGGCTCAGTGGATTAAGCCTCTGCCTTCAGCTCAGGTCATGATCTCAGGGTCCTGGGATCGAGCCCCGCATCAGGCTCTCTGCTCAGCAGGGAGCCTGCTTTTCTTCTCTGTCTCTGCCTGCCTCTCTGCCTACTTGTGATCTCTCTGTCAAATAAATAAATAAAATCTTTTAAAAAACAAAAACAAAAAAAAGAGAAATAGGACAGTCATCAAAGGACAACAATTGGACAAAGAACCATCTTCTCAACAGAAAAAAAGTAAAAAATGAAGAATGACATAATATATTTATGGACCTGAACTGTTAACTTAAAATTTTATACCCAACAGAAGTATTCTTCAAGGATGAAGGAGAAGTAAATATTTTTCAGGCAAAACAAAATTTGAGAGAGTTCCTCTCCTGAGACCTGTACTGACAGATAGTCATCAGGCAGTAGGAAAATAAATTCAGATGAAAGTTTGGGATGCAGGAAGAAAGAGAAAGCAATAGAAAGGGCAAATATGTGGGTAAATCTCAATGAATATTGACTATATATATAACAATGATAATGTGTAATTAAAACTGTGAGTTATTGGTACAAGGATACATTGGAGCAATGAGTTAGAATGGGAATCATGTAAACAGACCTATGCATATATAAACTATTGATTTATTAAAAAGTTAGCTCTAGAAGAGTGAGAGTAAAATGTACTGGGATAATTGGATATCAATATTTTTTAAAATGGAAATTTTCCTTTACTTCATATATATACAAAAAATAAATTCTAAGTAGATTTTAGGTCTAAATGTGAAAAGCAAATAATAACAAACATTCCAGAAGATACTGAAAGGAATATCTTCATGACCTTAGAGTAAGAAAAAACTTTTCAGAAGGTAGGAAATGGCATTAACCATAAAGGAAAAGATTGACAAAATGGACTATTTTAAAATCAAGAATCTCTATTTATTAAAAGACACTACTAAATAAAAACTTAAACAAAAGATACTATGAAGATTAAAGAAGTGAGTCACATACTGAGTGACAGTATGTGCAATATGGGTACCTGACAAAAGGTTCACATACTGACTCTAAAAGAAGATGCCTAAAGATCAATAAGAAAAAGACATCCCAATAGAAAAATGGGCAAGATTTGCATAGGCACTTTGAAGAAGAGAAAATCCAAAGGCGTTAATAAACATATGATAAAGGGCTCAATTGCATTAGTAATCAAGAAAATGCAAATAAAACCAAAATTAGTAACCCCCACACACCCACCTGAACTGTTAAAAAGTAAACAACTGGCCATCTCAAGTGTTGGTGAGGAGGTGGAGCAAAGGGGACTCTCATAATCTAACGACTGGCGTGTAAATTCGTAACCTCTTGGAAAACTAACTGGCATTAATTCCTGAAGCTCAATTTACATTTAATCTGTCAACTCAGTAATTCCATTCCTATGTAGATATTCAGTAGAAAGAACACATGTGCACCAAAAGACATGCTTAGGAATGTTATAGTAGCATTGTTGTTAATAACAACCCTAAACTGGTAACAACCCAAAAGTCCATCAAAAGTAGAATAGATCAACAAATTCTGGTATAGCCATTCAATTCTTATAAATTGCATGAATACACCACTGCCAACAGCACTGTGCTTAAAGCTTCAAATATAATGTGGAATGAAAGACTGCAGACTAGAAAAATGCATACCTTATGATTCCATTCTTGTAAATTTCAAAAAAAATTCGACACTACACTATGGTATTAAATGATGCATTTGTATGTGATATAACCATAGAGATAGGTATGAATGTGATTACCATAAAAATTAAGGAAGTAGAAAAAAGTTATGGTAGTGGAAATTTGGAAAAGAGGAAGTAAGAGATACTGGGGTAAATAAGGATTACTTTTGGATCTTGACAATTTTCTATTTATTTCTAGATCATGATTACAGGATGTACATTTGTAATATATCCTAGAACTTAACATTTTTTTTCTGTATCTCTTTTCTATATGTGTGTTTATATCTCACAATTTAAAAAAAGTCAGAAACTAAAATTAAAGTAAATAAGTACATTTTAGCTTGAGAGTCAAATTTTTGTAAGGATCACCTTTTGCTATTTTTCTCTTCAAACCGTGAATAGTAGAAAATGATGCATCAAGTGTGGAGCATTTCATCTTGAGGGAAAAAGGCTGATACCATGCAGATATAACACATGTTCACATGCTTGTTGTTTTGTTTTGCTTTGCTTTTGTCTTTAGCAGTTCTTAAAGACATTGAGTAGCACTATGTTATGACCAAAAATGTTTTCTTGGAGAATATTTTTATTCTTCCTTCTCTTTTCATACTTAGAGAATACACAGTGAAAAAAAAAAAAAACCAACTATAGCAAAAGATACATTGCTATACAAAAGCAACTGAAATTCTGCATAAAATATGTTGATTGGGGGTGCCTGGGTGGCTCAGAGGGTTAAAGCCTCTGCCTTCGGCTCAGGTCATGATCTCAGGGTCCTGGGATTGAGCCCCACATCAGGCTCTCTGCTGAGCGGGGAGTCTGTTTCTCCCTCTCTCTCTGCCTGCCTCTCTGCCTACTTATGATCTCTCTCTTTGTCAAATAAATAAATAAAATCTAAAAAAAAAAAGAATATGTTCACCTCTCCCTTTTCCTTTGTTGATCTTTCGTTCATTTGAGCAAACTGCTTTTGAGTTTGTACCCTCTGTCTCTAGTTTTCTCTTTTCTCTTAACAGTTTCTTCAAATTACACGTACCCCCAAACAACCTTAATTAACTGCCTTTAATTATATATTGAAATGTATGTTTTCTCATTTTCTACTGCCTTAAAATTTCCTAACAGAGATGACCTCACTGCTATTCTGAAGTTCAAAACCCCATGCATAGCTACTAATCCATCATGGATTTGTGCCAACTGTCACTTCTCTCCTCAGTGCTCAAGAGCACTGGTGAGATTGTGATCATTAGAACCCCCTGAGGATGAGAATCTTACCCTTCACTGCATGTCCTCTGCCCGGACTGCTTTTGCTCAAACACAAGGCTGTGTTTTCAATTACTCTAAAGATGGAGTCAGCTTATTGTATTGATAGGGCATCTCTATGCAGGCTCCCTTTCCTGGAGCATAGACATCTTGATGACTTTATGAATAAAACTTCTGTCTGAGTCAAAATTAATTCCATGGCAGAAAATATGTGGGATCCAACACCTATTAAATAATATGTTAAATTAACACCCCAATCTTTCACAACACCCAATTAATCACTAAATCCTGCTCATTGTTTTTCCTGAAAAAAAAACTCAAACCACCATCATTTCTCACTCAAATTACTGAAAACGTTTTCTTGCTGGTTTCCCTGACTCTAATCTTGATCCCTCTTTAGTGATGGTGCTAAAAGGCAAGGATATCCTCTTACCCTCCTGTCTAAAGTTTCTTCCTTCCAGAGTTTCCAGTGTTCTCAGAATAAATTTCAATTTCATTAGTAAGACCCTTCCTACTCAGGCCTCTGATGGCATGGAGATGCTCTATGCTCCACTTTCTGAATTAGTTGCCCACAGTGTATCATCTTCTCTCCTCTCTCTGTGCCTGGGTATTGTTCCTCCACCCAGAACCCCACTTCTACACCTTCCTTCTTCCTTGACAACTTCACATGGTTAATGGCTATTTTCTACTTGGCCTGTCAGTCTCAGGTTAGATATCACTTTTTCTGAGTCTCCTTCTCTAATCCAAGTCTGGATTATGTACCACCCGCCATGTGTTTTCATAAGACTCTATACTTAGCCCCATAGCTTTCTTATCACTTTGAATTAATTACTCTTCTCTTTTTCTGCCTAAACCACAAGTCAATAGACCTCAGAGGGCTGTGTCTGCAATGTGGCTAATACTGATGGCCAGCATTGTCCTGGCACAGACTGGGTATGCTTCTGAAAAATAATAATAATAATCGAATGCCTGGGAGGCTCAGTCCTTAAGCATCTGCCTTCAGCTTAGGTCATGATCTCAGGGTCCTGGGATTGAGCCCTGCATCAGGCTTCCTGCTCCATGGGAAGCCTGCTTCTCCCTCTCCCACTCCCCTTGCTTGTGTTCCCTCTCTTGCCATGCCTCTCTCTGTCAAATAAATAAATAAAATCTTAAAAAAAAATCGAATGCTGTACTATTGTTTACTACCAAATTGTAGTCACTGAAACTCTGAGTGGAAGAATGGTGAGAACAAGATATATATATAACGATTTCATGGCAGACTAAAGCAATGAAACCATATCCCATTAACAGATGGGAAAATATTATTATAATGATTTGCAGAAGCTGGGCTTCAAGTATCTTACCAAAATTTGAGAATATCATACCAATAAGATTAGCTCCAAAATTGGAAGTCATACTTTTCAAATCCCAAACCAGAATAGATGGTCTGACAAATGATTATGATTTATAAATCTATCCTCATAAAAACTTAAAATGTTTAAATATAAATCTCATTTAATTTAATACTGAGTGAATTGCCTTCCTTAAAAATAATTAAATTTCTTGAGAGTAGAACTATGTTGAAAATCCAAACTCTATGATTGCTGTATTTTTAAATGTATAAATTCAGTGTGTTTTTGATGAGAGAATGAAACTGACTTAAGCCTTGAGGAAATTTACATAATGAACTTCATAGGTAGAGCAAGAGATAGAATTGACTAATGCAGACTCTGTCTCCATTTCTCTGCTGTGCATTTTGCACCCTCCCCAGCTGGACTGCATCCTCCAATTGGGAACAAAATGGCCATATAGCAGCTCTAGGTCTCCAATTTTTACTACAACATAGAAGAGACTTCTCTCCCAGGAGAGCTCAGCAATCTTTCTTCATGTCTTAGGTGTCCAAACTGGGTAACATGTCACATGTGAAATAATTGCTATGACCTTGTTGGTTTAGCCCTGGGTTCCTAAGCCTGCTTCTGTGGCAAGGATAAGGGGATTATCTTAGACCAGACATGAAGACATGAGCTTTCTTCTAACTTGCTGGACTGCCCAGAGGAAAGGTGAGCAGATAGCTGAAAATCAGGGCATTCTCAGGGAGGAGAAACAGGACAATGGATACTGAGAAACCATCAAACAACGTCCACTAAAGAAGAGCATGATTGTTTCAATTTTTTTATAATTGTTCTTCAATTATGCCAAATACAGAAGATATTTAACTAGTATACATTTATATTGTATAGATTTTTAGTGGAATTCAAACTAAACTTATACCTAGTTCCAAAACGTAAAGGACCACATTTTAGCACATAGTGTATATTAAACTGAATAACACATTGAAAGTCTCAACATTAGAGGTAAATACTCAAAGACAAAGTGTTGTTCAAAACCGAAAACTATAGCCACTTAGAAATATTTTCTGATGGTTAAAAAAGGTTTGCTTGGAAGCATTATTAATAAAATATGTGTACCTAGAAAATAAGCATACAATTCCTAAATTGCGGAATTTATGGTCAAAGAATTGAAATAGACATCTATATTGTTAAGTGGATTCAGCCTTTTGCTTCTTAAGTAAAGAATACATATAATATGCAAGAATATGTTGATATATCCTGTTTAGAAAATGTCCTTAAATTGTATATTTCACTTTTCCGGCTTCCTCAAAGAAATCATAGCCCGAATTTGACCATATGAGTAATATAAAGACAAAGTAAACAATACATATGACTCCTGTCTCAGTTGATACTTAAAGCAAAAAAAAAAAAAAAAAAAGATTTGTTTCATTGTGTGCCTGAGTTAGCTATGCTAGATCCAGCTTGCACCCATGCCCTCAAGACCATAGCTTTATGCCTTTTCCCACGCAGGATATTTCATAATATTATGGGTAACATATAAATTAGAAACACAGAAGTAATTTTAAAGCCATCTTTATTTTTGCTATCAATTTATTATTTATATTTAAAATATCCTCATTTTGTCTGAAGTGTGTTTTAAATTTTTATCAACAAAAATTAAACAAAGTTTGATACAGTTTGTGCCATGAGATTTGGTTAAAAAACTCAAAAACTCTCTTTAAATAAGGTTATGGTTAGATTTTCCTATCTAGATTGAACCAAAGTAAACACTAACTATATCTTTCTTATGTTCAGTCTAGGATCCTGTGTAGAGATCATTATTAAGTGGAGAAAAATTAATATAGCACACAACAGGCCCTTAAGAATTGTTCATATAGGGATGCCTGGGTGGCTCAGTGGGTTGAGCCTCTACCTTCAGCTTAGGTCATGGTCTCAGGGTCCTGGAAACAAGCCCTGCATCGGGCTCTCTGCTCAGCAGGAAACCTGCTTCCTCCTCTCTCTCTGCCTACTTGTGATCTCTCTCTCTTTCTCTCTCTGACAAATAAATAAAATCTTAAAAAAAAAAAGAATTGTTCATATAGTAAATTGCATTTAAAAGTAAATTTTATATGTCAGTATATATCTATATATGCATTTCTTTTAGATTCTGAACACAGGAAAATTTCTGTGTGTGTATTATCTATAGGAAATAGAAAGAAACATTGTTACAAGAACTTCAGTAAAAGCAAAACTATCATTTTCCTATTTTTACATGTATACAGTTGACCAAAGCCATCCATTATAAGAAGGAGACATGACTCACAAATCATTTAAAAGCTGTGGAAACTCACACCTTCTTTTAGTGGCTCTACACTACACTTTTTGCCGAGGTCACTGTGGTTACCGGAGCCTTGCTTTTCTAGGATTGAAAATATTTTGTTACTGAAAAACACATCATATTATTTACATAAATATAAATAAATTATATTTATCATGTAATTTAGATAAAGAGAGCTTAGGTCAAAATCAAAATAAAAGACAGGATATTTGTCCTTAAAGCAATGTCTCTTTGAAAAGCCCCAAAGTATTTATAGAACAGCCCTCAAGACACTGTCCTCGACTTGACTTCAGCACTCCCTTCTTGTGAGTTTTCAGCATTGTTTTTCCAATTTCCAACTTTCTAACTTACACCCCTGCATATAAGAAAGTAAGAGTCTGAGGCGTCTGGGTGGCTCAGTGGGTTAAAGCCTCTGCTCCAGTCATGCTCCAGTCATGATCCCAGGGTCCTGGGATCGAAACCTGCATCGGGATCTCTGCTCAGCAAGAAGCCTGCTTCCCCCCACCCTCTACCTGCCTCTCTGCCTACTTGTGATTTCTGTCCGTCAAATATATAAATAAAATCTTAAAAAAAAAACTAAGAGTCTGTAAAGCCCTTCAAATTGCTAAGAGGTGAAGGATAAATGCAATAAGCACAAAATAATAAGAAAGTCTGTCACAATAAAAGGCCACATTTTAAAAAATCCATTGTTGCTAAGCTATTCCAGACTACAGATAAAGATGCAAATTTCCCCAATTCATTTGATAAGGACAGCATAAATTTATTGTCAAACCTGCCAAACCTTTATTGCCAAATCTGTTCTTAAACATACCTCAAAATGGTATTTGCCACTTATCGTATATTGATATGGAAAAGATATCATACCTTACACTCAAACTTTTCCCTGCCTGGATCTTTTTCTTCCCCCTCACCTGACTCTTCCTCCTATAAGCTTAGACCACATCAAACCTCTAGGAGCAGTTCTGGCCTTGAGTATTTAGTCAGAAAGAAGTCACTTTTTAGGGACTCGACGTCATGTCACTATCTTAGTCTGGTGCATTTGGCCTAGTTCTAAGATTTGAATTTGGCTATTTCTTGTGTCTCCTTTGAATAGGAGGTCTGACTCTGAGCCCCTTCTCATAACTAAAGCCCTATAACTGCTGACACTAACTCTGAGGCCAACTGCCTCTGACTCACCTTTCAGGTGGGACACCTGGATGCTGACTTGTCTGAAATGGTTGATGTTGGAACTACTATTGTCTCCACTCTGCTGGACTGGACAGCCTCTTGGAATATAGGATTGGTTCTGTCTCTTCACCATCTGACCGATCCCCACAGCTGTTTTGGTTCCGGGTGTCAGTCCTTCCAAACCTGACTCCTTTTGTCTACTTTTAACCAAGCAGTGCCCGAAAATGACAGACCTCCCCACCCTTGAGTGCCAATCATTGTATGTGTTCCCAATAGCAACATGCTAAAAAAAGAACGCTAATGTGACACTACTCTATAGGTCAATTTTCCCATGGACACCCACAAACATATATACCCACACAGGCGTACACACAGATGAGCACATATATAGACACACCGAGAAAACCACTAGATGGCAATTAATCTATAACTAGAGTTACATGGTTTTGACAATAGGCATGTTTTTACACCCAGTAGCACTTGGTAAATATTCATTGGGATTGAGAAACTAGATGCCCAGTTTCAGTCATAGCACCGCTTACTGCTTCCCACTTGTACTCTCTAATGATTCAAGTGCTTTTCACTATAAAGTCTTTCTATTCCTGTTATACGTTTTCTCCTCAGTTCTCAAAAGTGAGGTTTCTGGATAAAATTCTGTTCCAAATCTTGACACCCTTTTTGGTTTACTTGTTAAAACTAAAATGCCTTAACATTCATGTAGTTAATAGAAAATTGTTAAAACAACCGTATTTTATCCAATGTGCATATTCCCTGATACAGTTGAATACATATCAACTGATATCAGCAGTGTCTGTCTTCAGACTATAGGCACATTGCTTTTTAGTATAAATACCAACACAAAGAAATCTCTTACTTATTATTCAGAGGACTCCAGAGAAAATGTTTTTGGGGGGTGCCTGGGTGGCTCAGTGGGTTAAAGCCTCTGCCTTTGGCTCAGGTCATGATCTCAGGGTTCTGGGATTGACCCTTGCATCGGGCTCCTTCTCAGTGGGGAGCCTGCTTACCCCTCTCTCTCTGCCTGCCTCTCTGCCTATTTGTGATCTCTGTCTGCCAAATAAATAAATAAATAAATAAATAAATAAATAAATATTTTTTAAAAATGTTTTCCAGCAATTGGAAGATAGGAGAGGATTAATATTAGTATATACAAAGCAATGTTTCTATTTGAAATGTTGCAGTATCATTTGGAGGGTAGGCATGCGAAATTCTGCATGTTACTTGATTAATATGTTTCTTCAAACTGCAGTTTTGTCTGGCTTTCAACATCACGTAGCAGTAAATGTGAGACATGTTACATTCCAATTTAACTCATGACCTCTCCGAATCAGATGTTACCCACCACTAGCCAATCACATACACATATACTTTCATCCATCAATACGTGCTCATAGACACCAAAGCCCATCGTATATTACCAACACTTGCCTCCCCAACAGCTCTGAAATCCCCATTTCACACAGCCTTCTTCCAATCTCGTCCTTTTTCAACTGTTTCCTTTTTGCCAGGCCTTCAATTCTCTTTCTCTTAGGTCTTTATGTTACCCTCCTCCTACTGAAAAGCCCGTTTCTCGTGATTGGGAGAGGAAAAACAAAGGCAATTTGGCTTTGAAACATTTAAGTAGATTCCTTGCTTTAACATCTATTGCTGTTACTCAAAGCAAAAAGAAAATTCCAGATTTATATGAGTTAAAGTTACATGTGTAAGCAAGAGATGTTTGATTTTGTCTCTATCTTAACTTGGTTGCTAGGCAATTATGAAGAATGGAGAACAATAATATCAAATTAAAATGGTCATTATGAGGATTAAATGAGATTTTATTTGTTAATGTATTTATGCTCTGATCAAGTTAATGTATTAGTTTGATTTAACCAGGCTTTTGCCTAACAATCAGAATCTTGTCTCAGGACAGAATGGTACAACGTTTAAAATCATTTACATAATTCTGGCCCAACATTTGTAAATACTTACATTTAATCAGAATGTAATTTCCATATAAAACAATCATCCATTGGCCTAGTAACTGGCTTCATGCCACATTCAAAAAAATTAATCATAATTATAACCATAAACACTTGCTTTAATATGTGTCAGTAAAATCAATCAATTAATGGATCAACTTAATAATTTCCAAAAATCTATAAGTTCAGTAGATGTTGGGGTAGTACCCTTCATGGTCATGGGTTTCTAACCATAAGATGAACTCTGTGGCAGAGTTAATTACCTTCTTTTATTTGAATTGGCTACCATTTTCCCAATAAAAAAACAAAGAGTATTTTTATCCCCAGGGGTACAGGTCTGTGAATCGCCAGCATGTTTATTAAAACATTAAATGTTTATTAAAAAAAAAAATTTGGAAGGGGAGGCGAACCATAAGAGACTATGGACTCTGAAAAACAACCTGAGGGTTTTGAAGGGTCAGGGGTGGGAGGTTGGGGGAACAGGTGGTGGGTAATAGGGAGGGCACGTTTTGCATGGAGCACTGGGTGTTGTGCAAAAACAATGAATACTGTTACGCTGAAAAAATAAATAAAATGGAAAAAAAAAAAAACCAAAGAGTAATGATAGCAAAACTAAAGACAGCTTTCAGTAAGGTAATCAGCTAAATTATTGATATTAAGTAAATAGCTTTTGTAAATATTTCTTACCAACAGTCAGTTAAAAAAAAAAAAAGTGTTTACAAAAAGATCCTATTCAAACTGCCAGCCACAAAAATTTAAAAACAAAGAAACAACCCAACAGAAACTTCCAGGCAAAATTTAACAGCAAAAATGAAGGAGAAGGAAGAGATGGGTGAGGAGGAAGAGGAGGAAGATGAGGAGAAGAAAGCATGGAAAATATTTTTTAAAAAAATTAATCCTTAAATTATACATATAAAAGGAAGAAATTTTATAAAAGAAGGGATAATAAAGAGGAAATCACTTACCAGCTATCAAAACATAGTATAAGTCTACATAAATTAAAACTGATGATACAGAAATAGAAAAATAATAGAATAAAATGATGATGGTAGTTAATTCTATGCTTATAGGAGATGTTAGCATATTAAAAAGGTAACATTTCAAATTCCAGGAAAAAAAATGGACTATTCAATAACTGATGTTATTAAAATGACTCTTCATTTAGGCGAAAAAGAAATTACAAAGAATATTTTCCAGATGGATTAAATATCCAAACCTAAATATTAAAAGTAATAAAAATGGAATATAATACAGTAAAATTACTTCTATGACCTCCCTAATCAAGACACAAAATCCCCAAATCATTGTGGAAAGAAATTACTTTTAAAATTCTTTAAACTATTCTTTAAAACAATAGACTAACATGGCAGATGTTTCCTTAAGATGTACACCATGTTGTTAGTTTAATCACCAAAAATTATACAAAATACATATGGTATATTCATAACATAGGATATCATGTTGTCATTAAAAGAGTGAAGTAGGTATTCAAATATTTATAGAATAATGTCTATATTAAATATAATATTTAATTTATTTGAATAAGAACAGAAAATTACAAAATATGTCTTAATATGATCCCATTTCTATGAGTAAAGCAAATACCTGCGCATGTATATATGCCCAGAAAATTTTAGAAAAATAGATGTTAACCAAATTAATTTGGTTTCCACTAGTAATTAAAACTGGAAGAATGGCAAGGAGTTTTCATTTTATACTTTTTAATAGTTCTTATTTGCTTTAATGTGTTTTCTCAATACAAGTGGGTTCTATTTGTGTAATTTTCTTTAAATAGACTTCATTTTTTAGAGTAGTTTTAGATTTCCAGATTTAGAGTAACTTTAGTTCCAGTAGTCTTCGATTTTCTAGTAGTTTTCAGATTGTGGATATGGTCACAGTTCCAACAACACTGCACCCAGTTTCCCTTTGCATACATTAGTATAGCATGTTTACTACAATTAATGAACCAACATTGATACATTATTATTAAATAAATACATAGCTTATTCACATTTCTTTAGTTTTATCTAATATCATTTTTCTGTTCCAGGATCCCATCCAGGATGTCATACTGCATTTAATTGCTATGTCTCCTTATTTCTGACAATTTTTCAGATATTCATTTTTTTTTTTAATGACTGTTTTGAAGAGTGCTGGTCACGTAGTCATAGGATACCCCTCTACTGGAAATCGTTTGATTTTTTTTCTCATGATAAGACTGGGGTTTGGAAGAGTAAGATCACAAAGATTACATGTTATTATCAACACATCATGTCAACTATCATGTAATGATAGTAAATACTATCAACTTCATTTATTACTATTGATGCTGACCTTGATCACCTGGCTGAAGTAAAGTAGCCCAGTTTCTCCACTGTCAACTTCTCCACTATAAAGTTTTCTCCATCCCCTCGTTCACACTGTACTCTTCGGAAGGAAGTCACTGTGCTTAAGAAGTATAGATTTTCCCCCAACTTGAGGTCAGGGCATTTACATAAATTATCTGGAATTCTTCTAACAGGAGATTTGTCTCTTCTCCCACGTTTATTAATTTATTCAATTATGTATTCATATAGTTATGGATTCACAGGTGTTTATTATATTATATATTATTATATTATATATTATTTACATATTATTAATTATACATATTCTTATATATATACTCTGTGTTAAAACTAACACTACTTTAATTATTTTATTACTCCAGTTATCCCAGTTCTGGACATTGGCAGCAGTTTCAGTTGGCTACTGTACTTCTTGGGCATACCTCCATCAGTTGTGTTTTATTTTATTTTATTTTTTTTTAGCAGTTCCTTACTGTTTAGCACCACAAGATGCTCCAGGTTGATCTTGTATATTTCCTTCCCTAGCCCCAGAGTCAGTCATTTCACCAAGGGGTTCCAGTTCCTCCTATTGGAAGAAAGGTATTAGAAACCAACATCTGGGCACTAGGTCTGCTCTTCACTACTGGGATTTTGCTTCTAGGTCCCCTCAACTGACAGAGCAAATAAATATGAATATATGCACTAACCCATGCATATACAAACATCTGTAAATATTTCTATGTGTAACCATTCACATCCATATGAAGTTAAATATGACTTTATACTGATTGTCTCCAATTCTAAGCTATTACCACATGAATTGCTCTAGTCTCTTCCTCTTGCTTGTCTGTAGATTCCAGTATACAACAGTGATGAGTTTGACTCCCACCATCTGCCATCTGCCATTTACTTAGCTTTTCAGTTGCACTGTACATATATCACTATCAGAATTATTTGCCTGTGCCCTTGTGAGAAATGACTTTATCTACGAGAGCGTAGCACTTTTGTGCTGTTCCTTTCACCTTTAGTCTTACGGACTCTGCTCATTTCCAAAGTTATTTAGGTCAACATCTTTGACCTCCATCCTCCTCAGTGAGGTCATTTCATCTATTTGTAAGTCGTGTATATTCTCTTATTCAAATCTGTATTCCTTCCTGAGATCCCCCAACTTCCTTAATAATTGTTTTAAATTTACATACATTAAGGTTCACTCTTTGTGCTGCTGTAAAACTCTATGGGTTTTGTTAGATATATAATATCATGCATCTACCATGACAGTATCATACAGAATAGTTTTACTGCCCTAAAAATTCCCTTTGCTTCACCAATTCATCCCTTCCCCCGAAGCCCTGGCAACCACTGATCATTCCGTCTACACTTTTGCCTTTCCAGAATGTCATATAGTAGAATCCTGCAATATACAGCCTTTTCAAACTAGTTTATTTCATTAGGAATAAAAGCCTAAATCAAGTAATTACAATATAATTGATTTGAAGTATAGAGAAAAAAAGGAATAAAAGTATCCACTACGGCCTAAGATTTATAAACACCAGCTTCAAAATACATAGGCTTTGTAGCACTTGGAGGCATTGGGAAAACGCTCAGCAAATATCCTTCATGAAAAAAGTCCTTAATTCCAAAACTTGTAAATCAACGCAGGAGCTGTCAACAGGACTGCATGAGCGCATCTAATTACTGCAGATGGCCTAAGGGGGAGAGGTAACCTCTAAGGGAACTAAGATTTATCCACAGTTAGAATTCAAACCATTTCAGGGATATGGTTAAGAGAGTAATTTCATTCTAAATTTGTTTTTGCAATAGCAGACCATTTAAGAGACCATATAATGTTTAAAAACCAAATACCCATAGGTATGATACAGTCAAAAATATCCTCCACATGGCTTAATAGTGTACTATTTAAAGTGCAAAAATTATACCACACAGAAGCATGAAAAAGAAATGTAATGATCGGGCGGTTAAGGGGTATGTATTCTACTTAAGGACAAATGATTGTTTCTTGAAAAACGGCATTTCAACAAATTGCGACTAAGAGTATATTTAAGCCATTAAATACTGTTTGTTACTATTAAGTTAAAATCATTAGCTAACAAATTGTAACGTAAATCTGACAGTCTATAGAGAAAGACAAAAATATATCCCCTTGAGTTATTCAGATAGAAGATGCAAATACTATTTCAAGTTTAGACTTCTAGGTGCTGCTTACATTCCAGTCTGAGTCAACTACTTGCTCTATTGTGGTGTTTTTGCTTCATGCCAAAGCCAGGAAGTCCTGAACCAGAAATCTTCCAAGAAAGCCTATTCTTATGCGATATTTAATCTGATTTTATGGCAACTGAAACAGAATAATTTTGGATTGGGCTTCTGAACTTTTTGGCTGCTTATCTAAACTGAATAGAACCAAACTACTGGGCCTTTTGTACTTTTTAGAACACTTTCTTTAAAGGAAAAAGAGTGCTATAAGTGCTATATTCTTCATTTGAACACCAGAGTGACAGATGGGCAAAAAATAAATAAATAAATAAAACAAAGAAATAAATTTTTTTAAAAATAAATTAAATCAAAGTTTACAGATTTGAGTCATGACTTCTAGAAAATTCAGCTTTTGTTCATACCTGGTAATTATGAGAAATAAGAAATGAGAACTATATATTGGCTCCTGTGTGAACAGACATATGTTTCCCAAATCTTCAAGATATCTTGGATAAATGACATCACTTTAAAAATGGCAACAGGGTGCCTGGGTGGCTCAGGTGTTAAGCAGCTGCCTTCGTTCAGGTCATGATCCCAGGGTCCTGGGATCCAGTCCCACATCGGGATCCCTGTTCCACGGGATCCTGCTTCTCCCCCTGCTTGTGTTCCCTCTCTTGCTGTGTCTCTCTCTGTCAAATAAATAAATATATTTTTTTAAATGACACCATTGTGAATTATTTAAATACAAAGGTGTAGGGACCCAAGAGTGCAAGAATCTAGGAAGAGTTTCCAAATTATCTAAGATTTTGTTTATGTGAGACCTTTAGAAATTAGTAAACCAATGAGTGGATGATGAGTTTTTTACATGGATTCACATTTTCTGTATGAATTGGGGGATTTTTTTTAAATTATAACTTGGCCAAAGTGAGAATACAAGGAAATGAGCACCTATACACAGTTGGAGGGAGAGTAAATGCTTATCAGAATATTTTGGTAACACCAGTAAAAACTTTAAAGTCACACGTATCTTTTTTTTTTAATTTCTTATTTTTTATAAACATATAATGTATTTTTATCCCCAGGGGTACAGGTCTGTGAATCGCCAGGTTTACACACTTCACAGCACTCACCATAGCACATACCCTCCCCAATGTCCATAACCCCCCTCCCCCAACCCCACCTCCCCCCAGCAATCCCCATTATGTCACACATATCTTTAAATGGATAGTTCTAGTTCTATCCATAGGTCTGAGGATTTAGTGACAAGGACGGTCATCACACCCTTTACAATTTGTGAGTATCAGGAACATTGGATTGTCCAACAATATGCATTATTTGATTTTAATAAATAAAAATACCTAATGCAGAAACTACTCTTCTAAATCTTCTAACTTTCCTCATAACCCCATAAGGTAGGTGGTTTTATAATCACCACCGAAGAAACTTCCATGCGAAGATTAAGTGACTTCCCTGAGTTCACACCTCCAAAAAGCAGCAGGCCTGGAATTTGAATCTGTGCTACCTAGTTCCAGCTTCCTTACTCTTAATCACCATGAACTGTGGCTATGGCTAATAATGGAGTTCTTACTCTGTTCATTAAGATGAGCACTTTACATGCATTAACCCTCAAACGCTCACAATACCACGGTAAGGTGGACATTCTCATAGACACTCATTATCTCTATCCTGTAGGTAAATGGATTGAGGTCAGTCTCAGCAACAGGAATGGTTCTTCCAAGCTTGTTTTCTGTCATCCTCTCTCACTCCTGTCCTTCCAATTCCAGTTAAAGAATAATCTATTAAGCCTGCACCAGTCAGACTTTCCACTCTGATACACACCCATTCCTTCCTTGAGGTCTGGGGAGACATGGGTAAAAGCCTCTGGATGTCTTTCCTTGATTCATTTCTGAATCATTATCTTGAGTAGACATTTTTTGTAGACTGCATTTAAGGAAGTGACTCTCTTCTGATTTCCTTGAAGATGGAGAAGGGAGGAGTTTATTTATATCAGTGTATTTCAGAACTATGGTTCTGGTTAGGGAACACACTTTGAAACCACAGGTATAAAACACTTGTCTGATTTCTTGGGTGTAATCTGAATATTGTCTGTCTGCTTCTCCAGATCTACTTTTTGCCCTTCTCCACTCTATGTTCCAAGAGGCTGTCTCTGAGCAGAATGAATAGAATCCATGTACTTCCTTGCCTTTTGGCTCTTGATTGGCTTAAATTAATGGAGGAACTAACAGAAGGGAAAGAAGAGTGACATAGGGTACTTACTTCCCAGGCTTCCTTTCTTCCCTGTCATTGTGGAATGATTGCCTCCCTATATGAGGAAAACAGATATGATGTTGTCAAGAGACCTTTCCCAGGGTCCCATAATTATTCTCTCTCTTTGCCTCTTAGATCCAAGGTGGCAATAGCTTCCACTGCCACTGTTCTTAGGCTTTGGGTTCCTACATATTCCTTGTAGCTCTTCCCAAACCTGCCCATGACCTTATAAATATTGCCTTTATTAGTGTCTTCAAATTACTATTTTAAGTGTACCAGCCGTTTCCTGTCAGCATCTGGATTAATACAGTAGGATAGGTGTTCAGCCTCATATTGTTTCCTCTGCATCCAATGTGTCTAGGATGAAAGAGCCCTGTTGAGTTTTTTGCATCCTTGAACTTGGAAGATTTCTGTGTCTTTTGCAAGAATGGGGAAGTAGCTCAGAGATGACAAGAAGTTTAAAGAGGTCCTGAGTCAAGATCAGGAAGACTCAACAATATAGTCCAATAAGGCCCATCATCTGGTGGGTCTGGGAATCACTTGGCCTATATCAGTATCAAGGAATCACAATAATTAAGGATAAGAGACAAATATGTATTGATCAGTACATGGTAACAGATGAAAACCAGATCACCCTCTCCAAACAAGTGAGACTTTATAGATGTGACAACAGTGAGATTGGGATGGATAGTTGATCTAAAATGTTTAAATAATGGCAACTTCACAAAGAGAAAGAGAAAGAAAATCCTTGAGTTGACAATGACCTGGAAAATGGGAGGACACCATGAGTTTAAATTATTGTAGTAGCTGCCAAGGTAGACCCCAGTGATTCCCACTGTGAGGGTTTGTGTCCTTGTGTGGTACTTCTCCACACTGAAGAGAACTGACCTGTATAAACAGAAGCATACTGTGGAAATGGCAAAGTATGAATTCCAAGGCTAGGTCATAAAAGACATTACAACTTCTACTTTACTCATTCTGGGCAAGTTAAGAGCTATGTTGTGAGAATACTCAAGTCCTGCAGAGAAGTCCATGTGAAAACAGCTAGCATAACTCTGCCAGCCATGCAAGTCAACCATCTTGGAATCAAATCCTTTAATCTCCATCTATCATTCAGACAATTTATAGCCATGGCTATCTGTAATCTTGACTCAGAGGAGACCCAGGTAAGGACCACCCAGCAAAGCTGCTGCCAATTTCTTGACACACAGAAATTCTGAATAATAAATGTTTATCGTTTCAAATTGCCAAGTTTGGGGTAATTTATTTCATATCAGGTAATGACTACAGATTTCAGTAACTGGGCATGTGGTGCTGACATAAGAAAAAACTAAAAGGGAGGAAAAGTTTTACAACAGGGCAGTGGGCGGAGCTGGAAGAACTCTAAGAAGAGTATTAGGGAAAATCTGAAGGGCTTTAAAGATATTGTTAGCAGAATCCTAATGGCCTTAGAGAACTGCCAGTGAAGGCTTAAAGAAAAGTAGGGAGAATGTCATTGGAAACTGGAGGAAAGGAGATACTTACACACTGGCAGAAAGTTTAGCAACACTGCCACCTGTGGTAATGTGGAAAGTAGAAAATATACCAATTAATTAGATACATCACTTGGAACCTCAGATGCAAGCATGTCTTTTCAAGAGCAAATGACAACTGGCCATTCTGGGCCACTAACAGAATGCACATTCCTCTAGTCAACTAACCTCTCAAGTAACTAAGGAGATTTCCAGGCAGTATGATGAAGGTGCTGCCTTCTTCTTTCTGATGCTTATATTACAGTGGGAGGAGACAGAAATAAGCTAAAAGAAGGACTGTTAACAAAAAGGAGCCAGGAGTTGCTCAAGTTGAATATTCCCAACCTCTACAAATGGCTAACACTAAGTGGTTTCTGGGCAAAGATCAAATCCAGGATACTATCAGATACCATCAGAAAAACATGGTTTAAAGAGGAAGCTGAGGATGTGACCATAAAATCTCTTGAGACTTCATAGAGACCTAAAGCATGACCTCAGAACACTGGTGAATCAATACAGTAGGACTTTCATCTAATGGAATAAACCTCAATCAGCTCAGCTTGGGGGTAATCTATTACTCTGTAATAGATAACTAACACAAGATGTTGTAAGAAATAGGGTTACTTTTTGTTGTTGTTACACACAATTAAGTTTGAGGCCTTAGAATTCACATCTACAACACTTTAATATCCCAAAGGAAAACACAAATTCAATTGGATCAAAACTGAATTTTCATTCATTCTCATTCTCTGCCTCATTGTATAGAATCACTGTCCACTCTTCTTAGTCACTGCTTAGTCCTTTCCGCAGCTCAACAGCACACACACACACACACACACACACGCACACACACACACACACACACACACAATCGATTACTGGATATAATAGATTCTACTAAGTGAAGTAATTCTCCTAGATTTTTGCAACACTGGCTGGCATTTTGGCTTCCAGTCCAATCCCTGACAGTCCTATCACCATGTTATTCCAAGACTGATTTCCTGAAAATGAAAATCAAGTTACAGGTCTTGTCTATATAGAGAGCTTTGTTGATTTTTAGAAGAAAATTCAGCTCAGCACATGAATCTTGCCATGCTTTGATTCCTGACTGTCTTCTTTACCTTCCATAACTTTCCCATACAGATCCTTTTCTCTGGCCAAATCAGTTTATAAACACAATATTTTTTTTTTTACTCTGTGCTTTCATACATATGGTATATGTAAGATAGATTACTTTTCCTTTACTTCTTTGACTAGCTAATTTTGAAACAGTGGAAATGCAATATCCCTAGCTTATGGGTATAATATTGGTCAAATTACTTAAAATAGCTTAGCCTCCATTTACTTGTAGGTGAATCGTGGTAGTACTACCACTGGGCTTGAAGGAGGACTAAATGAGATACTGCATGAAAAGTATTTACCAGAGGTCCCAGCATTGTATCAGCTTTTATACATTTTTGCAACTCCTCATGAGGAAATTTCTTTTCAAAATGCTATGACCTTGCTTAAAGAGAAAAGATTTCATCATATGAAGAAGATCCTTAGACACTACTTGAGAATTCAGATGTAAATATGTCACTCCAAGGGCAACCAGGGCAGTCATTCTCTCAACTAGCTGTTCTAAACCATCAGACAAAATACAGATCCTTCTAGCAAATTAAAAGCTTTCCAGTGCCATTATTTGCATATGATTGTGGGCTTCTGTTTCCAACTGTTCCCCTGTTTTTCCTTCTATTAATCTTCATCTTAATTCTTTTCAATGTGCCTTTCGAAACATTTTCCCATTAAAATAAATTCTACCTTGCATTCTTCAAAATACACTCATAGGACAATCTTGTCTTACACTAAAATTTTGCTGTAGCCCTGACACTTTCAACGTGATGTATGTTCATTTTCCTGCACTGTGACTATAAAAATTAACAAAAGCCTTGTTTGCATTCTCCTCTTCCCCTTCTGTGTCATTACTTCTAGACCATTGCTTAACAAAAAAATTGTTTCATAACTCCTGACATATCTGTAAAATGCCTAGGGGTTTTTTCAATAGAGTGTGATTCATGTCTCAATTTTTATATTTTCTCCTTATTTTTTGGTACTTATTTAAAAACCCAGAGAGTCTTTGTTTAAACATTTTATTATCTAAATTTCTTATTGGTCTACTCTTATGCTTATTGCAATCTGCCCATTTTCCCCTATGGTGGATTGTTTCTTTGAGTGAGTTTATAACGCAGATTGTAATCTCATCTTCAGAAAACATTAAAATCATGTCTTTCTCCAGAGTTGTGTTATGTTTACATTATTATGAAATTATAAAATTGTCATAAATTAACATAGAAAGTGGATATTGTTATTTCAAAAAAAATAGTTTCACAGCTTGGGGCTTCCAGATCCTACAGGAAGGATAAATTCAAATCTCAAAATCAGAGCAGAAGACTCATAGATGCAAATAATCTAGAAGACATCACAGAGTGACTCCAGGACAAGACAGGCAAAGTCCCTTGTCACCTCCCTGTACTGCAGGCAGTTTGTTTCTGATCTAGTATTTCATTAAAGTTGCAGTCCTGGCTTTAGGCAAAACACTCAGAACTTCTACCTCAATGTAACTCGAAGCTTTAAATACTCTATTTCCAAGGACATAAAAGCAAAATCTTTGGCCACTAAGCTTGCCAAATACCCCAGGCAACTCCTACATAAACTCCCACTTAACTGCTCTGGTTTTCATTTTCCTCTTGGGTTCTAGCTTTCAGAAATTGCTTTTACATATGCATATGTATATGTATATATTTATACATACATGTATGAACACATGCTTGAAAGCTCAGTTGAGCATTTAAATGGATAATTGTTGTATTGTATACTGCATTTTCAGGTAGTACAGAAGGTTTTTCAGGTTCTCTAATCCACTGTGTTACCAGAAATGGGAGTCTTGGTTTACTTCAACTATTTTCTTTTTTTTACTTTATGGTTTCTACTCACTTCTAGTTTCATCTTATTCAAAACTTTGACTTTTCATGGCTCTGCTAAGAAATACATTCTCTTTATTATTTTCTTTAGCCCTTTTCATAGATTTCCCTATTTATACCCCCAAGAAAAGAGGGGGCTTATGCTGGCTAATGACCATTATCCTTGTTTCAGGAGGCACAGCAGACCAGCTCTATCGGCCACTGGATGACACAGTGTTGGCTGCCCATCACTTGGTCTAATCAGCAGTAAGCCTAACAGTGTAGCCATTTGTATACAGATGGATGCTCTCTTGGCGGGTCTGTCAGTGAGGCAGTCCTCTTACAGAGGGGCTATAATTCTGAAAGTAACTGCGAATGACCTATATATACATATAGTACATTGTCACCATTGGAAAACCCAGAAACGTGACTTACACAACAAGGTAGAAGTCCCAAAGTCACATGATAAAACTGCATATTCTGTTTCTACCTCCTCCAATCATGCCCTCTGAGTTCTTCCTCCTGCCTCTCCCACACACACCTTTCATTCCCACTTCAGCTTAAACAAAAAGTCCCCTCAGTAGAATTTCTACGAACTCCAGCAGGTTCCTACGAATGGTATGATTGTGTTGTCATCAAACTCCTGGAGTCCCAGATCGGTAAAGCATCCCAGAGACCATCTCTACTCAGAGTTAACAAGGAACAGGTTGCCATTACCAGTAGCTTCTAAGACTAAATATCAGCCTTTTCCAACCACAGTGTCCTAACATATGTCACCTGTTTCAATAATTGTGGGATAATTACCATTTGTTATCAACAATAAATGTAAAATATTTATGAGTAATTTGCTTGTTATTCATAATGTCATTTGCATTCTGATTATTTGCATTCTGCATGAAATTATAAAAATGAAATTATGAGTAATATATCAGTTAAATATTGAAAGATACAGACATAGAATTTATTGGAAGGACATCAATAGGAAAATTAGAATTCAAAGTTTATCAGAGGATAAAGAATAAGGCTTTGGCATATGAAGGAAGCTCTCAAAGCTAGGAAGCAGGAACAACCATAGTCATCTCATAGTCGGGCAAGTACAGCAAGAACCTTGCCAAAAGGAAGGGGGAAAAAAAAAACAAACAACAACTATGTTTTGGTCTGTTTGTTCTTCTACTTAAGATTAAAATTATAAAACAGAGCATCCAATGGGTTTGGCTTTGTCTTGACTGGAAGACATCCGGCCTACAATGATAGCAGTAAGGATGCTGTTTAAAAGAAGAAAAGGAAGGGCACCTGGGTGGCTCAGTGAGTTAAGCCTCAGGTCATGATCTCAGGGTCCTGGGATCAAGCTCAGCAGGGAACCTGCTTCCCCCTCTCTCTCTGCCAGCCTCTCTGCTTACTTGTGATCTCTCTGTGTGTCAAATAAATAAATAAAATTTTTAAAAGCACAATAAAAGAAGAAAAGGAAAGGAAAAGAAACAGGTGCAAGTGCTCAAAAGATACAAAATTCCAGAAATATGATAAATAAGTCATGGAGATGTAAAGTGCAGCATAGTGATTACAGTTAACAAGACTGTGTCGTGGGCGCCTGGGTGGCTCAGTGGATTAAACCTCTGCCTTCGGCTCAGGTCATGATCCCAGGGTCCTGGGATCAAGTCCCACGTTGGGCTCTCTGCTTGGCAGGGAGCCTGCTTCCCCCTCTCTCTCTCTGCCTGCCTCTTTGCCTACTTGTGTTATCTCTCTGTCAAATAAATAAATAAAATCTTTTTAAAAATTTCAGAAAAAGAAAAAAAAACAGTACTGTGTTGTATATCTAGAGTTGCTGAGAGAGTAGATCTTAAAAGTGCTCATGAGAAGAAAAGAAATCATTACTATGCGTGCTAGTGGATGTGAACTAAACTTAGTGTGTTGATCATTTTGCAACACATGCGCATATCAAATCACCGTGTTGTACACCTGAAACTAATTCAATGTTATATGCCAATTGCATCTCAATTAAAAACATAAAATAAAAAGAAATGATGACTTAAAAGAAAACAAATGCTGTGCAATGAAACAAAGCAAAAACCTGTGTCCACTGCAGCTTGCATCCTGGAACAACATATAATCTGTAACCTCTAGAGTTCCCTAAGTGTGAACTACGTATATGGATCTTGGCTGAGAAATGTTACTACCTATGCAGCAGTTTCAGTAAGCAATGCTTGTCTGCTCTGTTTCCTTTCTTAATGAGAAGAGCTAATGAAAATCACAAAACACTAGGAATCAAAGATTTGTTTCAAACCCTAGATGATGAATTTCTTAGAAAATGCCAATGTTTAAAAAAAAAAAATGTGTGGGGGTGCCTGGGTGGCTCAGTGGGTTAAAGCCTCTGCCTTCGGCTCAGGTCATGATCCCAGGGTCCTGGAATCGAGCCCCACATCGGGCTCTCTGCTCAGCGAGGAGTCTTCTTCCCTCCCCCCACCCACCCACCGCCTGCCTCTCTGCCTACTTGTAATCTCTGCCAAATAAACAAATAAAATCTTAAAAAAGAATGTGTGGGATGCAGGGAATCCCTGATTCAAATTCAGAAGCATAACCAATGGCAATAATGTAGGTACTTTATGAATATTCTTCAATCAACAAATACAAACCTATCATTTATTACAAAATTGAGAGGAAAATATATCCTGTACCCCCACCTCAACAGCTTCCTTTTTTAACCCTGATTCCAGTGGAGGTTTTGAGTCCCTTCCTTCAGTTTCTTCCTGCTCTATGCACACTGTGTGAGTCATGGTAAGACGGAAGAAGCAGGGTTGCCAGCATGTGGCTGGCATATGCGGTCATTCTTGAAGTGCCACTGGGCATGATGTACGGACGATTCCAGACTATTACTTGCCTTCACAACTTTTTGTAACAGGTGCAGCAGATGAACTTCTGCCCCTGTCTTCCTTAAATGCACACAAATAAAGCGTTACCATGTCCTGGATGTGAAGTCATTCCTACTTTCATGAATCATATTTTGCGTTCATGACTCTGCAACTGGGAATTAGTCATTTAGACCTAATTAGTTTCTACAAAATAGGAAATGTTGTACGAACAATTTAATACCCAGATAAAATTTCATGTAGTCATAAAACATCGAGAAAAGTGTCAGTTAAGGTGTTCAACCACCAACAACAAATATATGTATTTTTGCACCCTGCCATCAAAACCCTAAATGAACCCTGAGAATCATGTGTTGAATCTGGCTGCTCTCCTACATTTGTCGAGGGCAGTCACAGTCAAGGGCAAATGTTCAGCAATGTTGAACCCAACCAAGGGCTTGACAAGACCCCATTCAAGGAAAATGCAAACAAATAAACCTTGTTTCATACACCTTTTAAAAATTGTATTTTAAATTTGATAACTTGTTATTTGACCAAAATGCATTTACTGAAATACTAAAATCACACCTATTGATGAAACAAGCATGTTACCAGAAATAAAAACAATTCTTTGAATCCACGGCTTGTTTTTTTCCACAACAAACACGTGTGTTGAAATGCATAGAAATGTGCAAAACCCTTAGCTTTATCTCTCTATGCAGTTAATATTCGTGGAGACAAAATAAAAGTTTAATACGGGGACTGCCACTGAGATATTTTAAAAATTATTTACAATCCCCACAGGAGTATAAGAATCTATTTTTCTAAGGATGAGCAAAGCACATTTGTATTTCCAAGTAAGTTGATAACACTCTTTGCATTTCTACTTTGGTTTAAGTATACATAACATTCCCAGAAATGACTGGAGAATATTTTCTAGACACAAGTATTTGGTGTCAATTTAATAAACATTTGTTTAACATCTACTAATATGTTTTATGTTTATATGTTTCATCCATCTTTTTTTTTAAAGATTTTTTTGTTTATTTGACAGAGAGAGAGATTACAAGTAGGCAGAGAGGCAGGCAGATAAAGAGGGGGAGGCAGGCTCCCCACTGAGCAGAGAGTCCGATGGGGACCCTGAGATCATGACCTGAGCCGAAGGCAGAGGCTTTAACCACTGAGCCACCCAGGCACCCCATCATCCATCTTTTATTAACTAAATTCTTAAACAATTTTTATGCTAATATTAATGGAATTGTTTTATTTTGCATTTTTCCACTGTTTGTTGCTAGCAGGTTAAAATAATTGATTTTTGTATTTTTACCTTGTATCTAACAACTTTGTCAAATTTACCTATTGATTGTATTAAGTAATTTGAAGATAATCTCACAGAATTGACATTACTGGATTCTCTTTACACAATGATGTGATGTACCTTTTGCTTTTTTTAAAAAAATATTTTAAAATTTTATTTGTATTTCATATCTTACTGAATTACCTAGGATCGTGGGAGAATTCTGAAGAGAAAAATTACCTGTTTTCGTTAGTATTTTTAAATGACATTCTGGTAGAAGTGTGTAGTATTTATGGAAATGAGAAGATAGGTTTAGAGAAATCTAACTAAGGAAACATTTGTGGGAATTCAGAGAAAGGCACATATTCAAGATTTTTCAGAAATAAAATTGACAAGAGATGGTAATCATTTATAAGGACTGAGATCTCTAGCCAGGGCTGCTAGACATCTACATGAGATAAGAGACATCTAAAAAGGAAGAGAATTAACTAGAAGTAGATTGAGAACGGGTAATGAGAATGAACACATTTTAAAAGCATTTGATATCCAACTCAGATCACATTTACATCTTACAAAACCAGTAATTTTAACACTTGTATCGATGAGGTATCTCCCTCACCCAAGGGAAGAGGGCAGATAACCCTGGGTAACGTGGTTTGAATCTCCAGCCACAGCTGAGGGATCTTTAATGTGGGATCCAAGAAAGTTGATTCACAGAGTGAACAGTTGCCAGGTGCAAAAGAAAAAAGAAAAAGGTGGCTCAATAGGAATTAATTTTGAATAGTCTATTTCAATGAAATATGAAGGGATTCGGGTTTTGGAAGCAGAAACAAATCTAAAAAGAAGCCTAGAAAACGTTTATAGAATGAACAGATTCCATGAACAAACTATAGTTATGGATTAGCCTCAGTTTTAAGGTAACAGAAACTAAGAGGGGACAAATGATCTAGAGATGAAGAAGGATAGGTATCAAGTACAATTCAAATGAAAATTCAAGAAATATTTGAGCACTTACTATGTTCCAGGTACTTTTCTGGGTTCTGGAAATACAGCAGTGAATAAAAGTTACCAAATTACTTGCCCTCATGGACGGAGCACATTTTAGTGTGACGATTGTATAGTATGCTGAGCAAAATACATATCCTATCAGAATGTGTAAGTGCTATGAAGAAAAATAAAGCAAGGAAGAGAAATAGTGTGCACTGCATAAAGGAGAATATGAGTTTAGAGTAGAATGGTTCAAGAAAAGCATCACAAAAATGATAATATGTCCAAGAACCTAAGTTGGGAGCACACTTGACATGTTCAAGGAACACCAAAGGAGACAGTCTGGAGTGGACTGAGCCAAAGAGAGTGTAGGAGGAAGAACAGCTGGATACAACGGAGGCCATGAAAATGTACCCTGACAGGTGTTATGTGAGAATTCACCATAAATGGATTGATCATTCTCACATTTACCGTGTCCTTGCTTGACTGACTTATATATCACCCTTTCCCTTGATCTGCCTCATCTGTCAAATTAACAAACATAATATTTAGCATCTGCCACAATCAAGGTCAAGTTTACTCCTCTTTTTTTTTAAGATTTTATTTATTTATTTGACAGCGAGAGAGAGAGAGAGATCACAAGTAGGCAGAGAGGCAGGCAGAGAGAGAGAGAGAGGGAAGCAGGCTCCCTGCTGAGCAGAGAGCCCGATGCGGGACTCGATTCCAGGACCCTGAGATCATGACCTGAGCCGAAGGCAGAGGCTTAACCCAATGAGCGCCCCAGGCGCCCCTACTCCTCTTTTTGTACACTATTTTTGTTAGGCACTTGCTACTCATTTTGGAGACCCAGTCTCTTTATCCGAGTCTGTTTCTCAGCCCCCCTTTCTCCATTATCCCTTTTTAAACCTCAATTCATCATCCATCCCAACCAGACTCTGTTGCCGGGATGCTGGCATGCAGAAGTTCACTCCAGTTATGAGGGTAACATAACAGATTTTCTTGCTCTAGTGGTCATAACTTTAGTAAAAATCCCAATCAGCACAGTAATGTTTTCTTTTTAAAATAATATCCCCAGAAGCAAAACTCACTTCCACTGGAAAAAGTCACAAGCTATGGCTTTGGAGTTCCCTCATGGCCTGTGAACTTGCTTTAGGAAGTCATTCAGCTCACCTCCCTTCAGGACTGCACAGGATTGGTAGAACTATAATGAAGTTGTGGGTCTGGGTGAATTACATAATAGGTAAGTTACTTAATCCCATTGTTGCAACTTATATCTTCTCATGAGCTCTAGTCATAGGGCACCAATTCTGTTCCTCCCATCAAGCCATTCCTCTCAGTTGGACAATGAAATAGACAGAAAGCTGTTTTTCTTAGGAGTCTGATGTCCTGGCTTAGATTTGTTCCTTTACATTATTCTTCTTTTCTTGTTCCTTTGCACACATGGACAAAAATGAGAAGCTGTTGCATCCATGAAATCTCAGTCCAAGGAAGTGATTTGACATAAAATATGCTGATGTACAAGTTAAACCAACTTTTTTTTCCCCTAAAATAAGTGACATCTCCCAAAGAAATGATAGCAGTTTTAACTTGAAAACAAAAGCTACAAAAGAAACTAAATTTAGAAGACAATGAAAGGCCAGAATGCTCAAGTTTACTTGCCTTCAGTAAACAGAAAACTGTAATTTTAAAGGGTTGAAAATATCTCACAGAAATATCATTTGGAATGGCCATTTCTCCCCCAGAAATGCTAACAGAGTCGCTATTATCTAAGTGTGATACAATTCAAAGTATATGAACAAGTTTCTCCCAATTTTTATAAAATTTTTTAAAACTGAAAAGTAATTCGGGGCGCCTGGGTGGCTCAGTGGATTAAGCCGCTGCCTTCGGCTCAGGTCATGATCTCAGGGTCCTGGGATCGAGCCCCGCATCAGGCTCTCTGCTCCACGGGGAGCCTGCTTCCTCCTCTCTCTCTGCCTGCCTCTCTGCCTACTTGTGATCTCTCTCTCTCTCTGTCAAATAAATAAATAAAATCTTTAAAAAAAAAACTGAAAAGTAATTATTAGTCCATATAAAATTGGCCAGAATCAAAATATTGGAGAGAGTCAGCAAACTGGAACAATGTCAGTTTCACCAATCTATATTATTAAAGCGCAATTTGCTGCCCTCTTCAGATATGGACATTTAGCAGGGCAGTGTGGTAGAGGACCATGGACTATAGGGAGGAAATTAGACTGATTCTGAGTGTCCTGAATTTTCAGAACTGACATTAAATATTGGATACTACAATGTAATGGATTTTGCACAGATAAGAGCAAGATTTTGAGATGTTCAAAATTTTTCAAAGACAGAATAAACTATCTGACCCAACAGTGAATTTTCCTTTTCTGGGTTTGTCAAACAAAGGTCGAGTGAACACTCTTCTTCATAGATGGTTGTAGAAAAGTATTTCCCAAGCTTTAGTAATTTAAAAACTTGTGTCATTAATTCACCATATTTATGTACCATGTTTCAATTTTTTACACTAAAATGATAACTTTTTTGCCCAAGTAATTTTGTTGAAAGAAAAGGCGATAACATCTGTCATAGTGAAGGCTTACTGTCTTGGAAATTTTTTTTTCTAAAATAATTTAAGCACTTTAAATAAGCATTTGAATAACTTAAAGACATTCATTCATGTACTGTCTAAAGTCACCTCATGTTCCACCAGAGGTACACATTTCAACTTTAGGAAATCTGCTGCAGAAGACATTTCAGCAAAGAGAGCGACCTTTAATGTCCCTTTCCCTCTGTGATCTATGATTCTAAATAGGTGATAGTTGCAGAAGCATGATTTTTTCTTTTCAGGGGCTAAGCAGAGAGAAGTCCACATGGTCGCATAGAACCTTCCATATCAATGGACTTTTATCATTTCAAAAGTGCTCTTATTATTGTATTTTACCAGTGAGCTCTGCATAGAAATAATAGGGGCAAGAAAATAAAAGCACATAAAGTTGCATTAAACCCACACTACACAGTTAATTCATGGTAGACTTTGTCTACAAGTCAACTCTAAGCCATATGCTCATCCCACTCAATTGAATTCATCTTTAGTGAAGAGACTTATTTAGACCATTTGCTGTTTTGTACTCCTTTTAATAAAAATGTTTTCAAATGAGTTGCTCTTTATTTCCTTATTTTCCCTTATTTCTTAAAATGGGAAAACCATGGTTCAAACAACAAACAAAACTCTGGGTAAATGTTCTCTTGGACACCTTGTTTTTTATAGTTCTGACTATAAAATGCAATTTCACTTAGCATAATTATCCTTATAATAATATTTAAATGTTGAAAGAAGTTACTTGAATAATGCACATTTTTTGTAATGTAATTTTTCTTGATATCATTTTGAGTGACATTCTGATACTCCAATAACTCAAGTAATTTGTATTTTCTGAAAACTACATCTATGCCAGCACTAGGATACTTGCAGTGGAGATTTATGTATAAGCATAAAGCAGTGCATCAACAATAATCTTACAATTTAATTAACAGAACAAATTAATGTAAATGGAAGAAATAACAAATAACTCACTTGCTAATAGATTGTTCTAATAATTGTTCTAATAATTTTAATTATTAGATAATAATAATAATTGTTCTAATAATTGTTCTAATAGATTTTTCTATGCCTTTGGATAAGACACTTTTCCTCTCTGAGTTATTTCATTTGTAAAATAAGAGGGTTGACTTTGTTCTTTTAAATCTCTGAAATTCTTGGGGTGTCTGGGTGGCTCAGTGGGTTAAAGCCTCTGCCTTCAGCTCAGGTCATGATTCCCAGGGTCCTGGGATCGAGCCCCGCATTGGGCTCTCTGCCCTGCAGGGAGCCTGCTTCCTCCTCTCTCTCTCTGCCTGCTTCTCTGCCTACTTGTGATCTCTGTCTGTCAAATAAATAAATAAAATCTTTATAAATAAATAAATCCCTGAAATTCTAAATTTATGTCTTAGAGTGAATAAGATTAAAGAAAAGAAAAAGACACTTAAGAAACTTAATATTCTTGGGGCACCTGGATGGTTCAGTCGGTTAAGCATCTGCCTTCAGCTCAGGCCCTAATCTCAGGGTCTTGGAATCGAACCCACGTAGGGCTCCCTGCTTAGTTGGGGGTCTTCTTTTCTCTCTCACTTCCAAATAAATAAATAAAATCTTTTAAAAAATATTCTTTTCTTGCAAAGAATGCAAAAGAGATCAATTTGATAACCATTAAGTAAATTTTGCAAAACCCTTCTGAAGTGATAACAATATTTAAGATTTAATTCAGACATATAGGTTAAAGTAGTTGTAAGATAGTTAACAAATACTTCCTGAACAATTGCTTACACCAGGCACAGTTGCAATAGCTGCTGGTGATCTATGTAAGAGTAACCGTCCATATCGGAGCTTATAGTCCAGCATTAGGTTCGGGTGAGCCAAAGAACAAATATCAGGTATCATCAGGATTTTGGATTGTACTGAAAACATTAAGCAATAATCACGTCTATTTCATAAAAGTTCGGTCTTTCTTCCAACGTGCCGCAGTCACAAGGTATCAGCTTGGCTTCTCCAGTCAAGCTGCTCCTCTCAACTGGACCATGAAATAGACAGGAGGCAGGATCTGACTCAAACTTCTGGGGGCTTTTATCAGTCCTTAGGAGAACTAACCCCTGAAAGCTACAGCATATCAATGACTTCAGATCTCTTCTCCAAGTTCCTTTACCTAGGGCAAATCCATCTGTGTCCTGGCCAATCTCTTGCTCCTTCTTCCCAGAGGCGCCAAGGCCTTCTTCCAAGGAGCCTTCTTGTTAGAATCTAAACTAATCGCATGCCATTCGTTCGCACTGTGGCCTCATAAGATGATCTCACACATCCTGTAGTCTGACAAACTTGAAGAATGCAGATCTCAACCCAGTCAGCTCCCCTTGGCTCCGCATCAAAGAAGCTGGTCTTTCCATTACTGACCTTTCAGGTTTTTAGGCAGGATCCAAACACTGACTAAACGCAGGGGCTTAATATTAAGTTCTCAGGGTGGTCTCATTAAGGCCCTTTTCTCCTGATCTGAAGTAATAAGGACCCATAACAGACTAACTCCTCTCTTCAAACATGTTCCTTTTCTAAGCCTTACTCTTTCCACTGTCTTTATGAGTGAAGGGTTAATAGGATTAGTTTTTCCATCTTCTTTGAAAATGTGGCGTTATTCAAGCCTTTAAACTTGTCAGTTTACAAGGGGAACCGAACTTTAATTAAACAAGGATGAACCCAGCAAAATCCAGAATGTGGGAAACTTCAAGACAACTAACCTAGTTTTTTTCAACAAATAATTGTAAGAGGGGGAAATAAAAGGAGAGACTGAAGAGATCTATCAATTAAATATGATTCATAAATTTTGTTTGGACCCTGATTCAAACATACCATGAAAAAATATGAAACAAAGAAATGTAAACACTGGCGGGATTTTGATGATATTAAGGAAATGGAGTTAAATTTTTCAGAAAGATAGTGGTATTGTGGATATATAAACACTGAGGAGTTTTTATCTGTTAAGGATACACATTAAGATATTTACTTATATCACATTAAGATATTATATATCACATTAAGTGATAGTCTGGAATTTGTTTCCAAATAATGTATTAGTAGAGGGGGTGAGAATAAAGATGAAACAAAGTGATATGTGTTGGCCGTGTGTTGAAGCCAGCCATAGATACTAAGGATTCATTATACTATTCTATCTACTGCTGTAAATATTTGGAATTTTCCATGAAACCAAAAGGGGAAAGCACAGCTTCATGCTCTCTCAAGTCTCTTTGAATTGTAGCATGTTTCAATGCCTCAACTAAACTATTCATTTAACATTTTTCATATAAGGTATTTTAAATGTCTACACGGCCAATTCATGGGTTGTCTAATATCCAACTTAATTTCCACCATACTGTAATTCCCCTCCCTGAAAGCTGAGCCTGGACAACTGGTCCACTCTCTCCTCAACCCCCAAAATGGTGTTGGATGGTCACATCATGCAGGAGCAACATGCTACGGAAAGTAACTCCCTGGATTTTTTAGTCTATGAGCCACTAACTGTACACTTCGAAATCTCTTCTACCATGGTAATTCTGAAATTAAATAAGCTCCATCATGAAATTTTCTGTGGGAGACAGCTATACTTCTTACCAGTCTCAAGAGAGTGACTTCATTTTGAGGTCAAATACTTTAAATTACATTCGCTAATGCCCCAATTTTTATGACCCTTTGACATAATATGATAATGTAGACAATTTATGAAATGTCAGTACACTGGAACTGATGCCACTTAGAGTTTTTCCTATGATGACATTATGCCATCCTAAATCCTTTCTCTGTAAAATCACTTCTCTTTTTAGAATCTGTTGTAAATCTCATGATTGATTACAGAAATTTGCCTTCAGAGCCCAAAACTCTGACACTTGTTTCTTGTACTGCATTCTTTATTAAGTTACCCAAAAATAACAGTGCCAAAAGCCATTATGAGGACAAGCATTTACAAGAATTTTAGGGTAAAGCTCATGGAAAGCAAATAAAAAAGAGCCACATAATATTCCCCACTCAATGTTTCACTTTCTCTCCACTCAAATATTCTTTTTTTAATAACATGAGTAAAAGAGAGGGCAAATTAAACTTTCTCACCGCTTTTAAACATTATAAGATACAGATATATTTCCACTAAGCATCACTAACTTGTCATAAATTATCCAAATTCCCTTTCCTTCCTTAGGAATGGCAAGGAAATCTCAAACACACACACAGAGCCCCAAGATGACAATGACTTCCTATCACTAAGTTGAAGTTCCCAGCTTCCACATTTCATTTCCTTGCACAGTGAAATAATAAATTTTGGACGTGCAATATAAAAAGGAGCTATAATCTCATCAGAATATATAGATACATACAACTTAGTTTCTTATTAGTAATTGGGGAAAGACCAAAGTTTGACCCTGATTCATTCTCCAATTAAAGATATGAAACAGGTTATGGTCATCAAAATTATACGCAAAATGTGGGAAATATATTAAAACTTATCACCCAAATATCTATTTATAAAGATCAAAACCATTGGATTAAGAAAAATTTGAAGGTGATGAATAAGATCAATACTGAATTGGATTGATAATGTTTATTTTATTTATTTTTAAATTATGTTATATTAGCCACCATACAGTGTATCATTAGTTTCTGATGTAGTGTTACAAGATTCATTGTTTGTGTACAACACCCAGTGCTCCATGCAATAGGTGCTTTCCTTAATATCCACCACCAGACTCACCGATCTCCCCTACTCTTCTCCCCTCTAAAACCCTCAATTTGTTCCCATCTAACAAATCAGAAGAATGCTGGCATAAGTTAATAAGTTGACTCTGAAAACAATTACCTACGTATGTCATATAAATGCATTGAAATAACTGGGATAAGGTAGTTACACAAATTATAAAGTAGCACACACCTGAGAAGGTGCCTCACCAGGCTTCTGCTAGAATATCAGCCAGTAGGGAGAAAAAGAGAAACACAAATGTCGAATGCAACTGAGCAAAAACCCAGATATCGTCTTCAGAGAATTTTGTATGTTTATCAATTACTTGGACTTACCAACAATAACCTTAGAACGTTAGGTGGATGGTTAGCTCCTAGATAGTAGTTACATATACAGTGCTTATTATGTATTAGAAATTGTCCTAAGCACTACATCAATCCTGTAATCTTCGTAATAATCCTAAGAGAAAGTACTATTATGATACCTGGTTTTAAGAGGCTTAATAATGTAAACTGAGGCACGAGATGTTCTATAACTTGCCCCAGGGAATGAGTAAACCAGAGCCACTACTCTCTACTACCTCTTAACTTTGAATGGACAAGACTAACTTTCATTAAATAATTAGAAAACAATTGTAAATGTATTACAAACCTATATGTGCATGCCAAAAAAATGTGGTGAATGGATATGTGGTTTTGGAGAAGGAACATGGCCAAAAAAATAAAAAATAATATTTAACTAGGGCAAAATAAAGTAATAGCAAAAGAGATATGATACTTCATAGTCTCAGCCTGAGTTAGCAAAATAAATTAAAGTGCATTCAAAAATCATAAATAGAACCCCAAGAAATAAGAATCTTGAGAGAATGTTCCTCCAGCATACTTGGTCAGATTATTCCTTGCCACCATGCCGTCACTGGATGAAGCTGAAGCTCAAAAATGTAGGTATAAACCATCCAAATAGTAAATTTATATTTTCTGTTTTTCCAGACACTGTGCTTTATTAGTGGTATTACTGTTATTTTCATTATTACCGTTAATACAAAAAAAAATCAAATTTTCCATGTTGTGATCCAAAATAAGTATTGAAGCGAATAAGGTTAGCTCAACAAGAATGATAAGGACAGGCTGGACATAGTGAAGACTCCTGAAAAATGCAGGTCAGAAGTCGTATGGAATTGCAGCATTATTGGCAATAGCCAAGGTATTGAAATAACCTGAGTCCATCAGTGGATGAATAGATCAAGAAACTGTGGTATATCTATACAATGTAATAGCATTCAGCTATAAAAAGAAAAAATATTGCCTTTTGCAACAATATGGGTAGAACTTCAGGGCTTTATGCTAAGTGAAATAATTCAGAAAAAGAAAGACAAATACTGTATGATCTCACTTATATGTGGAATCCAGACATCAAAAATAACAATAACAACAACAGCAAAAAATTCTCAGAAACTTTAAGATTGGTGTTGCCACAAGCAGGGGGTTGGGGAATGGGTGAAATAGGTGAAGAGAGTCAAAGGGTACAAACTTCCAGTTACAAAATTTAAAAAGTCCTACGGATGTAATGTACAGCATGGTAACTAAAGTTAATTATACTGTATTACATATTTGGAAATTGCTAAGAGAGTCAATCTTAAAAGATCTCATCACAAGAAAAAAATTGCAACTATGTACAGTGATAGATGTTAACTAGACTCATTACAGTGATCATTTCACAAAACATACAATATATAGAATCATTATGTTGTACACATGAAACTAACATAATGTTAGTGTCAATTATACCTCAACTAAAAATAAGAAAAAAGAGAGAGAGAGAGAGAGCCTGCGAGAGATAATCATACCTTTGCTGAATAGAGAGGATCTAGACTGGCTACTCTTCCCTTGCATGAACTTTGAGTGAACTTTTTCCTATCAGGGTTCTCTTCGAAATAGTCCTCATAGTGAAAAGTTTGTGAAGAGATATTTTATGGTTGATGGCAAAGTTTTTTTTTTTTTTCCTAATGAAGGGCAAAACAAAATACTGCTTTGAAAATGGTAGGATTCAGTTTAGACTTAGGAGAAATCTCTTGGCTATAAAAACCTACACTATCTGTAGTATCACAGGAAAGTAAATTATTGACTCACCTAGTGTTTTTATGACTGAAGAAGAAAAGGCTCTTGCTGGCCTGCCTGGAAACAGGGGGATGGACTAAATGACTTCAAGGATTCCTTCCTCCTAGCTGACTTGGGGACAATTACAGGGAAGAACAAACACAGTCTACTGTTAGTTCTCTGGTATATCCTCAAGTGATTAAAAAAACCACATTAAGGTACATGAACTCATTATGATATCTTAAATACACTTACATCAAAATCTTTGCAGATGTGAAAATGTGTTTCTCTTGCCCTCTTGTATCTAGTATCTGACGTCCCTGGCAAATTTAGCCCTGGTGTATCCCTAACACTGAGGCAGGGGTTTCAAATTACTGATGAGGTCTTCTGTCTCTTTAAAGGTGGTATTAAGAGTACCTAGGAGTTCTGAGCAATATCGTCCCTTTTTAGATCTGTCCATTCATCATGATCCCGTGCCAGAATTTGTTAGGTAAACATGATTGACAGACAGCCATCTTTATCCTTTATATGGCTGGAGGTCAGCCCTGGTGGAAAGTAATGCTTTTTTAATTAGCTGTTAGAGGATTGAGTTTCCTTTGTGTGCATTGCATGCTGCTTTCTCTCTTAGCCAGTGTCCAAAGTGGGCATCTCTTATGCCTTTCGTGCTTAGTATAACTCAGATGACTGAAGAACAATCATAAAAGATTCATATTGAAGCTGTTTTATAAAAATTTGCACAGCTGGCAAAAAAAAAAAAAAATAAAGAGAAAAAACATACTTGAAATAACAGAGTCCTCAGAAAGGAAAATGAGCAAATTTTTCAAGGCTATCTTGGCAAAAGAGGCTGCAAAGAGAAAATGGTTTTGTCACAATACCTCCGCTGCAAAAATAAAATAAAATAAACATAATTTTTAACTGTAATGTGCAAAATATAATTTCCCTCCAAGGAATTGGTCCTTCCATTGAAAGGTAAAATAAACCCCTGAAACACTTTTGGTTTGGCAGAGTTTGCAAGAAAAACAGAGCAAGCATTCGTGACTAATTCAGTGGCACTGTTCTCCTTCCATGTCTTTTGTGAGGCAAGATGTTCACTTCAGAAAAAGCTGATGATTTTTATGCCTAAAACAATTAATTCCACAATATGTGAAACCGCTGTGAAATAAAAATGGATGTGCACAAAACATGAATACATATTCAAAACACATGCTTTTTATTTAAGTGTGAAATTGATGGGCTATAAAAGAAACACTCTCGGCCTTATAATATAAACTACTAGGTAGTTTATAAATACAGTAATGAGATATGATGATTCAGTATAAGGGCTAGTTTATACTAAGATCCTGAAAATAAATATTCTAACTTATGAATCAAAAACTACAATCGATTATCGTAATGCAAGGCAAAAAATAGACCCCGACTCTCTTTTGTCCAGTTTTGTGTCTAAGCTAGTCTACTGGTTCTCTTTATTATTTTCTGTTTCCAATTTCATTGCTTTCAGATCTTTTAATTATTTTCTTCTTCTTAGGGTACTTATACTCTTCTTTTTCGAGTTGTTTAAAGTGAAAGCTTACACATTTGACTTGAAATGGTTTCCTTTTTTGAGAACTTCCTTCCACCATGAGCTCTCTCTCTCTCTCTCTTTTTTCCATTAAGAGGTGATACGGTGTTTAAGAGCTCCAGATTTGGAGCCAAACTGCCTGGGTTTGAATCTGCATTCATTCACCAGCTGTGTGATCTTGGGAAAATTACTTACGCTCTCTGGGCTTTGGTTTTCTAATCCCTAAAATGGGTCTAAAAATACTTCTTGCCCATTTAACTGTTGTATGGAATAAGTGAGTAAAGATACCTACAGAACTGTGAAGTTCTTCACAATGTGTGCGATTTAAGCGCTGTTATTCTTGCAAGTGCCCTGAATTTATAAAATGTGTGGAGTGTCCATCAGGGATAGTCTACCTTTTCAAAAGCTAACTTTGTTTAAATAACACATTACCAGTAGCGAATAATTTATTGGGGTTTTTGTTTATGCTCCATTTCTCAATGCATCAATGTATCTATGTGCACAATATGGGGTTGTACTTAGAGGAGGAAAATGAATTTATCCACTTACAATGTTGATGATGTTTATCACCCAGTGAAGGTATCTGTGCCAGGGTGTGCAATTTCAACCCACAGGAACTTGAAGAAGTCTCCACTGCATGTCTTTTGTATGACAAGAATTGATTCGTTATGAATTGTCCTGTTAGCTAATTAAGCTCCAGAAATTAATGCATTACTAATCTATACCTCTTCTGAGTGGATATATTGTTTAAACAAGGAACAACCTGCAAAAGCAAAGACTTCACTTAAAGCAATGGCTACAAGTCCAGATTGACATGCACGATTTAAACAAGCAAACAAACTCAAAGAGGACGTGGTTGTCAGAGATTTCCCAAGATGTAGTTTGGTTAGTTTTGTGCTGAATGTTGGGCATGTCGCTTCTTCTGATGACTTCAGGCAGAAAACTGGTTGGTGCGATCAGAAACATGGACCATGTTTGAATTCGCTTGAGATTTTGTCTTGCTAAGATTGAGTGTTTCCCCACGAAAGGGTCGTGATGGCTGCCAAAGGAATCCACATAGAAAATGTTGGCCGCGGTTTGAACAAGCCGTTTCATCTGCAGCCGCTTGGGAGACAGGCGACCACGCAGAGCCACCGAGCGAAGAGCCCGCGGAGGATCACACCACGTGCACAGCCAAGATTCAGGCTTTGGTTCCATTTTCCCCCAACACATGGCATCTTCGCCTTCAGTGGGTAACTATGGGAGAAGTAGCCAGGGGTGCAGAGGGGGGATGGACAGGAATTAAAACGAGGTAGGAAATCATCCACTTTCTTGAGCACTTACTCTATGCCAGGTGCTGTGCTAGGTAAGCCCCCTACGCGTTATTCTCCTTTGATCAACTGAACAAAAGCAATCTTACAAAAGCCTTTCAGGATGAACAATTATTTGAGAATTGGAGGTTGCAAAGAGGAGCTGTTTGGGATGGCCGGGATACAAGGCACTAAGATGTGTCAACGGTCATTTTGAGAGCGTTTTGACGCATCTCTTTCTTCTCCTTTATGGGACTGCAGGGCTCTACCTCATACAGCCAGCCTTCTGCACTGCTGTGGGTGCACATAAATCTACATAGTCATAAATATATAACATCTGAAAAAACCTGTTACAGGAATAGGTTTTAGCTGTTCTTTTTTTTTTTTTTTTTAAATTTTATTTCCTTTTGCCAAGACCCAGTTTGGAAGGGAAAAATGCTGCTGCTTTGGTGTTTCCTCTCATTAAAAGACTCCACGGAAAAGAGTGTGCTAGAAATTTATAAACAAGTGCAGCATTATGGGTCTAATTAGCTGGAAGAATACCTGTATAAATGGAATCTGTCGGACACAATAAGCTGCCCTCCCCCCACTTATATAATAATCCTGGCTTTCAGAAGACTAATCACTACACACCATCTACACAGCATCTAATTTCCTCATCAAATTTCTCTGCTGGGTTTAGCCATGCTTGTCAGCTTCCCAGCTCTCTCTTCAATAACTGGGTTTATTCTTAGTGTCTCGCCAATAAATTCCTATGAGCAAACCCATGAAAGAATGAAGTCCAGATTTCTTTATCGCTCCCTCTTTCGGGAAGGGTTTTCTGCTCAGACTCCTGGGAAAGGTCACAGGTAATTTCGGCTGGTCACTTTAGGGTGGCAGGATTGCAGCGAGCACATTGGAGCCTTTTGTTTAAACGGCCGCCCGACCACCAAAGGTGACCACAAGCTGCAGGGAGACCGTTTAGAAAAGCGAACCGGCGGTCATGGAAGCAAGTCCGCCCAGTTCAGTCTCCCTTTCCGCACAAATTAAGTTGCTCATGTTCCACGTCAGGACAAATGTGGCTTTCTGTGAGCAAACTTATCTTCCCTTTTGCTTAGGTGCTCTGCATTGTTTTGGGCTTGCAAGGCATTTTTAAGATGACTCATTGTGGCAGAGAAAATTGCCATGAGTGAACTGAAAGCCAAATCCTTTTCATATTAATTTCATCCAAGGAAAGTTCATTTACATCTTTCCCACAGAGCATCTCCAGAATACCTTCTTTGTAGAGTCTCAGAAGAGAAGTGGGCACCTAGTGAGTTGTGTAAATGCATAACGACTGAGTTGGCTGTTTCTAAAATAGTACTGGCGTGAGGCGCTGGACGGGTGGAATTATGTCCCCTCCCCCTTCCCCAAAAAGATATGTCAGAATCCTAACCCCCAATGCCTTGGAATGCCACTTTATTTGGAGATAGAGATGTTACAGAAGTAATCATATGAAAATGAGGTCATTAGGATGGGCTCGAACCCAGCATGGCTGGTGTCTTATGAAAAGGGGAAATTGGACACACACAGCGAAGGAAGACAAAGTTGGCGTGATATGGCAGAGACCAAAGATTGCCAGCAGAGCACCAGAAGCTAGGAGAGAGGCACGGAGCAGCTTCTCGCTCACAGCCCTTAGCAAGAAGCAAGACTGCTGCCACCAGAGTCTTGGACTTCCAGCTGCCAGAACTGTGAGACAATACGTTTCTGCGCCCCTCCGTCTGTAAGACGTCATTATGGCAGCCCTGGGAAGCTGCTCTCCTTACGAATGATACATTCCAGGGTATTAAAAAGTAATAACTGGACCTGAAAAAGCATCCTATGCCCACAAGTAAGTCAGTAGCAGCTGTAGAAGTAGAGGCTAGTAAGATTCTGCTATGACACAAGCTTCTTCCTGAGCAAATTAGACTTGGTCTCTCCTCCCACCTATTAACTACACTGCCTAAGTGCTTCACCGCCCTCCCACACTAGTAAAACCTCTAAGCCAGAGTTTCACAACCTCTGCGCTATCACCATTTGGAGTCAGATGATTCTTCAGCGTGAGCTGTCCTGTGCACATTGTAGGATGCTGAGCAGTATCCTTGACCTCTACCTACTAGAGCCATCCCCCAGTGTTGGGACAATGGCTGTGGACGGGTTCAAATACTCCCTGAGAGGCAAAATCCCCCACAATGGAGAATGACTGCTCTGAACACATTTTCAGGAAGCGATTGCAAACTTGTAATGAAAAAAAAAAAAAAAAAAAAGATTTATAATTGATGTTCCCTAATCCCCAGTTTTCATGGCCTTCAGAGACTTTTTCCAAAACTTAGTAAATGAAAGCCTTGTTTCATTCACAGGAAAACCAATCCTCTGCAATCTCATTTACTAGCATTTACCGAGGGCTTCTCCCTGACATCCTAAATTAGGTCGTAGGTTCCTTGCCATGTGCATCTTACTCAATTAGCCTCGGAAATCTACCTCTTTTTATCTGGGAGCTCTTACCTAAGAAATGGGTCAGTTTGGCAACCGTCATCTTCCCCTTGTCCTGAGGGTGAAAAGGAAATTTTATGTGAATTAACATCCCTCCTTTCAAGAGGAAAGGGTGGTCTTCCGTGGCTGTGGGGCACCTTGCCAAAGTCAATACTCAGTAAATGTTTGTTGGATCAATGACGGCTCTTGTTCATCAAAGACAAGAAATAAGAAATTAAAAGTTTCAGGCAAAACATAGTACAAGATTATTATATTGGTAAGTCCATCTTTAGTGAGTGAACTAAATCTGTTCTTTTTATTCTACACTCGTTTTTATGCTATACGTTTTCAATCCCAAAATATGCATTTGTCCCCAAAATAGAAAGTTTTTCTTCTTTGTGGGGGGAGGTGGCGTTGCCTTGTGTAGAGGGTACCAGTATTTACCATCTCAGTACATTATCATGGTGTGATATTTGGATTCCGGGCTCCGGATTCAGATAGACATGAGTTTGAATTCCAGATGCAACAGTGAGCAGTTTTTTGCCAGTTCCTTGTCCCAACACAGCTTCAGGGTTTTTTTAATCTGTAAAATAGGAGTAATAGTACCTGATAAAAAAATTATTATGGGATGAAATAGGGTAATGCTTGCACAACACTTAGTTTGGATAAAAGCACAGTTACTGTTAATTATTGTTTTTAGAGCTGGACAATTTCCAAATGGATCCATTTAAATGTGGTCTTCCCCTAAATCTTTCCAAATGACCAAACTTTGTTGCTGCAGAGATATTTTCCATGGCTTTCCGTGATAACAATATATAAGTGAAGGTTTTCTAAAATACGGGTTAGCAAACAGAGGGACTATTTTAATCATTGTCAGTCTCCGTTTCAACTACTCACCTCTCCCGTTGTAGCTTGAAGACAGCTGTAAGCACCATGTTACCAAATGAACATAGTGGTGTTGCAATAAAACTTTATTTACAAAAACAAGGGACCAGCTGGGTTTGCCACACAGGCTGTAGTTTGCTAATGCTTATTCTAAAAAGAACAAACACCTTTCCCTTTTCACATGTCACTACCCAGGCTTTGTGTGTTGGTGCTCCATTAAAATAATAATAATAATAATAATAATAATAATAACTTCCAATATAAACCATGTCTTATCCTCTTTCCTTAGCAATTAAACTGAGCTTATGAATTTGTGAGATGAAATCAAGGCTGAAAACATCATTTCACTTCTGCTCAGGAGTACAGGTTGGGCATGCATGAGCATCCTGTCCACTGCATGGCTGGAGAAGCCTCCACAGATGCTCATGGTTATGTATGAGTTAGCCCTTCTCCTGCTGACTTTATCCACAACAGGTGAAGATGGGCCTCCTGGGGAGACCTCCCATGATACGACGGGAAGCACTATGGCAGGAACTTCATCTCAGACATCACAGTGGCCTTAAGGACTCAGTGCCAAGACCATCATAAACACCCAAGATTTTGTGCCCAATTTAAGTTTACAAGTCTTTGCTCCCTTGTGGTCCAGACCTTGAGGGTTACATAATTCAAAGAACAGAGTCCAGCTTATAAAAGTCATTTCTAAAAACAAAACAAAACAAAAACAAAAACCCTCAGTCACTTATTTCAATTTTTAATAACATTGAGGGGATCTGTACAGCAAAGCATGTCTCTTTAAAATCCCACTTTTGGGGCACATAGGTGGCTCAGTGGTTAGGTGTCTGCCTTCACCTCAGGTCATGATCCCAGGGTCCTAGGATTGAGCCCCACATCAGGCTCTCTGCTCAATGGGAAGCCTGCTTCCCCCTCTCCCATTTCCCCTGCTTGTGTTCTCGTTCTCTCTCTCTCTTTCTGCTAAATAAATAAATTTTTAAAATCTTTAAAAAAACAAAATAAAATCCCACTTTTGCCTCACATCTATGTCTATGTTTAATGTAGTTTATTTTGAAATATTTCTTAATACTACCTGCAGACTGGACAACAACACTCAGACCAGGGATATGGGATCCCTACTTTCATGGTCAGGATAGTCCCTACCTGACAAATTCCCCAACACAAAAGCCCCAACCCTGGCATTTGTACCAGCTGTCATCTTCTTCTTTCTCCTTCTGGGTTGCTCATTATAAAGCCAAAATGTTAGGCTGGTAACAAAGAAGGTAGTCCAGAGAAAAAGCTAGGAACCTCGTGAATAATTAATAAGTCTTATAACAAAAATATGACGTGTCTTCATTACGATGCTGTGCTTTGAAGCCTTAAATCAGAATTCAAACAAACTCCAATCCCTTTTGAGAAATGAAAGAGTGGCTACTAACCCTAAGGCAGAGAAGAAAATGAGATGTTTGACAAGAAGAATGTAACAACCACTGCCACCATTTATAATTTGAAGTTCCTTCTAACAGGTAATTTGTGGCATCCACAGTGCGGGTACACTTTTCTCTTTCTTAGCAATGCCAGTTCTGTTGATGTTCAAAATCTAGATACCATTTGTACAGAACAAAGGTGTATTCATTTTTTATGGCTGTGTACCAAAGGACCACAAACTTCGTAACAAATGACCATAAACTTAGTAGCATGAAGTGACACTCCTTTATCATTTCACAGCCTAACTGGGTTCCCTGATCAAGGTCTCAACAGACTGAAGTCAAGGTGTCAAACAGGGCTGTGAGCCCACCGGGGGTTCTGGGTTCTCTTCTGAACGCCCATGGCTGTGACTCAACTCAGAGCCTTGCTGCTATAGGACCGAGTCCCGGCTTTCTTTCTGGCTGTCAGCCGGAGGTCTGTCTGTCTCAGCCCCAGGAGGGCCCTGGCATTCTTGCCATGCAGCCTTCTCATGGACCCGCTCATAGCATGGCAGCTGATTTCACAGAGAATCTCTCTCACAGAGAATTTCTTTCACAGAGAATCTCTCTGACCTCAGGGAAGGCTTTAGGTTTTCTTCTAAAGAACTTGCTTAATTAACTCAGACCACTCAGAATAATCTCTCTTTTAATTAACTCAAGGTCAACTGATTAGGGACCTTAATGACATCTTCTAAATGCCTCCCCCTCTGCCATACATAATACAAGGTCATCTCAGGGACGATATGCCATCACATCCACAAGCCTTGCCCGTACCCAGAGACAGATTCACCGGGATGTGTGCCACAGGACACAGGAACCCTGGGAATCATTTTAGAATTCTACCTACCACTATGGGAGAGACTGGGATGATGACAACCCATCCCAAACTACCAGAGATGTATGCGTGTAGAAGTATGCGTGTGCGTGTGCGTGTGACACACTCCCATCCTTAGAAACTCACTTCTGAGCATGGGCTCCCCCAACGTGTAAAATCCCCCACTTAAGATCCACAACGATCACACAGAGTATTTCTTGTTCATTTACTAAGACTGTGGCATAATGGGCACCTGTGTTTCCCGCTTCCGCTCCATGAAACAAAGTGAAATCTTGAGATAAGTCTCTTGATCAGGACGGGAACCCCTATGTGCCTTTCAGGCAATGACTTTCTCTTGCCTGGAAAACTACAAAGTGAATTTGAAACCACGGGCAGCACAGTGGCAGTCACATGGATAAGATTTAAAAAAAAAAAAAAAGAGGAAGAACAGACACATCAGGAGGCTGTAAGCTGTTTTCTAAATTCAGAACCAGTGGAATATTTATATTGGCAGCACCCCGTAACTCCCAGCAGGAGATCCGACAGAATGCACTCATACATAACCCATGCAAGCCCCAGATCAAGAAGAGAGTTATTTGCATAAACAGAATCCTAGAGACCATGTCGTCGCTGTCTTGCTCTTCCTCCTTCCTGCCTCTCTCCCTTGCAAGCCAGTGGTGTTGAGTTTCTCTGGGCTACCTTCCATGAACATCAAGGAATGCAACAGAGACGAATGTTACATTGACACCAGCAGTGCCGCCACAGAAAACTGTTTGTCCACTCTTTTCATTTCTCAGTCCCAGCAAGCATCTAAAGACTTTGCACCTGTTCTAGTTAGCCCTGGCAGATGCAGTCTGTATTTATATTAATAGAATGATGTTTTCATGTTTTCATAACAAAATGGGTGTGCAGCAATTGTGGCGCTCCCTTTGGATGCTCTCACCCGCGCAGCACCAGGGGAGGGGCAGCTCTTACATAAAGTCGCAGGGCAAGGGTAAAAGACGCACAGATCCCAAGCTGAATCATCGGGACAGTGCGAGAACTTTTTCAGGGATGACCAGACTCGTATTGGAAACTGAATCGGATACTCGCGTAAGAGGAAAACACGTTGGATGTAGATGGGCTTTTCGTGAGGGAGTTTGGAGCTATGAACTCTTTTGTATTCCATCTCCTGTTTCTGTAATTTGTGTCTTATCTCCCCAGGGTAGAGCTGAGAACTGGTGAGATCATACTTGGCTCAATTCCTGAAAGTTTGTTTTGAGTCACCAGTGTAAATATTGACCACCCAATCTGTACATTTGCACAAATTAACTGAAACCAGCTACCCAATTCCTTGCTCGTATTTGGATCTGTTGATTAACCCTGACAGCTGTAACCTCATTAGTCCAAGCTCTGGCCATAGCAAGGCAGCTGTCAAATCAGGAGGAAGTAGACGCTGAAGTCGCCTCTACGGACCGGACATACTAAAATCGATAGGTGCTCTAAAAGGTTTCAGTTATGATTCTAATTCTAATTTATGTGGTGCAGTGGGCTTCTCCTACACCCACAACATAGGCCTGATCTCAGTTGTTGATGAAGAAAGCAGAGGGACTCTTACAAAGCAAGAACATGGGGTTTTACCTATGTAAAAACCTTCAGATCTGGATAGGTTGAAAATGGGTTTTTAGCATGCATTATAACACACAGACATTTTAATATATTTTAAGATATAAGCTCCTAATGTATTTTTTTGGCGTGAGAGATTTTGTTAGTTTTGACAAGAGGCCAACAGGTTCCTGACTATAGAAATAAGAAAGATCCTGCAGCTGGTGCTCGTTGGAAAAGTAGAGATAAAAAGCAAGGAAAGAATTAGAACACACTCCGATAGGAATGTGGTTTCCCTAAATAGAACGCAAAGTCCTCCAAGTGAATCCTGTTCTCTTCCCTAAGACTCTCTGAGGAAGGGGTACGGAGGGAAAATTCTCAGTATCTATTCATTAGAACCTGGAGGTTCAGGGGAGGAAATGATTTTCCATTCACCTGTGTTGAAAAGGACAATGGGGCCGTTCAAATGCAATGTGTGAACTGCCCTTGCGGTATTCTCACTATGAGGAGATAGCATGGCGGAGCGGAAGAAGCTGTAAAGGAAAAATTTGGAGACCTCCGCTCTAGGCCCTGTTCTGCCACGGCCCACAGTCAGGATTTTAGACCTTTGCTCTCTATAGATCTCAGTAGACTCAGTCATAAAGTAAGGAGGTTGACCTGATGATTGCAATGGCCCTGTCCATTTCTAGTGATTGAAATAACCATTTGCACAAACCCATTATCATAAGAAGTTACTCCACCATTGCCCAAGGTGGATCCAACCACAAGTTTTCTCACTTGGGGGTGATTTTCTTCCACTCTTTGCAGTGCCCTTCAGGCTAATTATGCAAACAGGTGCTGTCCTTTGGCACCCCCTGGTGGTGGCTGTGACTGTTACATGAGCCTTCACCATGTGGCCCTTGAAAATAAGGCTTTCTGTAGGAACCCAACTGTAGGGCTCAGACTGCTCTTCACCAAGGAAAAAAGCAAACCAACACTCATTGTTGTGACGTTACACTTTTTAGCCCACTGCTTTTTAGAGGCTTAGCTGAGCATGCTGATTAAAAAAAAAAAAAGTTGCATTAGTCAGGTACTTTATTGACATAAACACTGTATAAGGGCTCAGCCCACTTCAAGTTGAAGGATTTAAAAAAAAACAAGGACTTCTACTTTCATTATTGTGAGGAAATAAGACTGATTGTATAGGAAGTATTCAGGTATTGAGTGGAAGTGTTTGCTTAGCACATGACCAATTTAAATTACCAGAAATATTAGATTAATGTATATCCTGATGTTTCCTAAATATACACTGAGATAATAAGAAAGCACTGAAAGTTTACTGGGCCTTTCCTCCAATTTAAAAATCATGTACAGAGAAAACTCTGAAATTCAAAAGTCAGTTAATGTGAAAAAATTAAGATGATTTTTTTGGATCTTAAACGACAGCTAAATAGATTCTAAGAACTGTGAGTCTTTAGAAATCAAATTCTATTTGACTGATCTATTTGATTGATTCTATCATGACTGATCTTCAGTCATGATAGTCTCCACTTAAGCTAGCAATTCCATTCTATTTCCCTGATCACATCAGCCCCCCTCTTTTTGCTCACAATCATATTCTGTTCCTTTCACTTTGAAACTTAGTAAAAAATTGTCTTTGATTTACTGTAAAAAGCAAGTACAACATTTTAAATTGAAGTGCCAAAAGTTATGACTACCCAAAGAAATTAAGCAAACACAGGGTAAAGGAAAATGGGAAATCTCACAAAAGTTTAATTATTGTAAATTATGTTGACTGTATTGCCTCTACCATGTGTTAATGCTAAGTACTTTCAAGGCTAATTCATCTCTGTGTATTTAGTTTGAGATGATTATAGCAACTATAACGGTTTCCAGGTAGGGTAAGGAAAAAAAAAAAAAAAAAAAAAAACAGTCACAGGAAAGAGAAAAGTCAATATTCCCTAACAGAAAAAAACATTTCTTTGCCACGTTTACTTGACTCCCTCTGGCAAAAGGCTGTTAGCAGTTGTACCACACAGTTCAACCCGAGCTTGTCTGCAGAAAAATAATAATAATAATAATAATAAAATAAATTGCATCTTAGAGATTTGGTTTGGAAAATCTGCTTTTGTTTTCAATGCCTTGTCTCTTCTCAACCACGTTTATAAGCATTTTCCAAGCTCTTTACGAGCATTCTGCCTGCCTCTCCACGCTCCTAAATATCACCCTCAACTCCTGACGGCCAGCCACGGTTTCCAGCCTTGGCCAAGGAATAAAACATTGGTTCACCTCAAAGGCTGCCATTAAATTTACCTCATTTATTGACCAGCAGGAGGTGCACCCACCCTACTGGGGTCAACGTTAGCTATAATATTGTGGAGCTCATTGGCGCCCCAGACTGCTACCCTGTTTAATGACTGTTGGGCCCCATGGGCCAGGTAAATTCTACTGTTGACATATTGGTGGCAATGCCCTTGGAACACCTTTGATCCATTAGTATGCTCTCTCCATTTAGGGATGTATTTTACTGTGTGTTGAATAAAAATAACCAGATATGGAAAAGTGAAGGAAACAAAGTAAGCGCCTACTGGAAGAATAAGCCGTTTATACTTCTTCGCAGTAGATACCAGGGCCTATGAGGACTCAAGTTTCAGGAAAATAAGGCTTGGAGAACGGCACCATCTGAATAGAACCACCATGGGTCCTCTGTTGCCCTGGAGGTAGGCAGTAGTGAGCAGCCCAGGACTCCGCCAGCTCACTGAAAGACCAGCTTTCACTGCTGAATGACCTTCGGGCATGCATTTCTTCCCTTTTCTTCATCATCGCTTTACCATTCTGTGAAAATATGAGCTTTCTCAGCACAGTGACTATGTTTAAAACAACTTGGAAGGCTTAGATACACTGTTACCTAGTAAAGAGAGTGCCTGGACTATGGGTTTATATTTTTCCATTGGCTGATAAAAGATCATACCCAATATAAGGAGGGGAGGGATTTCCTTTTCTTTACAAATTAAGGGCATAAAAATGAGCCGGATGGAAAAGCCTGGAAATCGGAATGATCACTGTGTCCATAGGCTGTCAAATGCTCTCAGGCCATGATTCCTTCCATGCTCCCATGTTCCCTGCAGAGCAACCTCTCTCAGGCCTGGCCTGGGTTGACCAGGTTCAATGGTCAGGGTTTCTCAGGCTGAATACTGATTCAGGCCTTCTCTCTCCGCTGCCAATAATAGTTGGCCTTAGTGCCAAATTTAGTGGTGGTTTCTTATGATGTGGATACCTGTCCAACAGGGGTTGGACTGTGACCACAAGCCGTCTTCCTTAAACCACAAAATAGCTGTCAGAGGGTAACTGCTGATCGTCATACTTGCCAGGCTCAGCAACCTCCAAGTAAGAGCCTTGCACATCCCATAGCGATTCCACTGAACGGCCCTCTCCCACCACAAAGCCAATTTTGTCAGGACGTAAAAATTCCCTGGGGTAATGATTCAGTGTTTGAGTTTCAGTTCTTTAAAAAATAAACAGACAAAAAGCAAACAAAACCCTCTTGCTCATCTCTCCCTTATTGATCAGGTCTTCTTATTCGGTCATTAACGATTTTCTGTTTCACGGCACTTACATATTTTACGGTCAGCCACATTAAATTTTTTTGGTCATCAGCGGGGACTAAATTTTAAAATAAAAAAACAAATTATACTCATGAATTGCCTTCCGGTGAAAGCTGAGAATACTTTTGAGATATGGTTCTTACAGCCTCTTCTTTTTGTAGGCTGAGTCCCATCTTCCTCTCATTTTATAGAAGAAGAATGTAGGTATCTACTGTAAGCAGTACAGTGCTAAGAATGCCATACTGCTTCAAAGGTAGTTACAGGGCAGAAACAGGCAGACAAACAAGATCAGAAAGATCATTCACCGCTACAATCATTTCATGATAGGTTAAAACCTCTATTCTTGAGTTGAGTCCAGCAGACTTGGACAATATGTTTTAGGTGAAGTGTTAACACAGACAGCAGTTTACTGTCACTAATGCTGACTTCTTAAAGGAAATTTCCTAGAAACTCCAGATTGTAACGATTTCTCTGTTTCATTTCTTTTTTTTAAAATTTCAATTAGCCAACATGTAGTACCTCTTTAGTTTCAGATGTAGTGTTCAAGGATTCATCAGTTATGTATAACACCCAGTGCTCATCACATCACGTGCCCTCCTTAATGCCCATCACCCAGTTATCCCACTCTGTTTCATTTCTTATAAGCTAAAAGCGTTGTCCTGCATGCTAGTACCTGGAAAGCATTATTTCTTAATTCATAAAGTAGATGTAAGCTCTTACTAGTAAAAATGTTTCAAATAATGAACCAAATCCTAACATGTAAGCATAATTGCACAGATATATATATATATATATATATATACACACACACATACATATATATGTATGTGTATGTGTGTATGTGTGTGTGAAAGAAATCAGTCAAATATCTTTATAATTAGAGTGAGTCTTCACAGTTGGCCTCTGAGATTTAAAGCGTACTCACTGGGGCAAATCAACGAAGCTTCTCCCAAAGCGAGAAGTAAGACAATTCATGATTTAGAAGCTGTTGGACTTCTTTTGCCAGAAGTCGACAGTCTTTACTTAAATAAAATATGTAATTTTTTTATTAGAATAGGCTTAAATCTCTATGATATTTTAGCTCAGACCCAAAATGCGCAATTTTCAAACTTTTGTACACAAATCAACTTGTCTTCATGAGATTGTAGATGATGTTAGAGTTTTGGAACTGAGACACCCTAGGTTTCATATGATCTCATTCATCATACAGGACAGGACAATGAGGCCCAGAGAGATTGAGCGAACTCCCCAAGGTCATGCAACTTGAGTTAAGACCTTACAACTTCTCCATCTCACCTCAGCAGCTCGCTATTTCAACTCTATTGTAAAAACCAAAATACTGAGATTAGTCTACCCCTATATGACTATCTGGCTTCTACTCTTGCATCTCCTGGGTAGAAACCCCGTTCAAAAAAAATACAATCAAGCCCACTGGTTCTATAAGCTCCCAAGCTTGTTTTCTGTAAGCCAAGTTACGATGTCTACTAAATACTGAAATGTTTTACAGATAGACAGCCACAAAAGTTCTTCAAAGTTCTAAGCCAAATAATAGATGTTTAATCTGCACATACTGGAGAAACAAAATAGGAAAATAGGTCAAGTCGCCATAGACCAAACCAGACAATAAGAAAAAATGTCCTGTGTATTTGAGGACTGAGAGTAGGCTCCAAACACCCTCTCTTGATCCTTTTCTAGTTTCACCAAGAGTGTCTTGGAAACAAGTGTGATTTAGAATGAAAAGCAACCAGTTTCTGATAATCCTTTCAACTGCTCTATTTCCTTGGACACATTTTCAAAGTATTTAAATGAAGCCCCACATGCAAATTATGTTCCCGGAAAAGAAAGCCTTCGCTGGCAAGTTGGTATTCAGTTTTTTGCGGCCATGGCATAGATACACAATGTATTTTTAACATTCTTGTTTTGTTCTTGTCCTAACTGACACTAGCAATTTGAGAAATGTCGAGGGCGTTACTGAATATAAATTTGAGGAAAAACAGCTCTTCCAACTATATTGTTAGGAATAGGATGAATATTCAATCAAAGATGATTCAAAAAGTTTAGATGATGTATGTGGCCATATACCTTCCTGAAAACAGACACTTCCCATGATTCTCTCCTTGTGATGTGGTATCCACAAGAATCACACTGCAATTTGCAGCCAATTGTGTTCTGAATGATAGAAATCTGCCCCATACTCATTTCAAAGTTCTTTTTACAGATTTATTGAATTTCAGAGCTAGAGATGATAGATGAACTATCACATTTTGGAGGGTTTTGAGGACAAAACTATTTGCCTGAAGTTCATAGAATATGTTCTAGCTTTATTTAAAAACCCAGATTCTGAACCCTTAGCTGAGAAACCATCTCCCATTCTTAAAAATGATTAACACCACGTCTCATACTCAGGTTTTCTCTCATGCTTGTATTTAGTCATTCATTCTTAAATTCATTCCTGTCCCCTCCTTCCTTTCATAAATGTGTATTTAACCACATGCCAAACATTATGATGAGCTCTAGAATACAAAGAATAGAATATCGTCCATGGCTCAAAGAACAGGTTGTTTACAGACAAGACTTGACATAGTAACCGATGGTTCTAAACTCTTAAACTGGTTTACATGGTCCTCTACAATCTGACCCCTAACTCACCTCTCTAGCTACCCTTCATCTTTCTCTTTGCTCCAAACTTAACTAGATTTTTGGGGCTCACTGAATGGGTTTCTCCCACCTGTGCCATCACATGGCCACTTCCTGGAAGGTTGTTTCTCCCTCACCCTCCTCATTTGGCTGGTACCACCTCATCCTTCAGGTTTTAGTCTAAATACCTGTTTGAAGGGAATTCTTTGAACCATAAGACTAGACTAAGTCTTCCTAATAATTTGTAAATGTTTGCATAATGCCTCTCTTCCTTTCTTGACTTGTGGGTTCAATAAGAATAGTTATAAGTAAATAACATATCCCTTCTTTTATTTTTTTGAGAGAGAGAGAGAGCACACACACATGCATGCAGAGGGACAGAGGGAATGAGAGAGAAAGAATCTTTAAGCAGGCTCCACACTGAGCACAGAACCCAATGCAGAGCTCAATCTCACAACCCTGAGATCATAATCCGAGCTGAAATAAGAGTTGATGCTTAACTGACTGAGCCACCGAGGTGCCTCTAACATATTCGTTCTTATATCCCCATTTATCCAGTACAGGAATTGGCACCCAGTATAACTTCAGCAAATACCTATTGAATAAAAGAATGTGTTTAGCATATAATAGAAGCACAAATGTAGTCAATTCAATTCAGTGGGTGTCATCCATATGTACTTCATTTGAAGGCTTTGGTTGAATCTCATAAAATCACGTGGATACATATCCTACCAAATTTCCCATCTTCTGTTCTGGTAAAAACAAAAACCAGTAAATAAGACCAGTATTGATTTCTACTACCAATGCCACAATATTTTTTTTATAAATTTTTTTTATAAATGTGGATGACAACCTGATCTTAACTAATGATACAATAGTCTTTATCTCACTTTATACGGACATTCATGTTTTGCCTCCAAAATATCGATGTTATTAGTCTCATCTCACCTTGTGTGAATGCCTGTGCTGCTTCAGAAATGTTCGGTTTTGAAGCTCCCCAAGGATCATATCATTTCTAAATTTGAAACATGCCTGGTGTCAAAAATTTCTGAGAAGGGAATATGAACATGCCCTAATGTACTATCTTGTGTTTTGTGAAAATTATTCCATCAATGCTAGCTCTTTTTTTGCACTACTCTCCTTCATTAAAATTTTCCCTACTGAGAACAAAAGAAGTAAGATGTACAGAATTTTAGAACCCCAAAACTCCAGTAATAAGGCCACTCAACATGGGCCGTCACTGGAACCGATGTCATCCTGGATCCTTAATACATGTCCAGAACCAAGAGATCATCTTCAGTCTTTATTTTTAAAGTTTATAGGATTGGTGAGGTGAAGTAATCTTGCCAAACTCCTTTATCCTTGGGGAGGGGGGTGAGGGTGGAGGGAGAAGAGGTCCCTTGAGGCCAACTTTTGTCCTGTGTCACATAGCAAGTTTATGGCTGCTCTATCTCGAGAAAACAGTCATTTGGTTCCTTGTTTAGTGTTCCCTGGCCCCTACCAAATTATACCATTCAAAAAGCAAGGTGGAAATATAAAAAGTAGAACCTCAATGACCTGGAAAGCAAAGGAAATTCTACGATAGCCTCATTCCTTGTGTTTTCACAGGAGCACATTTATGCACCGTAAGCCTGACCCCCAGGCCTCAAATGTAAGGAAACAAGCAGGAACACCACTCCCGTGGACCAACTGTGGACCAAGAGATTCGTGAGCAACATGACAATGACGGGAACCTGAGAGCAAGGGGATGCAGATGTGATCCTAGACACTGGGAGAGCACAGAGTGGGTGGGTCTAGAAGGAAGTTAGGAAGAAAGACTTCAAACATTTCTGAGATAACACTGTCATTATCCCAGCCTGAGCCTCCAGAAGCTAAAATTAGGACAAAAAGAAATGTGTAGCTAAGAAGAGTCCCTTCCAAGGAGCTCCCCAAACAGTCAGCTTTAACAATGAATACATGAAACATGGAAGAAAGACTTTTAGCAGGGACAGATAATAAATTTGCAAAGCCCTGTTTGGAAAATGTGGGAAGAATAGTACTGAATGTCTCTGTGTTTAGGAAGGGATTTTAGCTAGTAAAAAAAAAAAAATTATTTAAAAAAAATCTATGTATTTGCTTGAGGTAATGGTGACATGTGGGTGAAAGGCTGAGAGGTGAGAACTCTTCCACTTTCTAAAAAGAAGAGTGATCTTGGAGCTAAAAGAGAGAGAATGGAAAACTCCAAAAAAGACCTGAAGTCTAACATAACAGAAACACCATTAAGTGTCTGTAAATGAACCCAAGCCCCTGCTGACACACAATAAGAGAGCAAGCAAGAAATGTTGCTGCCCAACCACTAGAAATGGCTAAGAAAGAATGAACACCTGAATTTCACACAGGAGGAATGACTACAAAACAGAATGTATTTCAAGGGAACCAAATCGTACCTGTTAAGTTCACTTTTCTCTTAGGGAGGTAACCCACAAACAAGGGAAGTGATTTCATGAACACTATGGGTGGATTGGCTCGAATTTACAGCTTGGTGGATTATTAGTCAAGGGAAGGCTCGGTGCTAACCAACCAATCACCGTGGAGGGAGGTCCCGGGGCATCTTATAGGGCTCCGTTCTCAGTACTGTCATTTTCCACATTCCTATTGGACGATGAAGGGATGAAGGTAGCAAAGTTTCATTTGCTACAAAGTCAGTCAAGTGATAGAGAATAAACTATTCTTGGCAAAGGAGGAATATGGCCTACAGCAAAACAAAAATGTCTAGTGGCTTCATTGGCTGAAGTGACTGGTAAGTTCAGCACTCCCCAAAAGGTGTTCATGCCTCCTTCACAGATACAGCAACCCTGACTGAGGGAGACAGAAGCCTACCCTGTGCTACTCTGACCAGACATTCCTAGGAGTTGTGCTCAATTCTGGGAGCTATGCTGTACAAGAGAGTAAATTCAAAAGACAGACACCACCAGTGAGGAATAGAGACAGTGCTCAAAATTATATTAAAGAATCTGAGAATTTTTTACCTCAAGAGTGGACTTCAGTAGGATGTGATCACTGACTTCAGATAGGCTTATCACATGGAAAACCTCAAGGACATAAATTCTTTCCACATAAGCAAGTTCTCTAAGGAAGAGAATCATATTGCCTCCTTCTATCTCAGAGCAGGCCACTGAACAAATCCGCAACTCGATGTAAAGCATCCTTAAACTATGAGTCAGGTTTTGAGCACCAATTAAGAAGAATGGTAGAGAATCATATCTCGGTGAAACCATTAACTGAAAAAATGTTGTTGAAAGAAAAGATTATGTCCTTTTCTTCTTTTTGTATGAATAAACTCCACTGAGTTAGTATAAAGACATGAAACAAAAGTATTACTGAAAAGTGGGCAAAGTTAAAAAAAAATACTGGTCTTTAAAAAAGTGCTTATGTTCTTAGGGTTCAACTGTGTACACCCTCAACATGGGAACTAAAAATGTGACTCATGACCTGTACCAGACCATTGGGGGATGGTTACTGGCCACGGTGTTTGTCAACCCATTTCAAGGACACTCAGAACCAAAGGTTTTAATCTACAAAAACGTGAGTCCAATAAACCCTTCACCTAACTCCCTCTACACATAACTCTGAGTTATCTACACTAAATCATATTTAGATTTTGGCAGGCAAACTTCTTAGAAATAAAATCATTTTCAAAACCCCTGATTTTTCTATTAATCTCAAGGCATGAATGGAATTTTTTTAATGTCAGCCAAAAGTCCACAGTGGGAACTTAAGAGCAACCCACACATTTCCTTTCAATGTATATGTTAGAAGGGCTCTGTGAATAAAAGCATAATCTAAAAAATTCAAAAAGGGTGAATTTAAAAAAAAAAAACATAGAGGAATGAAAAAAAAAAGAATCTGTTCTAGTGCTCACAATTTCAAAATGAGACAACAAAAAAGGCATTTATTTAACACACAACAGTCTATCAAAGAATGTTTGCCCAGGAGGTAATTCTCACCTCCCTGTCAATTCTTAAAAGAAAAATCCAAGCTCCGCCATCTTGTCCTATCATGACATGTTTTAAGATTGTGAAAAATGACACAGGGAAACGAGAACGGCCTTAACCATTATTTCGTGAAGGTCCAGAGGATTTAGTAATTCCTGGTGGAAAACATTATGGAAGATCCATTAGATAAAGAACAGATTGCCTCATTTCTGCTGCCTCAGGACAGGACCGCGATCAACTGGCCGTATTTCCCAGGAAGACAGGGAAATACCTGGGCAGAGCCTCCTCTCCTGGCAGTGTTTTCAGATGTCCAGAGAAGTCTCTGAGGCGTTCTGGTTGGCTAACGGCGGGGCTAGTCTACAGGGCGTTGTGTGCAGACATGGATCATTACAGATTGGCGTACACCTACACTGCAGAACTATCCAGAATCCCAGATACGCTATGTGTGCTCACAGACATGCTCTGTGGTAGCCAGAAATTAAGGGAGATAAAATTTATGGGATGAATGTGTGCCTTCTGGAATGACTAAATTTAGAATTTTCCACAAATATTATCAAAGTTACACGATCTGCTCTACTACTCCCTAATTAAGAGTAAGTTTTGTGTTTCTTTGTTTGAAAGATATTGCCCTTTGTCTTTTTTTTTTTTAGCGGACTGAGCCAATCATGATAAAAATACAATAATTACCTCTCTGCATACTATATATTACTAATTACAGTAACAATGATGCTTCCGAGATATGTTAGTGAGGTAGTGGTTCCTAAACGCTAGTCCGGACTGGTGGAAAATTTTTCCCAGAACATGCCAAAGTTTTTACCAGTAAATTACAAAATAAGAAAAATGAGAAGAATGCAGTGGTTGATTAAAACAACGGAACTTTCTCCATTTACAAGTTTGTCATTTATTCTGATACTGTGCCATGTTTATTCTCTTGGTATTAAAGAAACATCCCTCTAGGACTAGAACGACCGTGAGAGGGTGGGTAAGATGTGCTACTGTTTTGTTGCCTGAGGTCTCATACAGCCAGAGGGTGACACGTCTGGAAGCCAGGCAAACCGACATGCCCCTCTAGCTGCTTGTACCTCAGTGTCCCCATCTGAAAAATGGAGACTGAGGACAGCACTCTCCCCGGGGGTGTGAAAAGTCATGTGTTCCTATTGTGCTGTTCTCCAGGAATGCCTGACATAGAGGACGTTCCATATGAGTAATTGTTTAAGAACAACTAAACATATTCGTGTTTTTTCCAAATCCTACAGCCAGTGAATGGTAGAGCCAGGATTCCAACCCGTACAGTTGGGCTGTCTATACCCTTCACCTGCACGCACCACTGCTTTAGAGTCATGCCGATTCACACCATTAAACTCAAAATGAGTGTGAGAGGCAACCACTAGGTTAAGGCATAACCAGTTTCAAAACTATCCGGGATAGAGGCAGTCAGCCATGGAAACGGGTAGTTGCCTTGTTAGCAACTAAAAAACTAAACATATCATCTGGATGGGAGGAAAAGAAGGGAACCAGGTGGACTGTGCTCCCCAGGGGTCCCAGCACTCCTGCAGCTGTTGTGTGGGGTTAAGAGGCTTAAAATAAAAGCCCGCACAATTGTCAGCTTGACCTAGCCCTGCAGGAGACAACATGTTCGTAGAAGGAATATGCATCAGCTGGTTTTTTAAGAACTCTAGATTTAGCATTAGTCATTGGTTTGCTTCTAAATGCTCTAAGTTTTCCAAAGAAGCTGAGCTTCACAAAAGCACACACACACACACAGCATTTTCAATCATCATGGAGCCTCCATTTATAAGAAGATCAAGGAAGCATGTTCCCGTTGATACAGAAGGAAGAAAAAAGAGAGATTTTGAGGTTTTCTGCCATCCTCTCTTACTTAGGCAGCTAACTGAAAGAAAAAGTGATGGAAGCCTTGCAGGTTCCTAGTCCCACATCTTGCTCTGTTTTGTCCATTACTTGCATTTCATTAGCTCAATGTAAACATCCCTGCTCTTGTTGCTGCCAGGTTAGGAAAAACTACTGAGCCTTCCAGGAAATCACCAGCACTTTGTACTTGTATCTTGATGAGTGAAAATTTGATGGAAGAATGAACCAGCAGGACAGAGCGAGTGTTTGGGGACCCATTACATGTTGCTATTTCTACAGTTGATCATGCTGGAGAATTTTGCCAATTAGCACGGACTTCACAAAGCACCCCACATCAGGAGAGCTGGCTCGTTCCTGTACTTTCCTGAAGCCTCAAACTCCAAATCCAGCTCAGGTCTTTCATCACTTGTCACAGTCTTGTAAACAACTCCAACCAGCTGCAAAGGTTTTCCTTCTTTTGCCAGTAACCTTGTTTCCCGTACATGTACAACACGAGAGAAGACATTTTGTTTTTTCATTAGTTTTTCTTTTCATTAGTTGTTCTGACCAGGGAACCATTGTTACTGAAACAGATGTTGTGGGGTCCAAGAATAGCTCTCAGCTGCCAAAGGCAAAATAAGAAACTGTGCCCAGACCACGCAGAACAAATGACTAGAACGAGGGGATGCTGGAGACCAAACAAGAGAACGAGTTAGCATTTCATGTTAGCAAGTTATGTGTTTGCACAGCCTGGACATGCCCAACAGGTCTCCTGCGTTCCCCTCTCTTACGAACAACCAGCCCAGAGGGCAGGTACAGGGTGAGTGCGAAACCTGCCCCTCCCCAAATGAGAACACAGAGATGCGCACTCAGGAACCATAGTCTAGCCAACTCACCAACTGGAACTCAAAGTCCCTTTTCCACACTCTTCCCCAGTCTGTAATATTAGGCAGGTAGCTCCACCTAAACTAGTTTCATGTTTAAAATGACAATTAGATTTTTTTTCGGGGGGGGGTCAGTAAACTTATAGTATAAATGCAACATGAGTTTATCAAAGTTGTATGCTAGTCAGCATTTTAACAACAGGCTCTCTGAGGAGAAAAGTCCTGATTTTAGTACTTTCCAGTTTCCAAGGTATAAACATTCCCATGATGATCAATTTCAAGCTGTCAACATGACATCCCCGAGCACAGAGATGGGAAGAGACAAGTCGTGTCATACTGTCATATAGTGATAGACACACAGAAAGAAACACCGAGAGCATCAGTAATTGAGAATTGTAGTAAAATAATTACCAAGTTATGATAGGAGTATTTATTGCCTTTGTTCACAATTCATGCAATGGTACATTTCCATGATTTAATTGTTGGTAATGACTGTGCTTGACAACGGTTCCCAAGATTCCTGAAAATTTAACAACAGGCTCTCATATGCTAGTGGAAGTCATCTCCGGCACATTGCAGGCCACCATCACCATAAGAACGGCCATTTTTTCAAGCCTTTTTAAAACGTTTATTTATTTTAGAGAGAGAGAAAGTAAGCAGGGGAAGGGGCAGAGGGAGAGAGAATCCTGAAGCAAACTCCACACTGAGCAGGGAGCTCAACACAGGGCTCGACCTAAGGACCCTGAGACCATGCTCCGAGTTGGAATCAGGAGGCAGCCCCTTAACTGACTGAGCCACCTGGGCCCTCCTGCACGGCCAGTGAATACTGTTCCATTCAGACTGCAGTGCTCAGTCCCGCAGGATCGAAATCATCGGAGAGCTTGTTGACCCCCAACTCACAGTCCTGAGTCAGAATCTGCATGTAACAGAATCCCTAAGTGGCTCTCGGGGCACAGTAAAGTTTGAGAAGAACTGAGCTAACAAACAGCTTGAATGGATGCTAATTGAGGGAAATAAATATATATATATATATATATACACACACATATATAATTTATTATAATTAAAAATTAGTGACTATATCCATAGAGCATCACTTTTTTAACTGTTAGAATTAAGAAAAAAGTTTTAAGAAAACCTCCAATAATCGAGATGCTTCAAGACAGCTGCAAAATCCATAACATCCCAAGATTTTTGTTTGAGTAATTCTGGATAAAACGTGTGTTGGCATTCCTGCAGCTTTGGGAGTCAGAGATTCTGCTGCTCAAACTTTTGAGTTCAAATCCCAGCTTTCTGCCAAGTTTGCCAGCAAAGGAACAGTGTAAAAATTATTAAGCCTCTCTATACCTCAAATTCCTCATCTATATAATGGGGGGATCTTACTAGTAACTACCTCCTTGAGTGGTTGTAAAGAACAGTGAGATTCAAGTGTTTACCCTAGCACCTGGCATCCAGTAAATGCCCAGTAAACTTCAGTAACTAGTACTGTTTCCTAGATGGGAAGAATTCCAAACTATTTTCTATGTATCAACCCTAAGATATGTTTAAAAAGAAAGATATGCTTTCCTTGGTATGCCATCTAAAAATTCTGATTTTGATCAGAAATTTTATACTGTCCTTAGTCCCTTGGATTTATAAGCAAATAGAGCAATTAACATTAATTCCAAAATATGTCCAAATTTCAGAGTGATTCGTTCTAACTCGGGGAGTCCTCTGGGAAAGGGTCTTTAAAAGAGACTCAAAGTGGGGGCAGCTGGGTGGCACAGTGGGTTAAAGTCTCTGCCTTCGGCTCAGGTCATGATCTCAGGGTCCTGGGATCGAGCCCCACATCAGGCTCTCTGCTCAGCGGGGAGCCTGCTTTCTCCTCTTTCTCTCTGCCTGCCTCTCTGCCTACTTGTGATCTCTGGCAAATAAATAAATAAAATATTTTTAAATTAATTAATTAATTAATTTTTTAAAAAAAGAGAGACTCAAGAGAAGGCCTCTTCTGCTCTACTCTCTCTTGTGGAGGCACTGCCTAGAACTCTGTGTGACAGTGACCTCAGGGGCATCCAAGATGGCAGAGAGAACAATGGAAAGAACCCAAACAGTGGGGATGCCAGGAGCTCCTGTGTCCAAACCTGAACAACTGGACCAGTGCCACCTAAGGACTTCTGTCCTTGTGATAACAAATAGTCCTTAATGTTTAAGTGAGGTGAGTTTACTCTTCTTTCATTCACATGGACGCAACTGATCTCATGCAAATCTCTTTAGGTTAAACTGAGGCTCGAACTGGTACAGTTTGTGACAGCCAGGCTTCGCAACACCCATGGGTTTCAGGCTGGCTTTTTTTTTCTTTTTCTCTTCCCTTCTTTTTTTTTTTTTTTTTTTAATTTTCATTTTATTTATTTTTTTCAGTGTAACAGTATTCATTCTTTTTGCACAACACCCAGTGCTCCATGCAAAACGTGCCCTCCCCATTACCCACCACCTGTTCCCCCAACCTCCCACCCCTGACCCTTCAAAACCCTCAGGTTGCCCCAACCTCCCACCCCTGACCCTTCAAAACCCTCAGGTTGTTTTTCAGAGTACATAGTCTCTTATGGTTCGCCTCCCCTCCCCAATGTCCATAGTCCGCTCCCCCTCTCCCAATCCCACCTCCCCCCAGCAACCCCCAGTTTGTTTTGTGAGATTAAGAGTCATTTATGGTTTGTCTCCCTCCCAATCCCATCTTGTTTCATTTACTCTTCTCCTATCCCCCTACCCCCCCCCCCCATGTTGCTTCTCCATGTCCTCATATCAGGGAGATCATATGATAGTTGTCTTTCTCCGATTGACTTATTTCACTAAGCATGATATGCTCTAGTTCCATCCACGTCGTCGCAAATGGCATGATTTCATTTCTTTTGATGGCTGCATAGTATTCCATTGTGTATATATACCACATCTTCTTTATCCATTCATCTGTTGATGGACATCTAGGTTCTTGCCATAGTCTGGCTATTGTAGACATTGCTGCTATAAACATTCGGGTACACGTGCCCCTTCGGATCACTATGTTTGTATCTTTAGGGTAAATACCCAGTAGTGCAATTGCTGGGTCATAGGGTAGTTCTATTTTCAACATTTTGAGGGACCTCCATGCTGTTTTCCAGAGTGGTTGCACCAGCTTGCATTCCCACCAACAGTGGAGGAGGGTTCCCCTTTCTCCACATCCTCGCCAGCATCTGTCATTTCCTGACTTGTTCATTTTAGCCATTCTGACTGGTGTGAGGTGATATCTCATTGTGGTTTTGATTTGTATTTCCCTGATGCCGAGTGACGTGGAGCACTTTTTCATGTGTCTGTTGGCCATCTGGATGTCTTCTTTGCAGAAATGTCTGTTCATGTCCTCTGCCCATTTCTTGATTGGATTGTTTGTTCTTTGGGTGTTGAGTTTGCTAAGTTCCTGATAGATTTTGGATACTAGCCCTTTATCTGATATGTCGTTTGCAAATATCTTCTCCCATTCTGTCAGTTGTCTTTTGGTTTTGTTAACTGTTTCCTTTGCTGTGCAAAAGCTTTTGATCTTGATGAAATCCCAATAGTTAATTTTGGCCTTGCTTCCCTTGCCTTTGCCGTTGTTCCTAGGAAGATGTTGCTACGGCTGAGGTCGAAGAGGTTGCTGCCTGCATTCTCCTCAAGGATTTTGATGGATTCCTTTCTCACATTGAGGTCCTTCATCCATTTGGAGTCTATTTTCGTGTGTGGTGTAAGGAAGTGGTCCAATTTCATTTTTCTGCATGTGGCTGTCCAATTTTCCCAGCACCATTTATTGAAGAGGCTGTCTTTTCTCCACTGGACATTCTTTCCTGCTTTGTCGAAGATTAGTTGACCATAGAGTTGAGGGTCGATTTCTGGGCTCTCTATTCTGTTCCACTGATCTATGTGTCTGTTTTTGTGCCAGTACCATGCTGTCTTGATGATGACAGCTTTGTAATAGAGCTTGAAGTCCGGAATTGTGATGCCACCAACTTTGGCTTTGTTCTTCAATATTCCTTTGGCTATTCGAGGTCTTTTCTGGTTCCATATAAATTTTAGGATTATTTGTTCCATTTCTTTGAAAAAAATGGATGGTATTTTGATAGGGATTGCATTAAATGTGTAGATACCTCTTCCCTTCTTTTCTCCTCCTTTCTCCTTTTTCTTACCATTTCAAATTTTTCAGACAGTCAACACTACCTATTTGTGTATGCAACATGTCCAATGGTATGACTGCAGCCAAAAAATGTCCCCAGGAAGCTGTAGACAGCCAAAGAGTCATTCAATTCCAAATTTTGTGCTTTTGAGTAGACTTTCTCTAAGTAACCATAGGGGAGACAGCAACTATGGTATAAAGTTACACCAACACAAATTCAAAAAATTACTCAATTATGAAAGAAAAATAATACCATTAAACTGGCTATTTGGTATCATGTAGGGAAGAAGAAAAATAAAACATTGATTTATTTTCTAACTTTTGCTGGATCCAGCCAGTATTGTTGGTATAACCAAACCTATTTCCCCCCCTGAAATATGCAACTCCTGGAAAATGTATTCAGCAATGACTTACAAAAATAAGTTCAATCAAAAGAGATCTGATCAGGAAAAAAGAAATTGCTACAAGTGATTTTAATGCCGAGAATTGGTTACACAAGTGCTAGAGAACGTAAGAAACCAAACTTGTGATAGTGAGGAAACCCAGAGCTTAGTTACAAAAAGGAAGTCGTTGCCACGGCTGGGCTGGATACACAAAGCGAGAAGACGCTAGTGGAAAAACCATTATTGTTCAGAAAAAGCTGGGGTGCCTGGGTGGCTCAGTGGGTTGTGCTTCTGCCTTCGGCTCAGGTCATGATCTCAGGGTCCTGGAATCGAATCCCGCATCGGGCTCTCTGCTCAGCAGGGAACCTGCTTCCCCTTCTCTCTCTCTGCCAGCCTCTCTGCCTACTTGAGATCTCTCTCTGTCAAATAAATAAAATCTTTAAAAAAAAAAAAAGAAAGAAAGAAAAGAAAAGAAAAAGGTGGAGCAAGTAATTCTGGTAGGAGCCAGCGCCACAGAGGAGTCATTGCTAAGATAACACCAGAGGCCCAGAGCAGGCTAAGAAATACCTTTCCTTCTCTCTTCTGCCAGCCTCCAATCCCCACCAGAGGCTCCCACTGATCTAATCCAGCCAGAAGCCAGGTAGCACCGAAACCTGGGAACTACAGCCTACAAGAATCAAGATCAGAGCTGAGTACTAGCTGAGTAAGCCATGGGTCCAAGAACAACAGACCAAGGATCCTCCTGAGGGCTTCAACTCCTTGTAAGAAACTAGTAGTTTAATTTATTATTGTGTTTTCTCTCAATTCAGTCAAAATTGTTTCAGAGGAACATGAGGGTCAAAGTACTTTTATTCTACTTTAGTGGGTCTTCCAATCAACATACATAAGAATTAATTAAACTTAAAGATGACAGGGACTACTCTAACTCTTTAAAAAGAAATTCAGTACTGAGCCCATTTTAATTCAAACACCAACTTCCAAGTTGGTAGATGGGCTTGAAAATGAAATATGGGCAGAAAATGGGCAGACATAGGGCACAACTGAAAACACACATCTACCCACCCATTCTCATATCAAACCAAAAGAAGGAGGAGGAGGAGGGAAAAGAGAAAACGGAAGGAAAGAAGGAACGGAGGGAGGAGGGAGGGAACTGCATTCAAATCAGAAATATTTTAACTACTATACGAGTCACAACATGGGTATCAGTAATGACCATTTAGCCTTCGAGCATTTTGTCTCGGAAAAACACCTATTCATCTTCTAGAGTCTAACCAGGTTTCTATTAGCTGGGTTGAAGTAAGTGGCCACAAATGGTGTTTTACATCTTTGAAAGACATACCTCTTTCCTCTCCTACATGGTATTTGTCTTAAAATAAAGTAACACATTTTCTGAAGATTTAGGAGTTTTATTCTACCCATTTTTCTATCCCTCAGGGTGAGTTTGCTGGCTTATGGACCTAGTCAAGAATGAAAGGTTCCAGTCTCATTCTCAATTTCAGACTGTGTAAAGTTCTATTTTAATTGAAATTGAAATCCCACAATTATGTTAGAAGAGCACTTTCTCAATGGAATTTTTTTGGAAGGTTATCTTTTTCTAAGTTGTATAACTAGGAAATGAAACGGATCATCAAGAAAATTCCTTAGGTCTTTTGCATGGCCCATCAAGGAAATGTTTAGGTCGTATATCAATTCACTTTTTCCTTTTTTGCCCTCCCCCCTCTTGTTGTATTAAGTGATTTTTATCTACAAAACAAGATGACCCAGGGCACTACAAAATGATTGTAAGTTGATATTAAAAAGTAGGAAAGAGAAGAAATTTTAAACAAGAAGAGTGTAGGTGATTGAATACCAATTACTTAAATAAGGCACATACTTTTTACCCTACATAGAAAATCAACAAGGTGTGTTAAAAAAAAAAAAATATGTCCTCTGTATTTAGTGAGTGTTTGGAAATGAAATGAGAATATTAAACTTTATAAAGTGTTTGGTGGTTGCATTAGATGGGTACCACTACTTCATGAGATGGATTGATGAAACACCTTTATTGCTGTCAGAACTCAATACAACAGTTCTCATCAAGCAAAAAACACCACAGAAGTATTGTTTGGCAAGAATTTAAAGTCATGTTTCATATCAGTAGAAATTATGCCTAAGGGCTTGTGTGTGTATGTGTAGACTATCTATTAACTCCAAAGACGTGTTGGCTCCACTCTGAGAAGACACTCAAAACCAGGATATTGAAATACTCGAATGTTCACGAGAATATTAATATATGGATGACTCCCAACAAGAATGAGAAAAGGAATAATGTCCAGGCCTCCCATAACATCCAGTGCACTTTTCTAGAAAAGCATATATTTTAAGCTATTTATTTGTCTGTCTCCTCTACTAAACTTTAAATTCCTTCAAATTAGGGGTTGTATCTTTCAATATCAACCCCTCGTGCTAGCATACTCCAAGACATGTTGGGAATTTTAACCATGGTTTTGAAATAATGAGATGACAAAATAAAAGTATTATGTTTACTTGCATTAAAACCTTTCATAAAAGTAATTGGAAGTGAATAATACTATGGAATCTAATCCTCAAATTTGGCCTAAAACACTGGTCTCTTAAGGTAGTATCAACATTTACTCTATTTGCTTAAGGAATTGTCACAGTATTATTGATATTGGTCATGCAAATTAGCCCCCTGGATAATTGCACAAGCTTTGAGCTTGCTTTGTTCAAGCAAATAATTAAATATATGAATTTGGACAAAGTCATTACTTAAATTTCTTATCTCAGTTTATAAATCAGTAAGATTTGTGACTTGTAACAAGACATTTAGCAACACTTAGTAAATCACAGTAATTGCTCAGTGCAGATCATTGCTATTTATAATTTATAAGAAATTTATAATTTATAAGAAATTTATAAGAAATTCTTTCTTTTTTTAAAAGAAATTCAAACTTCAAATTGTACAACATAAAAAAACTAATATTACTATAAATTTTTATCAAAGAAATTTAGGCTAAACGATTAAAATGCTATTTCTACCTTCTTTGAGTTTTAATTTTGTTAAGATTTACACATTACATTTCATGAAGCAAAAATTTATCACATTACACATGCTGTGAAGAATTTCTTAATGGTTTTTTTTTTTTTGGTTCTTAAAGATAAAAATAAAAAGCAAAAAAAAAAAAAAAATATGTACAAGAGTGCCCAGTGGTTTGGGTACTTTTTACTTGGACGTCAAATTTGCTAAAGATATTCGATTATTTCAAGAACAAAATTTTCTTAACTAGAAAAACAGATTTCCCTACAAAATATAGTTCTATTGAGTCTTCTTTCTGGATCTTTAAGGTTACCCAGTTACATAGAGGAAATTCTGATGGACTTTTTCCCCACCACTCTTTATAAACTGTTAAATGCATAGGCATAGGAAGTAAGCGGAATAGTCTCTATACGATAGTTTTAATTGCCAAGTCGATAACCCTGCCTGCCCAACAAAATGCCCTTGTAAAGGAAATGGCCTTGCTTCCATCTCCTATTTGAGTGTCTGATCTTAGTGGCCTGGGTATCATGAGATACTCTAATCAACCCAGTAAATATATTAAGTGAGCCCCTGCCCCAAGGATAACCCAAGGATAGCCAGTGATATCTGATGTGGTCTAGACTTAAGAAAAGAAAAGACAGCTTGATCAATCAAACTCCCTTTCTCTGTGATTTTAAGTGAGAATACCCACAGAGCCTTACTGCCAACTTTAACATAAATGCTGAAATGGCACCAGAACAGCAAGAATCATGACGAGCCAAAGCCATAAACCAGCCAAAGTAATGGCAGAGCTGAACATGTTAGCTGTGGAAAAAAAAAAAAAAAGAACAGCGTGGTTGCCCAGCAGGAGAACAGATCCTCCAATGAGGCTGTAAAGCCTCTAGAAAGCCTAAGGAGAAAGTCCCAGAATCTGCCTCCTTTCCATTTCAGCTTCATTCAGTTCCAACCCACATATATTCTTCCAGTAGCTTCCTAAAAGGAAAATAGCCTTTCTGCTTTCCTTATAGTAAACATAGGACACTATGAAACAAACAAAATCTTTAATACAATAAGCATTTTTTTAAAACCACCAATAGCCATTAGTATTCTCTCTAGAAACATACTAGTATTCACATATGATTTTTCACAGCGGGCTTGTAGCTTGCATTTTTTAAGTTAAATGACATGAACACATTTCCATGATCATAAATATAGCTTTGTAGCTTTACTTTTAATGGCTCATAGTATGCCATTGTATCCATATACTGTAATGTCGAACAGAAATGCCTTCATGGTAGACATTTATATTGTCTCCAGTTTTGCTCTATAATATGTGGCAATAAATCTGCCTCAACATTCTAAATATCTTCTGCATGTATTTTAATTGTCCAATTATTTTCACTACTTAATATTTTTAAAGCAGAATTATTAGGACAAATAGTGTATGTTTTTATTTTTTGACACAGTAATCTTATTGGCATTTTTAATCTCATAAGATACTCATTTTTCTAAACCATTGTTAAAGGGTTTTCCAAGCAGATAGGTGAAAAATACTATCTCATTCCTGTTTTAATTTGCTTTTCTCTGATTGGTATTTTTTGACACTTTGTATTTCTTTTTTTAAAGATTCCATTTATTTATTTGAGAAAGAGATAGTGAGAGAGAGCACAAACAAGGAGGAGAGGGAGAAGCAGTTTCCCTGCAAGCAGGGGGGCCGACTAGATCCGTGGAACTAGATCCCAGCACCCTGAGATCATGACCTGAGCCAAAGGCAGACACTTAACTGACTGAGCCACCCAGACACCCTCTTTGTATTTCTCTTCTTGTAAGTACCTATTTATAAACTTGGCCCACTTTACTATGAAATGTTGATTTTTTTTCATTGACTTAAGGAGTTCTTTATACATCAAAATCATTAATATTTTGTCTAGTATATATGTTATGAATATTTCCCCAGTATGCTATTTGCCTTTTTTTAAAAAGATTTTATTTATTTATTTGACGGAGAGAGATCACAAGTAGATAGAGAGGCAGGCAGAGAGAGAGAGAGGGATGCAGGCTCCCTGCTGAGCAGAGAGTCGGATGCGGGACTCGATCCCAGGACCCTGAGATCATGACCTGAGCCGAAGGCAGCGGCTTAACCCACTGAAATACCCAGGTGCCCCGCTATTTGCCTTTTAAACTGTTTAAAATATCTTTTGCCGTCAAATGTTTGAAATATTTTGTAGTCAGAGTTACCACCTTTTTACTTTATGATTCCTGGTTTTCTTGTCACACCTAGAATGGCCATCCCAAGAACAGAAAAATATTCATCCTAACTTTTTAAAGGATGTTTATGGAGTCATTTTTTATATTTATATATTTGATCCATCTGGAATTTATTTTGGTATGATTAAAGTAAATACCTAGTTTAATTTTTTCCCCTCGATTTGGAGAGTCAGGCCAACACCACTTTTTGACTAATATATTGCTTTTCCACTGGCTGATCCAAAATGCTACTTTTATCATGTACTAAACACCAGGAGAGATTAGAAAGACTGTGGACATAGCAGCAAAGCAGTTTAGTCCTAGAACTAGAAAGACTTAATGTTCACACTGACTAACTGTAACTTTGGACAAGTTCCTAAATCGATCTATGCCTCAGCTTCCTTGTCTAAAGTGTGGAGACAATAATGCCTCCTAAAACCACACAAGGATAAAGTGATAAAAAGTGCGCCAAACACTCAGCCAGGCATCTGGCACAATGAACATTTCGGTAAAATTAGTTCCTAGCTGGACTTGGGATTATTATTAGATTTTCTTTTCAGTCCTATTATTCCTGTGATACGTATAATTATAGTACGATCCTGTAATGAGTGACTCTTAATGATTGTTTTATACCTACAGAGGCAAGTGTCTTGCATTAATTTTTTTGTTAGAATTATCTAAACTTTATTACAAGATTATTCTTTAGAAAATAGTTTTCTCCCTTGAAGTAACTTGGGTGGTATAATTAAAACAATAATAATTAATCTCTCTGAGCTACAGTTTAAGCACATATGAAAAGTATGGAATACCTACTCCTTAGAGCTTTGGAGAGGGCTAGATATGAGTGGCCCAATCCAGGGCCTGAAGCAGAGAAGAAGTTCAAGAATAGGTAGTATTATGGTGATTGTCATCTTGATTATCATCTCTCATGATAGTCAGGCAAATTATTACCACAAGAGCTCTAGGTTTTGGAAAGTGACAAGGAGAACTCTGGATTGGTAACAATTACTGTGCAACCATCAGTTCCAATTGTAAACGCAAACTGAACTAGACAAAAAGATTCCTGAAGTGCCTACAACATGGGATTAGTACTACTGGGGTGGACTTTGATACAATAATTAGAAAACCTTTGCTGGAGGAGGAGGAAAGAGTGGGCAATTCAACTTTCATTACTCCACGGGGCCCAAGACCAAACAGAAACTTGGTTTGAAATTGCAAATATCTAGGTTGTATTTTGTAGACCTTGATGCAAGGGCATGTGTGTAAGGGTCTGGATGAGGGATGATGTGGAGAGCATTTGTTACTCCTTGAAATACCGTGTCTACAAGGTAAATATGCACACTTTTAAGGATGTTTATGGACTCGAAATCGAAATGGCTTTGAGAAAACTGATTAATGAATCATTTCCTGAGAGTAAGAAGACCTCTGGGAATAATGAAACTTGCTGACCTGCTCCCCTTCCTTCCTTCTTTCTTTCCTTCCTTCCTTTCCTACTTCCTCTCCCTTCCTTTCTTCTTTCCCTCACTCATCCATTCAACCAATAGGACCTCCTCTTAACAATTCACTATCTGTCATTTAAAAAAAAAAAAGAAAGAAAGAAAATGTTTATTGTTCTCCTTTACCTCTGAGAGAAGGGAAAGGAAAGAATTTCAGAACTCTAGTCAAGATAAATATCAAATGTATTATTATTTTTAATGACTCTTCCAGGGGAGGGGAGTTCCTCATCCAAACCACCCACACAAAATACCTAAAGTACAGTATCTTCTCAGTGTGAGCATAAATCTACTAGTTATAAAGTAAAAAAGCAGAAAGAAGAAACAAGTGCCAAACTCCACTTTCTCTCTCGTTCTTTCTTTCTTCTTCTTTCTTTCCTTCTTTCTTTTCTTTCTTTTTTTTTTCTTTTTTAAATGTTTTATTCTTGTAAATGCATTAAAACCAACGGATGTCAGACTGTAAGAGTTTAAAATACCTACCGTACACTGGGTAATACGCCATCTGGGTAAGTCTGAATGTGGCAAGCAGTCACCTTACTTTTCGCTTCTGAGGTTATGTTCACGAAGAGATCTGCAGTTGGTATCACATTGCACAAGCTCCCGGAGCTTGGGGGAGAATAATGACACGAATCAATAATGCTGTCTGGGAAATGACTTAGAATAAAATATTACAGAAGGGCACGAACATCACCCAGGGGGAGACTTCAGTGTTGATTAAATATGGCTGCCTCAGCTCTCTTCCACGCAGTGACAGATGGGGTAGGAGTGCTTACTTTGGCTTTTGCTGCATTTTCCTGAACTAGGGTTACTCAGGTAGCATGAAAACAGGGCGGTGTATGCCAGCTCCTTTAGCTTCGCTGCATTTGGCTGCCCCCTGCAGGCCAAAACTGCACACACAGGCAAAGAATTTCCCCACCGCTCTTCAACAGAATCCACAGCTTACAGAAAGTTTTGTCTCTGATTCTCTTCAAAGCATCCTTGCGAAAAGAAAGACATTTAACCAACACTCACACAGAGTTCTTCTTTTCACCAATCTCCACATCCCAAAGAAAATAACAGTCAGTTCACTGAAGTTAACAAAATATGTTAAATAACGGAGAAAAATTAACAAACTTCTCCAAATAAAAATGAGAATTTAAAGAGTAGCTAGACAAATACCACTTTAAGTCATACTCAAATGCACAAAAAAAGAATGAGCATAAATTTTCACTTCCAGTGTCAATACGTCATTGTTTCTTATTTCTTCCACATACAAACTGTTTTAAAAGCATATCCTACAATACCATAATAAGGAAATCTAGGGTTTTCCTTCCATTTTATCAGACTCTACTCTGAACTTACCATGGTGCTAAGCTAAAACAAAAATCAACACCATTTATCCTACAATATCATGTATCCGACCAATCCTTTATTTTGGCCTTTCACAGAGGCTAAATTAATTTTTTAAAACAAAACAACTTTTTCTATTCATGGGAGTAAAAAATGTAGGTGGCAGAGGAATTAGGCTTCAGTAGTCTGGGCACTGAATTTCCTCTGTGTGTGAATGCTTGTGTCTCTGGGTTCCCTGGGATTGGAGACACAGGTCCAGAAATGCTTGCTGCCTACTCAGCTCTGTTATAAATTTGACTGAAACCATTAGCTAGAATGTAATGAATTCCATGTGTCAGTCTTACTTGGCATTAAAAAAAAAAAAAAGATGGGATTTTTAGAACACACAATAGTGATATACCCACTTCGGATGATATACATTTTGTTTGTCTGTTTTTGCAACTAGGATTCCTTCCATACATAGATTTTAACAGTCAAATAGACATTTACCTATTAACCGTTTGTTACAACTCCTGCTTTATAAATCTACACTTTCAGCCATTTTTTCCAGTATCTTACTCCATGGGAATTACTGAAGCAGGAAAACAGATTAACGTTTTCTGGCCACTGACACCTAGAGACTTCTTGTGGATAATCAGGCATACTCCAGGCCCTTCCTCAAATGTTGCCTTCCTTGAAATTTTTATTAAAAACAGAAAGTATTTTGTCAGTCAATCTAATTTGTAAGACCTCAAGCTTATTATGTGTTCTTTTATCACTCTTAGGTCCTAGAAACAGTCTGCTTTGTTCCTTTTACCCAGTACCATAAATAAAAACTAAAGAAGAATCTCCCAGAACTCGTTTACACGGAAGGATTTTAAATTTATATTAAATTGGCCACTCCCAAATATTTCTAACTCAGATACTTAGGGAAAGTTAGTAAGTTGTGTCTTTTAACAAAAAATCTTCTTTAAAATATAACTGTAGGGGTAACTGAGTGGCTCAGTGAGTTAAGCCTCTGCCTTCGGCTCAGGTCATGATCTCCGGGTCCTGGGATCGAGTTCCGCATCAGGCTCTCTGCCAGGAGGGAGGCTGCTTCCCCCTCTCACTCTGCCTGCCTCTCTGCCTACTTGTGAGCTCTCTCTGTCAAATAAATACATAAAATCTTTAATAAATAAATTTAAAAAATATAATTGTGCCCCTTTAAAATATGTACATGCACAAATACAAGTAAGTACCGACCTGTCCTGTATAACATACATAGTTTATTCTTGATTAGCAGAGATTTTGAAAGAAAACAGTATCAGAAAGCCAATTTTGCATTATTTTAAATTGAAAGAAAAATTAAAATGTGCTACATAATAACCTCAAAACACCAATCATATCATTAATACAATGACTTCTAACTACAGGTAACAAACTAGCAAGTTGGAATATAAGACACTGAAAACATCTATTCCTCATTCCTGAACAGTTAATTTTGCTATTGACACATGGTTGTCTTGTGAAGTAGGGTGACCTTCCTTTACACCAGCAGCCTTGATTCTGATATCAACTGTGTTTAGAAATACAACAAGGGTGTTTTCCCCTACACTCATGAGTTTGGGGGAATAATATTTTTCTTTACAGACATTATCTAAATAATGACTTGAGGAGATATGCATGTTTCCTTACTGGAAGCCAGGAAGCATTATCATGGGAAAATGACAAAAGGGAAGAGCTTGGGCAGAGTGTACCCCCATCACCAGGGTGATCCAGCAACTCAGTGGACTGCCTGATCTTACAGAAGAGCAGCAAGCCCAAGCTGGATGGCCTTGTGATTACAGTAGCACACTGGGTCATGGCCATCTGTATCCGTTCCCTGGAGCTACCACACACACACTTCGTGGCTTAAAATGACAGAACTTTGTTCTCCCACAGTTCTGGAGGTCAGAAGTCCAAAATCAAGGTGTCATTGGGGTCGTTCCTTCTGAGGCTCTGCAGGAGAATCTGTTCTATGCCTCCCTGCTGCTTCTGGTGGCTTCCAGTGACTCTTGGCATTCCTTGGCTTGTAGACACATTGCTCCAATCTCTGTCTCTGTCTTCACATTTCCTTCTCCCTTCTCTCTTACAAGGACACTTGTCATTGGATTTAGAACACACCCTAGTCCACAATGACCTCCTCTTGAATTCTTTAACTCGATTTCTTCTGCAAAAACCTTTTTCCGAGTAGGTTCAGATTCAAAGATTCTGTGTAGACATACCTTATTGGAAACGTGTGTGGGGTGGGGAGAGGACACCATTCAATCCACTATACTCTCCAAGGTTAAATTTATATAACATGTCACAGCTGCTGGAAATCATACCCACAAGGCCAAGGCAGCCCTCTGTCAATGAGTTTTCATCCCACTGAGCCACAGCCTCCATTGTCATTGTCATTTGCTGAATCAAAGGAGGGACCAGAACTTCATATAAATCATCACTGGAGGCATTCTGACATAACGAATTCAATAGGATCTCTTTATGCTTCCTCAGTGTACATATCTAAAAATGAGCTGAAAAAGTCGGTAGCCAGAGAAGCTTCCTAAGAGTGACCCTGTGGCAGGTACCATGTGGGGTCTCTATGGAAACATATCAAGAATTCCTGTGGTTTTCTGATTTATTTATTTATTTGTTTATTTATTTATTTATTTGCCTAGAATCTGCTTCTAATGCACCTCCATCAAAGTGGTAAATAGAAATCATTCTAATTGAGAAATCACATGTAGGCAAAATAAACAAAACAAAACAAAAACAAGGAGTGGTGAGCCTGGGTGGCTCAGTCGGTTGAGCCTCTGACCCTCTGCTTAGCTCAGGTCATGATCTCAGGGTCCTCTGATGGGGCCCTGGTTCCAGGCTCCAAACTCATCAGGGTGTCTGCGCAATGCTTCGTCGTCTCCCTCTGCCCCTCCCCAACAAAATAAATAAATAAATCTTTTAAAAAATTTTTACAAAACAAGGAGTGACCAAAGAAATCACATGTTTGATGGCTCACTAGATTTTATCACTTGCACCTAAGATGAAAATTAGAGTCCTTACGCACACCAAGAAAATGAGCTAAGAGGCTTGACCCAGTTTTTATTCCAGTGTAAAATAAAATTAATTCATGATGTTTACAGCTGTGGGTAGATGAAGAGTTTATACATGTTCGTAAGTGCACACACTCATGTCTGCACCGCCCGTGTATAATTCACAAATATTCATTGATTGGCTCTCGAAGCGTTTTGTTCTTATCAATTGACTTTGCAGTTCTGAGGTTTCCCCACCCCCCTTCTTTCTTTTTCCTCTTTTTTTATTTTTTTAAATAAAGTTTTCTTTCAAGTCCTCTACTGTTACCGGGCTTCGGCCATCAAAGTCCCCTCGTAGCCATTTTCATTTACCTTGTGACTCTGACCCTTTGTGAAGCTGAGCGTTTTCAGAGGTAAGCCGATCCAGCAGGTCCCCAAGGATGTTATTCTCATTTATTCACTCAGCCCTTTGAATGCAGCAGCCCTCACTTGGCAGCCGTTCAGCAGACCAAGATTCAAAGAGCACACAATCCTTTTTCTTCCAAGGGCCTTTCAAAACCTGGTCCAAGACTTGTCCAGGAGCTTTAATGGATGTCAGTCATTTAGCATGTTACATTTCATTCATGGCTGCCAGGGAACGTGATGAGTAGGGAAGGAATCAAAGAAAACAGGCAGACAATAGGGGTCAGGGATAATTTTCAGAGCCTTTTGTGACGTGACATTATAGAGGGCATTTCTGAGTTGCCATTACTCATGATGAGGGAGTTAAAATAGAGGAGTTAATGTACTTGTATTTAAAGCCCCACCAAAGCCTCCCAAACAACTTTAGAGCCAGGATTTCAGGAAACTAGGGATCAGTTTGAAACGTGGGTGCTCTGGATCAGAGACAGCTGTTCAGTGGGGCCTTCCTTGTCCCCCCAGGTGGGTAATGGAGGGATGGAGTCCCTTTTGTGCCATCTGCACGGACACCTCTGACAGCTGGCTCTCCTTTTCTGAACTTCAAAACGTTGGGGGACAGGCTCTGGGGACCAGCAATAAGACAGGGAAGCTCACTGACAGTCCCAGGAGGCAGAGAAGGAGGAATGGAGGCAAAAGCACAGGGCTGCGTGCCTCTGTACCTGCCAACTGGTGTGTCACAGACAAGCTAAAATTACTGACTGGTCAATTATCTGATTAAAAAGAGCCTTTCCTATGAGGCTCTTTTTTTTTTTTTTCCTTCAGTCCAGACTGAAATCTAAACCTTCTAGAAAGTTACCAAAACTTTTTTTTTTCTTTTTTCAACTTGGGCATAATCAACAGTTATGGGGTGGGGGGGAATGATAAAAAGGTACAGAAAGAAACACTTTGTTACTGGCTATAGGCCATAAATTGTTCTGGGATTTTCTTTTTTTCTCTTCTCTCTCTCTCTCACTCTCTCTTTACCCCCTCTTGGGTCAGACAGCAATGCTATGAATTTACTTGAAACTACTGGCATCGGATTTAATCTTTCTTATCTTCACACACACAGAGAGCTACCAGGCTGATTGTATTTTTAAATTAATAGAATCAATCGATTAAAAAAGGTACCAGTGTTCCCCAAAAGCAATTTATTTTTTATTAGTTTTACAATTGCATTGAAATCCTTTTAAATTATAGAGTTCATGAATTATGCCTCTGTCAGGCAGCATCAGAACTTGTCTTTATGGCTCTTGGATTCCACAGAGGCTGTTGTGGTTTGAAAATAACAGGACAACGTGCTGCTGCTTCCCCAACCAGTTAATGACTTACCCCATAGTTAAAGGCCCCAAACCACACAGGGCAAGCGGGCTGAGCCACCCGGGCCAGGGCTGGCTGGTTGGAGCTTGCAACCATAGGGAAACCATCCCACGGCCATTATTCAACACATGCTGAGTTGACTTCTTGAAATTTTATTAATAATTTCTCCATAATTTATGCCGCCTTGTTTGTTATCTAAAAAGGAAAAAAAAAAAATAAGACACTGCAAAGTTGTGGAGTCAGCAAACAGCAATGCGGAGGAAAAAGTTAAAATGTCAGAGCTAAAGCCAAGAAAACATTCTTAATCCTTAAGACTCAATACCGGGTGTGGGGGCTGTGGAGAGGGGTCCAAAAATAGTGACCCTTTGTTAGAATAACAAAAAGGAGAAGGAGGAAGAGGAAGACAAGGAGAAAGAGGAGGAGAAGAGAAAGGAGGAGGAAGAGAAGGGGAAAGAGGAAAAAGAGGAAGTGGAGGAGGAGGAAGACGATGGGGGATGGGAAGGAGACAAGATGAGGGCAGGAATCAAGGAAGAGAAAGTCTCATCTACACAAAGTCCATTTCTCAATTCACAATAAATGACCTGGTCTTCCCGAATGAAGCATTTACAATGAAGAATACAACAGTCACTAATGCACAAAAGTCTTCAAAAAACCCTATCAAGTTGGATGCCAACAATAGTCTATTTTATTTAGCCTGTTCCCGTCACACGACGGTTTTACTCTATCATCCCGCTGAAATTCCACAGGCATCTGCACCTTCATCTTTTGTAATTTAACGCAACACCTTCATGATTTTCATTATAGAGCAAGCATCCGTGTTGACCTCCTTCTCTCCAGGATAGCTTCTCCCGCACAAGGTTCAAGGTCACAGCCCGACCCACGCGCGTCAAGCGACATCAGCAACTAATGTAGTCAGACTCACAAACCTGGAGAAAGGGTTCCTGCTACAGCTGCTGACGGTGACTTTGATGTCAATGGATTTTACTGTTGTCACCTACTACCTTGTCCCCTTTTCTAAAAAATTAAGAGACGGTAAGAAGCAGAAAGACGTAAATGGGAGCGTGGAGCAGCTCTGCGCGCGCGCCGGCGCACATGTGTCTGCGAGTGCAGAGGGCGCGTCCGCTTTATGCCCCGGAGGCACAGGAGTGTCCCGAGTGGGTGTTACCATGGAAATGAAAATGCGCCTAAGCTACTAAGAGGAAAAAGTGGACCCGAGGCTCCGACTCTGCTTCTTGGAGGAAATAAGCAAGAGTATTGCCATGGACTCTACCTCCGACTCAGAAGGACTTTGCAGCCTCTCCTACCTCTCCCAGGTGAGCGCACAGACCCCGCCCAGCCCTCCTCGCAGCCGGTGACTCCCTAAGACTGAGTCACCCTGTCCGTAAATAACTTTAATTATTAGAAAAGCCTTTTCTTCTAGGAACCTAAAGGTGCCACCCCGTGACTGCCTCCATTCATTTTTCGTTCCCTAGCTCTGCAGAAAAATCTACCCGGTCTTCTGGAGAACAGCCTTTGAAATTTTTAACACAACTTGTCATTTTCTCGGGTTAAATGAACACATTCCCCCAGTTACTCCTTATATGATATGGTTTCCAGACCCTTCACGGCCCCTCCTTTGAACATGTTCCAGTTTGCTGTCAACTTCTCTCTTAAAATGTGGTGCCCAGGACTCAATACAGCACTTCCTGTGTGACCGGCGGAATGAGGTTAGACTAATAATTCCCTTGATGTGAATGCTATATTTCAATTAATAGAGCGTATGACTGACTTAGGTATTCAGGAACAGATGCACACTCTTGGGTTACGTGAACTTGTCTTAAAACCCCGATTTTTTTCTTTTTCTTTTCTTTTCTTTTTTTTTACATTTCTCACCAAATCATATTTTCACCATTCTCCACGTGAGGCATTGATTATTTAAATCTAAAAGTAAAATTTTTTCATTTATCCTGTTGCACTTCCACTTCTTTGGTGCAACCTATCTTTCTAACATATAAAATACTTCTAGTGAATTCTTTTTTGTTTTCAAATTCATTAGCTAATCTTCCTAATTTTGTGTCACTCACAATTTTGATAAAACTTCCTTCTTTGTCCAAGGCATTGAACAATAGAGAAAAGAGACGCTTCCTTACAGACAAAGAATTTAATGAAGTTACCTGACACCTAGCATTTAAGAAACATTAGCAGTTAACATCATTAAAACCCTTCGGAGTCCTTCCTATGGTGGACATCATGCCCATAACTCATAAAGACTTGTAAAAAGGCGGGGTGGGAGTGGTAGGGAAACAGAATTATAAAGGAAAGAGGGACCAGAACTTGAAAATCAAGATGCCCATGAGAAAGCCACTTTGCTGTCCCCATGGTTCAGATCCTGGGTGGTAGTCAGGAATCTGGTCCAACTCATACCTTCAAAGTTCCCCCTGAATGTGTTCCCTTTTGCTCCTGGGTTTCTATTTCCACTACTGTGAAAAAATAAAAGTGAGAACTCATGAATAATTTAGAGTGGAAGTCCAAAATTTTGTATTTTATTCTAGTAAACTATATTCTCACCAGGTCTTTATCAGTAAAATGGAGGTCGGAAGTGACTGTTAGAAGATTTATTCATTTATGCTTTAAATAAATAACTCAGTATTTTTATGGTGCCTTGATTAACAAATTACAGGATGTTTCCTGTTGATTCCAATTGCATCTTAAGCATTTACTTGCAGCATATTCCCTTTGGCACAATATCATAAAGTTTAATAGTATACCTTTTGAAAAATATTTTTAAAATATTGTAGAAACAACTGAAAAAGTCCTGAAATCTGGTAACTGCTGTAATTTTTTTATTATTCTGTTCCTTCGGTGTATCTACTTTTGTTCTTTATTTATATACAGAGTATATACAAAATATATAAATAGTCTTTACAGTGTGCGTTTCTGATACATATTAAATAAGTCCAAGTAAATGAAGGTTTCCTAAAGTAACATGCTATCTCTTCTTTCTGTTTCTTAATTGCCTGTTTATGTCGTTGAGAAAGGCAAAGATAGTATTTACTCATGGGAAAATAGGATTTATAATATGGAAGAAATATAGATCTTGTATTTATAAACTTTAGACCACTAATAAAGTTATGTTATATAGCTAAATTAATCAGAACCCTAGAAACAAACAAGAAGAGGGGTAGATGATACTTACATATCCAAAAATAAATGTGAAATATACATTTCTACCAATTTCTTCTATTTTTCCACTGTGTAAGGTATTCAAGAACCTGATTGCTAAGAGACTATCTGATTTCCTACCCATATCTATATTTTCCATCTGAAAGCTAATTTTATATGAAAAAATAAAGTTCTAATTGTGCAACATTTGAATTCTTCTTAGCTTATGAGAAACATAGACACACATGCATCCCTCAGTTAGGATGGAATAATGTTAAAGAGAAATAAAAAAAACAACAAGGATGTGATATTTTTTAAGAGCCCCATGGCTGAAGGAGATGGTAGAAAAACTCTTTATCATATATGGCTCCAAATCATCTATGTCATGGAGGAATCTCACATTTTTCAAACCACCTTAAGCAAAGCCGTGTACCTGTTCTCTGTGCACCTCTATAGCCTGAGACTGACCAGGCTCCCTACTGTGACTGGAAGCTCAGTTAATCCTGGACTACTGTCTTGTTCACCTACCCCAGGATCCTACAGTTATGAAGACATGAATGAGTGGGACTGAATGGGGGTCAGGACTAACCCAGTCCTTCTTCTCTGAAATGACCGCCTTCTAGGCCACCTTGGAGAGGAAACATAGGGAGTCCCTTTACTTCATTGGCTTCTTCCTTCACTTACTAATGTGTGTGTGTGTGTGCGTGTGTGTGTGTGTAATCTGGTTATTGATTCTTTTAATGTTAACTGACACTGGATGCTTTTAATCTACCCACACAATCAATAATGGCTAAGAAAACCAATAAGAAAGAAATTCCTCCAAGTTAAGACAACTGACAATCATAGAATAATTTAAAGTAGTTATCATTGTACTACGGGACCATTTTGATTTGGTAAATCTCTTTGAGGGAACAGAGGCGCCAGCCTTTTTAGCCCTATTTCTGCTATAAATCTGTTTCAACCTCACTGGTAAGTTATTTTTTCTGACTCCTATGTAAATATATCTATATATCTAATACCACTTTCTGAATAATTAATTATTTACCTTTTTCTTTATAAAGATAGAAGGATCTGATTTTTCATGATTTGGTCTTAGCAATTCCTGTATTCTAAATATGTTATTCTAGAATTTGAAAGTCTCCCTTATAATCTTTATAAATGTTTCACACTTACTTTTCTTACTTTTATTCATTTGAATACTCCCTTATTTTAATTTAATTTAAAAAATCCACCAATTCATATCCAAAAAAAAGTGGATTGAATAGTTTACTTTTTTTGAGAGCTCACAGAGCACAGAAGAAAATACTTTCATTTATTACTGATAATCCTATAACATAGTCCTATTTTTATAGTCACATTACAGAATAGGATACTGTGCTTCAGAGGGTTTAAATAATGTTTCAGGATCTCATAGCTAAAAGTTATGGAGCTCTGAGAGAAGGTACAATTCTGCTCAGATTATACTCATTCCCATCTATGCTTCCTTCCCTCAAACCAGCTTCTCAAACTCCAACATGAGCTCACATTTAACACCTGCCTTCCTTAATGCCTGTGTTCATTATTCCCTAAATGAGAGATGCCTGCATCTTCCACTGATGTGCTCAAAGGTGTGTGTGTGTGTGTGTGTGTGTGTGTGTGTGTGTGTGTGTGTGTGAGAGAGAGAGAGAGAACATGGAATGGAGAGGCAGGGTTAGAGAGAGGAAGGACTTAACTTTTATATCACTCAAGGGTATTGGCAGGGATGGTTATTTGCATTTAAAAGTACAATAAACGATGGGAGAGATCTCTTCTTCATTATCAGAAAAAAAATTATCCATGTGACTTTAAAATCTATATGAAATTACAATGTCAAACTCACCTTTACTTCTAACATGCGTCCCATTAGACCATCTTAAAATTTATGCTAACTACAGCACTGTATTTTTATGTATTGTTGTGTATTTGAAATTAAAGGTTTTACTGTTTTGGCAGTTACAGGGAGAATTTGAGCAGAAAGCTAAAGTATATTCTACAGAGGACCCAAATGACAATAGTGACCCATTGTACACTGATTTTAATCTAGACCTCAAGAATGGCAATAGACCTTAAAATATCAACCTTTTATTTGTTTAGTCAGTTTCTAATCAGTAAGGAAGATCAGATATCCACCACATACAATAAAATCTAAGATGCTGTTGGCATCACGTTAGCAAAATATGGCTGTGACAGTGATAGGGTAAAACTATTGTTTTTAAAGAAGATGTTCTCTGCCTGCTATTGAGTCCTGTGCAACTTGTCATCAGTACAGTATCAGTAAAAGGTAAGAAAATGCTATCTTGCCATATAAGTTGTCATTCGAAATTCTACTCATAGCTAGATTAAGTTCTTTCATGCTGGAAGACATTTAACAGCGTCTCTTTGATCTATAGGTAAGAAAACAGGGCCTTGAGTAGCTTGTCCAAGGAAACAGAGATAACAAATGACTGAGCCAGACCCCAAACCAGGACCTCTGATTCCAGATCCAGTGCCCTTCCCCACTGTAGCAAGCACATGGAAACTCTAAGATACACATTTCAAACAGGATATGCAATTTGGAAATTTTACTTTGAATTATGACCTTGTGCCCTGATTATTTTCCATCAGCATTTATCTCTGCGTGTTTCTCTATCCTGAGGGTTCTCTCTTTTGGATTGCTGTTATCTGATTTTTCTAAACATTCCTGTTTGTCTTTCACTTTATCTCCCTGGTTGCTTTCCATTTTTAGGCTTTATCTCTACTTTTATTTTTACTCTGAGGGGCGTTTTTCTTTTTCCATTTTCTGAAAATATAAAATAACATGACTTCATTATTGGGAACTTGGATGCTACTTATATATTCTGGATACGTACAGTTATTTTGTAATTAACTTCCCCTTTGTAATTTTTATCAAGTTACCTAAGCCCTTTCATCCCTTTGTATATCTGTTTTGAAATTTGCTTTGTAGGCTATGAGAATTCTGTGGATGAAAAAAAAATGGGATGAGTGTGGTTAGGATAAAAAACAAGACTCTGGCATGTAATCAATATGATTCAGTGGATAAGCAGAATTTCCGATTGTTATATCAGTTTAAACCAAATCATGCATTGCCCAATTCAGGAAGCTTGATTTTTCCAACATGTTTGAACTGTTTTCTGGCAGAGAATTGAATGCTTTGAGAACAGAACAAAACCAAGAGAGTTTATGGTGTGGGATAGCCCTAGCTCCTCAGGGATTCTGAGAAACAAACACAGGGCAATTTAAAGGCAAAGATTTGCTCCCCTGGATATATTAAGGCTTATAAATTAACTGTTATCATGCCCAGAGATGCAATATTTTGGATTTTGAGAATTTTACATGTTTCAGAATTAGGGGCAGGTAAGAATTTTGAAAGCAACAAACCTGAATTCAAATTCTACCAGAGCCATCACTTACTAGCCTTGAGTCCTTGGAGCTTTAACTTTCTGAACCTCACCTGTAAACACTTTAGGGTTGTTATGACAATGAAAATAATGTATGTATAATGGTTCCAAGTGAGTAATATGATGATGGTGATGATGATGAGAATGGTGGTGATGATGAGGATGACGATGATGGTGGTGGTGATGATGGTGGCGGTGGTGATGATGGTGATGAGGATGGTGGGGATGATGATGGTGGTGGTAGTGGTGATGATGATGAGGAGGAGCATGGTGGGGAGGATAATGATGGTCATGATGATGGTGGGGGGGATGATGGTTGGTGGTGGTGATGATGAGGAGGAGGATGACGATGATGGTGGCGGTGGTGATGATGGTGATGAGGATGGTGGGGATGATGATGGTGGTGGTAGTGGTGATGATGATGAAGAGGAGCATGGTGGGGAGGATAATGATGGTCATGATGATGGTGGGGGGATGATGGTTGGTGGTGGTGATGATAATGATGGTCATGATGATGGAGGCTGATGATGATGGTTGGTGGTGGTGATGATGATGGTGATGAGGATACTGGGGATGATGATGGTCGGGGTGGTGCTGGTGATGATGTTGGTGGTGAAGATGGGGATGGTGGTGAGGAAGGAGATGCAATGGTGAAGATATTATCCAGATCTCTCATTGATGAAAGGAGGAGAAGAAGCCTTAATAACAGATAAAACTGACACAAAACCACCAATAACTGAAAATTTTAAAGAGTAACAACAATGTAAAAATCATATTGGTGATTCAATAAATAAGTCTTCTGGGGGAAAAAAAAACCTCTCTTCTTGAACGAAGACCCACAGAAACTAATCTGACAAATCTATAAATATTTACGTTTGGCCTTGATTTTTAAGAGCAATGTTATAGACCTTTACAGAATGTCATTAGTATCTTAAAACCAGTTTTTCCAATGTCTTTCACTTTGTGAAATCACTAGTACATGATTAAAAGATCATAAAACCTTTTTTAAAATTCACCACTTAAAATTACTTATGTGGGGGTGCCTGGGTGGCTCAGTAGGTTAGGCCCTGGTCTTCAGCTCAGGTCATGATCTCAGGGTCCTGGGATGGAGCCCCACATCGGGCTCTCTGCTCAGCAGGGAGCCTGCTTCCCCCTCTCTCTCTGCCTGCCTCTCTACCTACTTGTGATCTCTGTCAAATAAATAAATAAAATCTTTAAAAATAAATAAATAAAATAATTTATGACAAGGAAGCAGACAGTCTAAAAAGAAGAAATCTGCTTCCAAATGTACTTTCTAGAAAGTCATTTGTAGGTTTTCACTCTACAATATTGTATTTGTTTGGGATATTAAATAGCAGATACTCCAGGGAGAATCTGAACCCTCATAAGGCAAGACACGCAGATATTCTTGCATTGTGGTCCATACGTGGAAATACTTATGCTCACAAACAGTTTTAGAATAAACAAAAATCAGACTCAGCTAAGCAAACTTTTCTGGGAGAACGAACTGGTCAATCTATGCGACAAAAATTTTCCAGGTTCTCGATTATCAAAGCAAAGTTCTCAAATGTTGCAGCGGGTTTCTTGTTTTGTTTATTTTGTTTAGCTGCAAGCCAGAGGTAACCTGCCAGTGGCTGGCCATCTTTCTGCATGTTGAATGCTTTACTCAACTCCCACGGGGAAGAACCCACAGAAAGGGAGTCCCAGGGGGAGGTGGAGACCCTATTGTGCCCCTCACTGATTCAGCTCTCACCAGGCCTCTCTCAGTGGCTGACAGTAGCAGGAACAGCAGAGGATCTTTCCTGTTTGCTAAAGCTAAGGCTGTTATTTTGAAATTTTAAAATAATCATTTGACTCAAAAACATATTCCTCAAAACAAGAGAAATGGACATTTTACCCCCGGCAGCAGCAAAAGAGACTCAGTACCAGGGCTCCCTCCCATGGGAAGTGTTGAATAAGAGCCTCCAATAATTATTTCCTTTACCCCACACTCCTCTCCTTTTTGGTGCACTGCCCAGGTAGGCAGCCAGTACTAAGTATCTGATAACATGTCTTGTCAGGCCATGTAGAATAATATTTTGTTCCAAGCCATGTAATCGTGCTCCTCCACAATCTAAGGCTCCACGCCCAGCACATCTTGTCTCTTGGGAAAGCCACAGAGTCTTGGGGCCAAGAGTTATGCTATTTCTACTTCTTCCAAACCCAGACGAAGATTTGAAACTTTTGTTTGCTTATGGCCCACTTGAATGTATTCACACATTCCAAAAGCTCTGACAGAAATGCAAAGATGAAGTAGTCTCTGAATTAGAAGCCAAGTGTCTCCGCAAAGTTAATTTGGCTGGTTAATGTGTTTTAAAGACGATATTATGGGAATTCATTTATGTTTACCTTTGCTATCAACGTCAGTAGTTGCTGTATTTCTTATGCGGAAGGATGCAGAACCGTAAACTGGTTTGCCAATTCTCTGCTAGGTAATGTGATTACATATGTGCTGAATTATCTTCTTTAGATTTAGCCCGGTACTGTGAGCCCTACTGTAGACATAAAAAACTGAAGTCCAGAAAACTACGTTAGTCACCCTAAAAATACAGCTTTGCTTGGAAGTGAAGAATAATGCTTTAAATGTGATCTTTGCAGATGTCGCACCCGAAACTGTCATTTTGTTTTCTCTCTCTTTTTTTTAAGATTTTATTTTATTTATTTAACAGAGAAAGAGAGAGAGAGAGACAGCGAGAGAGAGAACACAAGCAACAGGAGGGGGAGAGGGAGAAGCAGACTTCCCATGGAGCAGGGAGCCCAAGGTGGGGTTCAATCCCAGGACTCTGGGATCATGACCTGAGCCAAAGGACTGAGCCACCCAGGCGCCCCTTGTTTCTGTTCCTTAAATGGCCAATTTCTCATAAGTGATGCATAGGTAAATGTCAGGTGGTTTGGATTATTGAGGGTATGATGGGAGATGGAAAAACACTACACATTACTTTCTTCTTTGTAGGCCAGCTGCAGAGTGAAAACGAAGTGGAAATTGCCATTATCTTGAAATGCAAATCAGCATTTGACAATTTTATAGTTACATTGCGCAGAATGGGGGAAGGGGGACTTAGCTTCTCACATACTGTTCCTACCAACTCAACACCTTCCCACTTTTGCCCCAATGCTCTCTTTACCCCTTCAAACACTTTGTCCAAAGGACACCTCTCTGTGAGACTTCAAGTACTCCAAAACCGACCTCTCCGCAGATCACATTCGCATCAACCGCATCCTATTCCTTATCCTGCGGCAAATAACAGCCTAAACGGACAGATCCCTCACTGCTGTAATTAATCATTCCCTAACTTATAAACCTAATAAATCAAGATATTGTACAGCGGATGGTCTTCAGGTGCAGGACAGAGGTGTTATTTGCTTCCTGTGTTTGCTGCCATGTTGCTCCCTTGCTTGAGAGAAAGAAACCATGAGTCACCGAGAAGGCTCCATGAGGATCTCTGCTCAACGGAGAGAAGATGCTAAGGGAAAGAGAGTGGATGAGCTTAAAGGGCTCGAATCCTGGAGGGTCGGGAGGAGAAGGGGAAGGCGTCCAGCACTAGGACTAGTGGTAGGGAGTCCTGCAACTATTCAGAAACGGTCTCTACACAATTGATTTTATCTCATAGTTTTCTGATTCTGAGTCTCATAAGTCACTGATAGCTGAAATGATGAAGACAGAAATTTCCGAAGACAGAAATAACTTTAAAAAATGTATAACTGGGGTGCCTGTGTGCCTCAGTCTGTTGGGCGTCTGCCTTTTGGCTCGGGTCAGGGTCCCAGGGTCCTGGAATCAAGCCCCGCATCCGGCTCTCTGCCCCTCCCCTCTTGCTTATACTCTTAATCTCTCCCTCTGTCAAATGAATAAATGAAATCTTTTAAAAATATACATATAACTAACAATGTAACCAAACTATCACTTTAAAAAATACCTTTTAAAGCTTCTCTCACATATTACAAATTTTATATGTCCACAACTTTTTCTGCTCCCATTTAATCCAACAAACATAGATGCCCTATCTCCCAGACGACAGGTTGTAGATCCCATCCATTGTACCCTCAGACACTTACATATGTAACAGGCCTCTGGGTTGATGGCCAGGAGTGAAGCCGGCAGTGAAAGAGTGGTTTTGTGTCCCTCCTCCTGATGGAAGCCTTATTACTGCGTGAAGCGAGGGGACTCCTTAGCCTACCTGCCTTCAGCTCATGGGAATGCAGTGTTAGTGCAGAGCTGACCTAGCACGTTGAGTGTTGGACCTCAGCTACGGGGGTCAAGGGCCTCTGGAGGACTCCGAGAGGTGAGCGGATAGCCCTCCTGTCCTGCGGGCTGCGCTCTAACTTGTAGAGTAAGGCCTCTGCTGTCAGCCCCCCAGGGCATTGTTTCATTCTTCTTCCCAGTTTAAATGGTTCTTGGGTCAGCAATTGACCTTCTCTGCGCAAGACAGGATTGCAAAATCCCCTCCTGAGAGGCAGGCTGGCCAGGGCTCCACATTCCATGGACCTTTCCTGGAGCTGTGGGACACAGGAAGAGGGAGTCTCTGCTCCCAGGCCACAGACCACCTTGACTTCCGCGTATCTGGCGATTCAGAAAGCCAGCATGCGGTTTTCTATTTGCGGGAGGAGCTACCTAAGTTTCCAATAAAATAAACTCAGTTTTCCTAACTCCCACGGGTCTCTGGCAAAGTAAGAACTTTCAAGTTCCTGGATCGAAATACGTACAATTGCATTTTGATGTGCAACTTATTTATCATCTTTAAACTTTTAATTCGGAAGCCCAACTTGTTTTAAATGATTTCAAGGCCGAAACGATGCCGCGGTTAGAGCTCTCTGACCTACTGTTTGTAACCAGAAAAATCAGCAAAGTCAGAAGCTTTCTGCAGTGAGCGCTTTTGTTTCTCCTCTTTTGTTTTATTAACCTCTCCACAGCTGGTGCAGTTGAAAACACTCTTTCATCACATGCTTAGCAGAAGTTCAAGTGCCGCTGAGAACGCAGCCAAGAATCTGTCTGCCGGATTCACTGTCAGAATGTCGTGTTTCACTTTTAGCCTAGCTCCTATCTGATACAGCTGACGGAAACAGACAAAGAAAATCTCCAACAGGAAAGGCTCTCCCCGGACCCTCTAAAACTGATTATTCCTGAGGAATCGAGGACAAGCCATGTCCAGCAGAGTCGTAATATTTTCACATTCATATATGATTTCAGCATCCACTGGGGGCTTTCACCAGTCCGCCCTTTTTTTAATGTAGTAAATAGTCTGCAGATCTCAAAGCTGCTGGATTATGAAGTGATAATGCGCTCATCGGATACTACTTAGAATTTACAAAACTAAAATTAAAAGAGAATAAGAAATGTAACAGATTTCTTCTTTCCTGCCTTGTTTCAATAGAGCACTTTATATTCCCAATCTTTGTATCTCAGTCTCTTTCTCTCTCTTTTTTAATCTATGGAGCATTCCTGCTGATTAGTTAATATTTAGGTAAATACACTTGTTTATTATAGTTGCAACATGATAATATTGGCTGCCAGGATGTTTTCTGTAAAATGAGATGAGGACTCAAGTTACTTTTCTTGGATGAGTACATTTCCAGTAATATTTCCCAAACTACAAAGTTCAGGTTAAAAAAAAAAATTGCCTAGTCTGTTATAAGAGAAGTATTTTCTCTTTTTCCCTAATATATTCATATTTTTAAAATACTTCAATTTTAGCAAAGTATTAACAGGATCATCTTCAAAATGTAGCTACATACACTTTTACTCTTGTGACATTCAGTTGATAAGCACATTAACAAAAATTAAATATTTCCTGAGGCGCCTGGGTAGTGCGTTGGTTAATCTCTCAACTCTTGATTTCAGCTCAGGTCACAATCTCAGGGTGATGAGATGAAGCCCCCCATCGGGCCCCACACTGAGCACAGAGTCTGCTTAAGATTCTCTCTCCCTCTGCTGCCCCTCCCACTTGTGCTTTCTCTCTCTCTAAAATAAATAAATTTTTTCTAAAAATTAAATATCTTCTGAAACTTAAGAAATGCTACAGTTGCACATCTGGGAGAATCAGTGCATTAGGAGTCCGCTTTTGGCTCAGGTCATGATCCCTGGGATCAAGTCCCACTTCCGGCTCCCTGCTCAGTGGGGAGTCTACTTCTCTGTCCCTCCCCTGTCTCATTCTCTCTCTCTCAAATAAATAAATAAAATCCTTTAAAAAAGAAAAAGAAATGGTGCTATCAGGACTCATTAGCACTCTAGCCCAAGAGTGTATCTGGCTCCTTCATTTGATCAAAAGACAAATATTTATTAAGAGCCTATTACATGCCTGGCACTGCCCTAGGTGGTCCTGTGGATACTGCAATGAACAAGAGAGAGAACATTCCAGTGCTCTGATTAATTTATGTGGGGAGAATGAGACATAAAAGACAAATATAGGGGTACCTGGGTGGCTCAGTGGGTTAAGCCTCTGCCTTCAGCTCAGGTCATGATCCCAGGGTCCTGGGATCGAGTCCCACACTGGACTCTCTGCTCAGCAGGGAGCCTGCTTCTCCCTCTCTCTCTGCCTGCCTCTCTGCCTACTTGTGACCTCTCTCTGTCAAATAAATAAATAAAATCTTAAAAAAAAGAAGAAGAAGAAGAAAAGAAAACACAAACACAAACACAACAGCTAGCAAGGAGTTCCATGCAGAGAATTGCAATTCAGTGATGAGATACAGAATGACGGGCAAAATTCTGTAATCGTGGGTAGTCAGAAGGCCCCTCTGAAGGAGTGTGCTTATAGCTCAGTTCTCTCCTGTGATTAAGAAAAGACAGTCATGGGAGGATTTGGGGAGAAATAGCTAGTTGAAGGACCATGAACTGAGGAATCCAAAAAACATTTGTAAGGCTAAAAAAAGTTGAGTTTTACTACAAGGGTATTGAGAAGTCCTTTGGAAGATTCTAAATGGGAATAACTTGCTGCAACTACTGTGTTAAAAGCATCACTATAAAAATTAGGTGGTTAGTGGGAATTAAGAAACACTGGGAGCAATGATGTCAGCTTTGACAAAGTGGTAGTTGATATTTGCTGTTACACACAGATAGAATCATAATATAATGTTCAGTTGTTAAAATACTGAAATACTGCCCTTGTCCTGCATCCTCTAATATGCCACCTTCCTATCCTGGCCATCCTATACCCCCTGCAGAACCTCCAAATTTTTCAGTAACTAAAGGGTTAAGATGTGGCGTAGCAGAGAACTTAACAGGACTTCAGTATTCCTCCTGATGCTCCAAGCTCCTGCCATATATATTGTTAAATACTTTGAATATCACTGCTTGTGTAGGAAAAGAAATATGGATTTTAGAAATATTTGTTGAGTACCTCGGAATGCTAGCCCTAAATTTAATAACGAAAATATCTGTACTATAAAGAAGTTGACAGATTGGGTTATAATTTATTTTTTAAGATTGATTATTTATTTTAGAGAGAGTAGGAGAGTACAGCAGAGGGAGGGGCAGAAGGAGAGGGAGAAAGAATATCTCAAGCAGACTCCCCACTGAGCACGGCTCAGTGCTCCCCACTGATACAAGGCTCCACAGGAGGCTCAGTGCAGGATTCTGTCTCACAAATGACAGGATCTCTCACTGATTATGACCTGAGCCAAAATCAAGAGTTTGACACTTAACCAGCCGAGCCACCCAGATGTCCCCGGGTTGGGTTATAATTTAGAAAAAGAGTCATCAGGACTTGCCAATGGATTTGGTGTCAAGAGAAGGCAAGAGAAATATCAAGAAATTCCTAAGTTTGTTACTCAAGCACTGAGTGATGCAGCTGCTTGTTTGATGGAAAAAAGTAAGAAATGATAGGTTCAAGAAGAGAAATGTTTTCTCGTGCTTCATAGCAAACCTAAATTCACAAAAACATATATGAAGAGGCCAAGGAGAAACTTCTAAAAAGAAAATAGAGTCACATTATTCTAACCAATTCTTCCTGTGTAAACCTGGATGGAACATTAATATCTACTATACATACTTAGAGTTGTAGGAATGATCCAACGTGAAATAAAATATATGAAATATTTTGCTTCCTCTAGGGAACTGTGGGTCACTATCACTAAAGTATCATTGAGACCTGCATGCAGATTTCTAGGAACCACCATTCCTGGTTTTTCCAGGCTCTTCCCAGAGAGGAATGTAGGAGGCAGGAGCTGCCAAGAATGCATCCAGAACAGCTGGAATGCTTGTTGGTAAAACAAGCAATTTAAAGGTCCTAAAATTTAAGAGATTTTATGCATATGGCCTATATATGTCTGTTTTTATCACTTCTGGGATATCACTTCCGGAATCATTTTCTTAACATTAATGAAGAACTGCCCCAGTTTTACTATCACTTTATATTGGATAAATAGCATCATTTGCAATTAAGCTTGTTTATCTGATAATAATTTTTTTGAGATTATTTTTTTTACCATTTATCTGATAATAATTTTTAAAAAGCAAGATAAGGAGGAGAGAAGAAGGAGTATGAGATGTAATTCACATGTCTCATTCATGCTTTTTACATTTTGAGTCTTTGCCTCTGTAAGACATGAATCATATATGCACTATTTACCCTCCAGAGTTGTGGAAAGAATCAAATGAAATAGGGCATGTGAGCATGTTCTTCAAATGTTTGTTGTTATTATACCAACAGGACATATAGTATATAGTGGGAAAACTATTTGCAGGCTACAAAGAGTTGCTTATTTGTTTTAAGTCTTCTTACTGCACCCCATGGAAACCGCAGCATTTTGTATTTATTCCAAAGCACTTACCATCCTTCACTGGATTAAATGAATTATTATTGAAGACAGCAGATGACGAGAATATCATGTGTCTAATTTACTGTACCTAGAGGCTTACGTTCAAAGCTTTGGCACAATTCCTAAGGTACTTTGCACCCCCCACACCATTCCAAACAACCCTTAAAAATTTCAGTAGTTCAAATTCTCTGCCAATATTTCTCAGCTGCTTCTTTTTCTTTCTCTTAAGGAATAAGTAATTTAAATTTCTGAGGCTTAATAAAAATTAGACAACATGGTATAGTGGTTAAAAACACAAGAACGAGAGTCGGGCTACCTGTGTTTGAAATCTACTTGTATGACAGATCTTGGACAAGTTATTTAAGCACTTTGTGGCCATGCAAGATGGGGAAATTGATAAAACCCATCTCCAGGGCTGTCATGAGGAATGAATAAGTTGTTACATGTAAAATGTTTAGAACAGTGCTTGGCTCATAGTATGAGATCAATGGATGTTATATATTATTATGTCCTTAGAATATGACATGGCACCCCTAATAGCAAAAAGTAAAAAAAAAAAAAGAAAAATTGGGGTGGATGTATTCATGTTACTATATCTTTATACTAGTGTGTAGAAAATACTATAAGGGATTTTTGCGACTAAATCAATCAGTATCAAGAACTTGATTGGAATGTTGATATATAAAATCTACTGATGAGACAAATATTTACGAAATGCATCCCATGTGCCAGGGACACGCACAGAGTGTAAATGCAAACATATGCAAATCTCATCCTCAAATAATGCACAATGAAGTGAAAACCAATTCAAAGTGAGGATATGACTTATTTATACCCACCTAGCTCCAAACTTCCATGTATAACGGTGTGAAGGGTGTTAAAACAGAAAAGCATGGAGTATAGGGTTGTGGAATTATAAGTAGACTGCACTGGGGTGAGCCATTTACAGGGCCCTGAAAAGAGGAAGCGCTTGAAACTGACCTGATAGCAGAAAAATGGATCCAAGAGCACTTCTAAGAAGATATGATACTAGATCTGAGTCTTAAAGGGCAAGAAGAAGTTTACTAGGTAAACAGAACCGGGAAGGAAGGAGTAGGTATTTTAAGGTGCATAAGCAAGTAGAGGCCTAGAAGCATGAGGCAGCATGCCATAATCTGGTATTTTGTGTAACTAAATATGGTCAAAATGAAGAGTGTGCATGAAGGAATTGAAGCAGTTGAGAATGGAGAGTTCATCAAGGGTCAAACCATGCAGGGTGGAGAATATCAGTCTTAGAAGTGTGATCTTGGTGCTGAAGGTAATGGGGTGGCTTTGAAAGGCTCGAGCAAGGGAACATTGCTATCAGATGTGTGCTTTCAAAATATCTGACAGACAACATCCTCATCCCACTCCCAGCATCCCTCATTCCTTCTTCCCTGTTCTATTTTCCTCCATGACACTTATCACCACCTGGCATATTATTTGATTTGTTGGTTGTCAGTCTCCCCCTGCCAGAATGTAAGCTCCATAAGGACAGATAGATAAGCACCTGTCTTGCATTAAACATTCATTAAATAAATGGCATATGGAGCAAACTTCATACAGCTTCTCATCTTCAAACTCACCCATTGATTTGATTGCCCTTTCTGGTGGGGGCAATTTATTTCGGTGGGGTAGCCAACATTCTATAAACATGAGAATTAAAATTTTAATTAAGGTTCTTTTGTTAACTCCTTTAAATTGGCATTAAGGAAAAACACTTTATTACCAATGATCTATTCTGACTTGTTTCTCTAGAAAAGAAGTACTCATCTAGTATTACCCAAAAAAGATCTCAAAGGCCACGTGCTTCCAATAAAAAGGTAGAAATACTACAACAGCATAGCTTTATTTGACATTTTATCGCCTTTCAGAAAAGTAGTATTTGTGAAAGCTTATCATTTTCATGAATTTTTTTACTTGAATGCATTTAAGAAGAAATCCAATACAATGATTAGTGAATTAGTTTATGTCACAACAAGAGTACAAGAATATGTCACAAACAAGAGTATTTTAACAGGGGTGCTTACAGGCACAGTGGGTAGAGCATGTGACTCTTGATCTCAGGTCATGAGTTTGAGTCCCACAGTGAGCATAGAGTTGACTTTGAAAAATAGACAAATAAATAAAAATTAAAAAATAAATGGAATCCATTCCTAACACCTTTATTTAGAAGTGGGCTTAATAAAAAAGTATTTTAATGGTCTATAATTTTAACTCCTTAGATTTACATTAAGTTCCTTAAAATGAATAAATGCATATTTAAATAGTTAATAATTATATTTAATGAAGTTTTAACCTGGAATTCAGGAGACCTAACTAAGACCCACCACATTTTCCAGAATTAGGCTTCCTTTCATTTATTTCATGATGTTTTCTTACCAGTTGGGAAACAATTCAGTTGGGTTTCACTGTGTGGTATGCATCATGGGTCCCAGCTGCATTGGGACCTTTATTTACTTCCTGCCTTTGATCACCAGTCTTAGCCCCTGACTCACTTTTGAGTAGAAAAGTTCCATGTTTGATTCTGTCAACCCACATCCTGCCGTCCTAAAAGCACAGGATGCAATTTTCCCTTGCCATCTCCAGAGTATTTTATGTTGCTCCTGTCTCTCCCTCTTTGATGACTTTCAAGACCCTCTCTTTGGTTGTAGTCTTTGAAAGAAGCCAGCTGGGCTCTCCTTGGCCTTCCCCATTGACTGACCCTGGTGTCTCCTCTGCCTGTACCTACTAGGTTTCATTTTACCAAGTCTAAATTTGGTAAACCACAGTGAGCTGCTCTCCATCGTCAGTTCAAAGCAGTCCCCTACCAATTATTGCTGTCATTTGCTTGATATTTAGGGAAGTACTTGGGCTTTCTGTTCCTTGGGAAATTGTTTAGCTGGAATGTGATCTTCAGAGCTCAAAATTCAATCTTTTGCTTGCTGTGACTCAGAAACAATTACTATTTCCCCCCAGAAGAAAACTCTTCTTAGAATAACTGTTCTTTTTTAAAGAGTGGAGGAAAGTTGTCACTTTTAAAAGTCAAACATTTAATCATTATTACTGAAGGACTTTAAAACACATCGTGTGTCTTACACATTGGTTGAGATAACTATGTGTATAAATTCAATCCTAAAATTTAAAAATAATAAAATGAAAAGAAAAGATTAGGGGCAAAAGTAACTCTAAAGAAAAAGAAAAAGCACTTTGCATTTTTAAATGCTGCTAAATGACGGTGCTGACGTCAGCCTTTGAAATATCAGGAACTGTAAAAAGACTGTGATGTCTATTTATAAGTTAACAAGTTAGCTGGCCACAGTCATAAATGCTCTTCAAAGACATGAAATTCCTGGGTCAGAGACAAATTACTTTACTACTCACAGCAGAGCAGGCAACATGAGATTCATTCGTGTTGGTTCCCCTTATGCCCTAAGTCCCACGAGAGGAGTAAGGCAAGTGGGTCTAAGTGGGTACTGCATCCTCCTGGGTATATATCACAGCTGGGGAATTCTGAGCTTAGGGAAACCCCAATCTTATAAAGAGTTGCTAAACATATCTGCCCAAACTTTTCCAGAGAGAGCTATTTTTTTTATCAGTTTAGTCAGGAAGCAGATCCTCCCTCTATTCCAGAAAGATCTCTTTCTTTAAAGTCTTATGCCATGTGCACAGAAAATACCCTTGAAAACAGAGTATGGAATGAAAGCTGTCACAAGACCTGGAGAAACACCATGGAGAATTGGCCCGCACAATATCCATTCTTAATGTAGTCTTTAGAAATATAAAAATGTTGCTGAAAATTTATAAGAACTATCACTCAACTTTATAAGACATTATTGCAGCATTCAATAACAACCACCATGAATTCAGAAAATATTTTGAACTTTAAAACTAGTAAACCATCATTATGAGCAATAAAAAGTTTAACATAGTAAGCACTGTTTTGCATGTGGCACAATGTAAATTTGTCCCATAAGGCAGAATGTTCAAGTATGTGATCTCACATTAAAGTAAAACTTTCTATGGATGGCTATAGAGTAAATAAATAATAACAACAACAGTGAAGACTTTTACAATTATGTAAATTTCTAGGAGGTGACTGTTTTCTATCTTTATAGAGGAAGTTAAAGGGGAGAAAGTTTTACATTAAAAATATAAAATGGAATATATAATGACCTTTCCTTACCTTTCCTTTTTCTTACACCTCAGACAATATCTACTTGCTCCTTAACTAACTGTTCTCTTATCTCACTGGGAAAATGTTGTCAGTTAGAAGAAAATCATCTCATTTCCGATCACCAAATCTGCCATCCTACCTCACCATGGCCATACTTTTTGTTCCCACCTGTTAAACGGAATTAACCCTTTCTCTTCTCTTCTAAGACTATTTTTTATCCCAGATCTCATCCTCTTCAAAATTCTTCAGAGAATTTTTTCTGGCAATTATCCCCTGCCTCTCTCTTTCCTGCATCATCAATATTCTCCTTATCACTGGCTCATTCTTATCAGTGTATGACCATGCTTCAAAAAAACTTTTAAGAGGGGTGCCTGGCTGGCTCAGTTGGTACGTCATGTGACTCTTGATCTCAGGATTGTGAATTGAGCCCCACGTTGGGTGTACTTTAAAATGAGATCTTTAAAAAAAAAAAAAAAAAAAAAAAACGCTTAAAAACCTTCTTTGACCTCATGTCTGCCTTCAGTTGTCACCCTGTTCCCTACTTCCTCAAAAGAGGTCTCTAAGTAATCCCTGTCTCTACTTCCTCATCTTCCCATCTCCTCAATCAAACATCCTTCCCTCCCCACCATCCCACTGAGACCACAGTTCTTCAGATCAACACTGACAGGTACCAAATAGACACAATTTCAGCTCCTCATTCTAGTATAGTATAGATACAATTCTACTCAAAAACACAATAATCAATGGGGCATCTGGATGGCTTAGTCAGCTAAGCATCTGCCTCCAGCTCCAGTAGTGGTCTCAGGGTCGTGGGATCAAGCCTCACATCGGGATCCATGCTCAGGGGAGAGCCTGTTTTCTCCCTCTCCTGCTGCACCCCTGTTGTGCTCTCTTTCTCTGTCAAATAAATTAAATAAACCACACATGTACAATAACCAGCTATCTAATTTACAAATTGCAAACAATATCTGTCTTCTCTACCTCACAGAGCTGTTGTAAATCATATGACATAATGCAAATGAATATATCTGTATGCCACAATGCATCACACACGTACATATTGTGATTTTCTAGACTGCAATAAGAGACATGGATTTTGGGATTTCTTACGTAGCCCCAGTGTAACACAAGAACTAGAATGTAGTAGATTGTCCACAGACATTGGTTGAACAAACCAATAAACAAATGAATGAATGGAAATGTTTGGTTTGGTGGAGACTCTGGCTGGAAGCAGGTGGAAGCCCCTATCTGGAGTGGCATCAACGAAGAGAGCGGGGTCTAGAGAGTACAGCAGGAAAGTCATTCCTCCCTGAGCAATGTACAGAAACCCCACCCCAAAATTATCTAATGCCTCAAATAACTATTAAACCTTTATCTTGTTCAAGAGCTTCTCTGAGCCTTCAAGAGATCCTTCTAAGTGTCTCTTTAACTAAGGAGCTGTCTCATACAGCCACACAGCAAATAAAGATAACAAATATATACATGGAAGACTTGCCTTTTGGGAACCTGGGTGGCTCAGTCAGTTAAGCGTCTGCTTTCAGCTCAGGTCATGATCCTGGGGTCCTGGGATCAAGCCCTGCATTGGGCTCCCTGCTCTCTGCTCAGCAAGGAGTCTGCTTCTCCCTCTCTCACTGCCACTCCCCGCTTGTTCTCTCTCTAGCTTGCTTTCTCTTTCAAGTAAGTAGATAAAATCTTTTAAAAAAAGACATGCCTCTCTGCTTAGCCAAGAGTCAAACATCGAGATTAATCAACACCACAAACTTAAACATAAAATGTGTCAAATTCAGTAAAAATATATTTTTTGTCATCTGGTGAGCCATTGGCTTGGGCTACACTTAAAATAAGCTAATGAAGATGTTGAGACCCTGAATTAGGAAAACAACAGCTTACTCTTTGCAAAGTTGCACTTCAATTATGATGGTCTCTTCTCCATAAAATACTTAATTTTACATTTTGGTGATCCACATTATAATGTCCTCCCAGACATTAAAAGCTTTTACAACACATTATCTAATGAGGAGCTTGGAGGCTAGACTGGTCAGCATTAGATCAAAAAATAAATGTGCTGTTTTCAGATAGTTTCTTCAAGGTTGGCAGATGTCAGTCTACCATGTAACAGTTTGTGGGGAAGAGCAAGAAAGCTTGACTTAAGCATAGTATTGCCCCCAGAATAAGCAGTGCTGCAAACCAAGGAAATTTAAGCACATGCCTTATTGTCAGGTTTAACTTGCTTTACATACCCAAACAGCCATCCAGCTTTTAAAAACCCATTTCTGCTTCAATAACTAACATTTAATCATGAAGATAAAATGAATGTATCTGTGCACATAAACACATGTTAATTATAATTTTTGCCAAAGAACTTGACTTTTTGATGTACTATAGGGAAATCATCAGAGGAGCTAATAATAAAAACAGAAATGTTAACCAAGCAGTATCACTGAAGAGCTAACACATTCCTTTCTAGACTAGAGATGCACATCTACAAACCTGAAATATAAGGTGATACTGTTTTGTCAATATATTCTCTTTCTACATATCTTATGTACTACCCTCCTAAATTACACTATACGCATCTTTGGCTGAGCACAGAGTTGGAGCATCAAGAAGACTTGGATTCGAATCTTCAATCTGCTACTTGCTAAATAACATGTTCCCTTACAGGAACGTTTTGAAGGGGGCTCTGACATGGTTGGATATTTCTGTCATGTGATTACTGGCTCTGACCTTATCCTGTTGGGACACCATCAAATCAATGGATTTGCTGGTGTAATTATTTGGCCATTAGGCTGCAAGCTCAGTGTAGACAGGAAGCCTGTCTAGCTTCTGTGACCCTGTATCCTCAAAATCTTCACAATGCCTGGCTCTTCTAGTTACTTATTTGTTGAATGAATGCACAGATGGGTGAGTGGCATAGAACATTGTTCTCTGCCTTTTCATTCCCTTCAACGTTCACTTGAAATCATCTTTACATGAATTTTTTCCATGCTGACATTTCTACTGTATTTTATTGTTAGAGTGTATTATTGGATTATTGATTTGGAACCTTGGTCCTACCCATGTTAGTCTTCCAACTTGAGTAGGAAAATCAGGTTTCATAAACCTGTTTCCTGTTTACTTTGAAAATAGGGAGAAGCACACTTAAAATAGTATGCAAAAAATAATGTCACTAGCAAGCCAGGAAAAGAAACTGAAAAAAAAAAAAAGTATTTTGCTCCATGACATTTTTGCTTTTTTTAGAGATTTTATTTATTTATTTTTGAGAGAAAGAGAGAGAGAGTGAGCACAAATACACACATGCTTCAGTGAGTGGGGGGAAAGGCGGTGGGGGAGGGAGAGGGACAAACAGTCTCCACACTGAGCATGGAGCCTGACGCAGGGCTCAATTCCAGGACCCTGAAATCATGACCTGAGCTGAAACCAAAAGTCAGTTGTTTAACCAATGGGGCCACTCAGGCGCCCTTCTATGACATTTTCAAAGGTTTTCTTTTTGAACATAATGTTCATCTCCAATTTTGATGAAGGGTATGAGTAAGTAACACCTGGTTCCACCCTGGAGAGAGACTACCAGTGTGATAATTACGGTAAGCAACTTTGCAACCTCTAAGAAAAGCTTTACAAGTGATCACCTTCTTTGCACAGTTTTTTACTTCCTTGACTTATCCTATGAAAATAATCAGAGATGCACATAAAGATTAAAGATTTCTGTGTAGGAATGCTATGGATAAGGGTATTAATTGAAAATACAGTAGAATGTAATAACAGGGGCACCTGGGTGGCTCAGTGGGTTAAAGCCTCTGCCTTCAGCTCAGGTCATGATCCCAGGGTCCTGGGATCAAGCCCCACATTGGGCTCTCTGCTCAGCATGGACCCTGCTTCCTCTTCTCTCTGCCTGCCTCTCTGTCTACTTGTGATCTCTGTATGTCAAATAAATAAATAAAATCTTTTTAAAAATATATAATAACATAGGGAGTTGGCTTAGTACAATAGAATACCAGGCAGTTATTCAAATTCATGTAAGAGAGGAAAAATTATATTTGAAAATGATTAAAGAGAAAAAAGTAAATCACAAAGAAACATAAGTGAAAATTACCACAATTATTTAAAATATATATATGAAACTAGAATTGTATAGATTTAAATACTACATTTATACTTTATTCATGATATATGTGTATGTTTATAGACAAGAATAAAATATATGGCAGATTTTATGAGGTTATGCTGCAGTAAAAAATAATCTATAAACTTAGTGACATAAAGATTAAATTCTTGCTTTTGTTTCCTGTCAGCTGGAGTCAGCTGTAGTTCTGCTCCATGCAACCTCTTTGTTCTACTACTTTGTCTGAAGATACAGTCTTTCTTGGCCCTTGGTCCTTCACATGTCAGAGAAAGAAGAGTCAAGTGGAAACAGTGTGATGACAATTTTGACAATAATCATTATCTAATTTTAGGACTAATTTTTGTTTTCTTCTTCTTACGTCTATATATTACCCTTTTTCTGTAATGAACACATTCATTACCTTTAAAAGCAGGGAAAAATCACACACAAAGAGAAATCCATTGTATCATACCACATGGTGCACCTTCCACTTCACTTCCTCCTGATTAAGTTGTATACTGTAGTCTGTGGTCAAGTGTATTCTGATGTATCATTGGTTATAAGTGTTGCTGATCTGGTTGGTCTGACAGGCTTTCTCAGTGAGTCATGTGTAAGCGTCTTTTCAACCCCTTATAGTTCCATAAAATAGATCTATAAACAGTATCAATTATACTACTTAAGAGTGGATATTGGTGTGGCATATAGCCTAGTGGTTCTCAGCCGGGGATGATTCTGCCCGCCAGAGGTCATTTGGCAATGTCTGGAGACATTTTTGGTCATCACCATTTGGTGGGGCAAGAGTATGCTTCCAGTATCTAGTAAGTAAAGGCCAGGAATCCTGCCAATGGAAACTCCCTCCTCCACCTCCATAAAATTATCTGGATGAAAAGGTTAAAAAGTGCCAAGACTGAGAAACCATGTGACCCCATGATAGTGCAATTCATACTTTAAAAGGGGACTGGGAATGGTGCAAGTGATTTGACACCTAAATCTTATAAGCTCAGTCTTCAGACATAATGGTGTAATCACATCAGTGTAACCTGTGATTGAAGACCGTGCTATTAACCAGCTTTATTTACTGATCAGGATATACATTCATGTATTGTACCATCAGGGCTTATGGTCTAAGTTAATATTTAAAATAATTTAGAAATAATGTCTAAGTGATAACTGTGAGACTCAGACCTGAGAGGAATTGCTCTGGGCTTTTGCACAGGAAATTGTTGCCCACATGAAGAGGAGTACTTGGAAAAAAGCAAGGAATGTTGTGATGTTTTGTCGGTCATGAGTAACTTCCAATCCTGTAACCATTACCATCAATTGTGTCCACATCTGTCACTTAGCCTTCATCTGTTTTGTATTTGGGAGATAAAGGGGAATAGGAGTGACATCACCACATATTCAGAAGCATCTTGTAACATTTGTCTTACACATTCTGTTGTCAAGGTTATTAATTGACTACAGTTTTATTCTAAATGTCAAACAAATGTTACATGAATGTCTCAATTTAAGAGATCATTTTATAAAAGATTATTTTTAAATCATTAAAATGTAACCTGTGCTGTCTTTACTTCTTGCCATATATTTCCCTACTCCTTATCTTAAAAATACCATCCCACCCAAAACTCAGAGGTTTTGCCACTTGGACTATGCTGAAGTTCCACATCCTCACAAAACACTTCCTCCGTCACCCCTAGTGTGTGGATTAGCATCGCCACCCACGTAACATGCCCCACCACATCACTGTAGTTAAGCTGGTCTCTTAGCAAAATTATGGACTTCTGAAAAAAAGAGACTGCTTATAAGATGTCTTTGTAACCCAGAGATTTATATAATATCCAGTCATGGCAGGTGTCAATAAATGATTATGGGTTAATGAATTTTCTCTGTGACCACGTTTAACTATAGGGAAGGAAGAATTAATTAGAGCTGCTTTATATATTAAGAAGTGAATGACTTAAGTTTTCAAAAGAGTACATATACTTACATATACTGATTCACAGGAATGAATAGCTGGTGGTGAGATTTTACTAGGAAGATGGTAGAATAGGAAACATATTTTGAGGAGAGAGAACTTCTAGGTTCTCAGCTCATTACTCAAAGGCAAATGGCCTATGCCAACATGACCAGGTCATGCCCTGTTCTAAAGAAAGAAAGTGGGGCACCTGGGTAGCTCAGTCGTCAAGTGTCTGCCTTCGTCTCAGGTCATAATCCCAGGGTCCTGGGATTGAGCCCCACATCGAGATCCACATGGGGCTCTCTGCTTGGTGGGAAACCTGCTTCTCCCTCTCCCACTCCCTCTGCTTGAGTTCCTTCTCGCTGTGTCTCTCTGTCAAATAAATAAATAAAATCTTAAAAGAAAGAAAGAAAGAAAGAAAGAAAGAAAGAAAAAGAGAAGAGAGAGAAAAAAAAGAAGTCTACATCTAGGACACTATCCTTCCCTATGTGGATTCTTCAAATTGAAAAATATTTTTCCTAAAATCATAGCTGATGAAATTCTAACATGCATTGCAAAGATATGGCTAAAAAATTTTGACTACATATGAATACCAGTTTGATATAAGAAATTATTTTGGTTATTTTTTAAAAGGTTTTATTTATTTAAGAGACCGAGAAACAGCATAAGCAGGACAGGGGTTGGCCAGAGGAAGAAGGAGAAACAGATTCCCCACTGAGCAGGGAACCTGATGCAGGGCTTGATCCCAGAACCCAGAGATCATGACCTGAGCCGAAAACAGACACTTAACTGACTGAGACAAGAAGGCACCACTATTTTTGGTGGGTTTTTTTTTTTAAGATTTTATTTATTTACTGGACAGACAGAGATCACAAGTAGGCAGAGAGGCAGGCAGAGAGAAAGGAGGAAGCAGGCTCCCTGCTGAGCAGAGAGCCCATGTGGGGCTTGATCCCAGGACCCTGGAATCATGACCTGAGCTGAAGGCAGAGGCTTTAACCCACTGAGCCACCCAGGTGCCCCAATGGTATTTTTTAACATACACCTGTAGTTATAGAATTTAAATACCTAACACTATGGTGAAAAATCCTCTAAATTTTACAGTTTATTAAGTTATATTTTTTAAATACTGTGATACATTCATTTTCCTTTTTATAATTTCAGGTTCAATTTTGATTTAACTCTTTTAAAACTCATTCTCTGACAACAATTGCCCCCCCCCACCCGGTTGTCCTTAGATCTTAATGGCTACAGTTTATATTTGGAATTCTTGGTGATATTCAATTTAGTATTTTATTACATACCTTCCTCTGTTGATCACTAACACTTTCTTAGAGGTGTCATATCTCCCACTTAAAGTTCACTGAAAAAGGAGTTGAGTTGAAGGCAGGTATTCTGAACTTACAAATGCGTTGTATTTTCCATGTCATGCGTGTTTTCAATATATATTTACTGATCATCTATCCTATACCAGACTCTGCTAAATGTTGGAAATAAATACAGCCTACTCAATTGGAGGTTGATTTTTTTTTAACTTAGAACGCATTTTTCCATAGACACAGAGCTTCAAAATGAGGTTGGGTTCCCAGATAACACCTGTAAATTACTTGCATACAGCACATGGTTCTATTGCGTTCATCCTTTGTTCTTAGTTCCGGATCCTAATAGCAAAGTTACTCTAACTGTATTCCCTTTAAGAAGAATTAAATTTAATTGGGGGGGGGGGCTTTTCCAGAAATGGCAGCAAAAAGTATTTCAATACCGCAATGAACAAAACAGTAACGAGTCTATGCCCAGCTCCTAAGGTGGATCTTGATACTTGGAGTCAATTAGCAGATGGTGTTCTTCTGACCACTCCCATGAGTTCAAAGCTATAACCAGATTGAAAGGAAAAGTCTCTTACCACTTTTGAAGGCAAGAATTTCTTTCCCTTTCTCCTATTGGGTATGATCCAGAAAGGAGACTCCTCACTACCTTTGTCTGATCTCTCACATCCAGGAGAGGTTGCGGTGGTCCCAAGCTGACTGTGAGGGAAGAAAAAACTCTGGCCCTGTTGATGCCTCCAAGTTACTAAACTAATCATACCTGAAGTCTTGTTTCTGGGATTTCTAAGTTGTGTTATAATAATTTTCCTTTGTGTTAATACAGTTTACATCAGGTTTTTAGTACTACAGCTAAATCTATTCTAAACAATCTAATATTGGACATTTTGGAATAGAGAACGTTGTAATCTTCTATTCCTTCTATTCCAGTCCCAGCAATAAGAGTTCGTCTGTAATTTCCTAGACCTACTTTTACGGAGATATATGGGGCAAATATTCCTTCCTTGTAGAGGAACCATTTTGGGGTACTACTAGGGTCCTTGGTGCTTCACTTTCTCCCCTAACCAGAAAAAAATTCTTCTTCAGACACCAAAGGAAGAAAATGGCATGAAGCCCAAAGACAAGCTATTTTTCTTTTTCCACTTGGAATGATGTTCAAATCTCAGCCAGTTTCTTTTCAACAGTTCACCACCACATCTAAAAATCTAAGTGCACACTACATTGGTAGCTGCCCTGAATTCCAAATTACTCTGAACACCCGTTCCTAATCATAGAGATCTTGATTAGAACTAAATTTGTTCTCTGTGTAGAAATGACTCATGTTCCAAGAGCAGTTTCTCCTCTGGTCAAATTAGCTGTGTAAATATTACAAATAAAAATATATGTAGGGGCAAGTGGATTACAAAAAGGCATTTCCTTATAAATGATCCATATGACCCCAAATTAGAATGTGTCTTGAAAATAGGGAAAGCCTGGGAAAGATTAGTAGACCAAAATAACTGGTGCCCATAAACTGCCCCAGACTCATACACCAAATTCTCACCAGTATAGAGCCTAAGGGGAAAAAAAAAAAAGTGGGAAGAAACATGGGTAAGAGGGAGAGAAGAACACTTTAGGTATAATATTTTTAAATCCTGAACTACAAGCTGGATTTTGAGAAACAAGGGGGAGAAAGGATGGGAAGAATGCATGGATTAAGGCTTTTTTTTTTTGGCTTTTTCCAAATTCCTGCTTTTAGTGTGTTTCCATCCTATTGGAAATGATTTATTTATTCTTTCAGATTTTCTTAAAACGAATTGTGTATTTAAATTTGTGTAGTACTTAGGAAGAAAATAAACAAAACACACCAGACATATTTCATTATTACATAAAGCCTAGGGAGATACTTTAGTGTGGTGTTCTTCTCTTGTGAAGATAATCAGCCACATTATAAAAGACTTAAAGGCATAAAAACACACATTTGTAACACCATGACATTCAGCTGCTTTCCTTGGGAAAATCCTATTTATCCTATGCATGAGTCAGGACCATGAGACAAAGTGTGAAATCTTTGGACGTCACATCTCAATATGGGCCAAAAGTCAGCGATGAAATATAGTTGTTCATGTCCCCTTGTCTCTTTCTATAATAACATTCTCTTGGAGTTTGTTCATTCGATCTTAGTCTAAGGAGAAAAAGTAAACAAATCTTGGTAAGCGTTCAGCCTGTATCAGAAACAACTAGCCCTGTGCTTTTCTAGTGCTGGACTCTCCGGCTATGATGGTGACACTTTCATAACATTCAGAGAGTCCTCTGAGTCAAAGAAAGGATTATATATATTTTGCCAGAGAAAGTTTCCTGTTGAAAAAGTACCAGATGCTCGCCTCCTGTCACTTACGTATTTTTAAAATGAAACAATTACCACGAACAGTGTTTGTTATGGGTGACACGTAGGGCTGAACCCTCCGGATGAAACTTCTTATTAGAAATTTAAATGGAGGGGCACCTGGGTGGCTCAGTGGGTTAAAGCCTCTGCCTTTGGCTCAGGTCATGATCCCAGGGTCCTGGGATCCAGCCCCACATCAGGCTGTGTGCTCAGCAGGGAGCCTGCTTCCCTTCCTCTCTCTGCCTGCCTCGCTGCCTACTTGTGATCTCTCTCTCTGTCAAATAAATAAATAAAATCTTTAAAAAAAAAAAAAGAAAGAAATTTAAATGGAGATACAAATTATACTTCAACACTTACCAAAAGAGTTTTTTAAAGCCACACTATTCCCCTGGGTTTAACCATTATGCAAACTCATGTGTTAGTCTTTAGATCATCACATAATGAATTATGCAAGTTCAAATTTAGACACTGATTATTGAAATAGCCACCTTATAAAACTAAATACTGCTAAAAATTTACTCTTTTTATGAAACTGCTTGAAAAAGAAGGGCTCTGTGTGTGTGCTTGTGTTTGCTTTTCAAAAAAAAATAAGTATCTGTTAGATAAATGTGAAGAAAAAAAGATGTTCCTTCTTGTCCATGTCACATAATGTTTTCATTTTTACTTTTATCCAAGTATTTTATGATATCATGTCTAAATTTCCTTGCCTTCACGTCAAATGTACTCCCACTCCCCCACTAATCCGATGGATTTCCCACTAATCCCAAACATTCCCCTTCACTCCAGACCAGTCTTTTAATTTATCCTTCCAGATGGCATGCTCAGTTCTGCTATTGTTATTATTATGACTTTGTTCCTGCTTTAGAAAAGCTGAAAAGCTCCACATCACCCCCCACCACTTCTTTTTTACTGCCCTGATCCTTCGCATTTTACCTGTCTCCTCTTTCATGAACAACTTTGTGGCCCTTGAGCCTTACTGATGCCTCTCACATGTCTTCCTTAAAGAACCACACATAAAAGTAGTCCCAGGCAACTCAGCGCTTAATCGCTCTGATTCACTAGTATTAATGTGCTCTCCCTAACCACACGGTTGACCTACTGAGGTAAACACTTGGTCCTCCTCAACAGAACAGTGTGAGCTACCCAAGCTTGCACGTTGATTTTTCAAAATTTTATTTTCTGTAAATCCTAGCTACAAAAATTTGACCCACAATATCCTTTTGTGGAAAAACAAGTAGTAGAATAGTATGTAGGGTATCATTTAATTCATGTTAAAGAATGGAATATTTTTAGATGCTTCTATAGGCTGGAAAGATGCTCACCAAATTGTTGATAGTAATTACCTCAGAGGAATAAATAACTATGCGGAGGTTTGGCAGGATGGGGAGAACGGGTGGGTCTTACAAGAGACTTTTTAATTTTCCTTTGAAAGAAACATCATGATGTTTGTTTTCACTTTTATATAATGAGCATTATTATTTTTAAAATTTCAAAGAAAATTTTTATAAGGATGGAATTCATAGGCATTATGCGATTCACTTCAGTTTTTATGAATACTCCATGTTTCTAGAAGTGTTACTCAGCCGACTGTAAAGCACAGGTTCAGACCTTGCTACCCCGAGCCTCCCAGATTGCTACGAGTTCAGCCACCACATACATCTGCAGTGGAAGGCTCACCAGATCACAGGAAACTGTTCCGTCTTGGAAGAAAAAGCACCATATGAAAAGAAATGTTTTGATGATTCATAAAAGTCAAATAACTTCTCATCTGTTAATTTGTTTGAATCATTACCTTGTAATGCAGGGGGAAAATATAAAATTGATCAGTGAGTGAGACTGACCTCATCAGGTTATTTTCTTTTCTCTCTTTTTATTTTTTAAGCTTTATTTATTTATTTGAGAGAGAAGGGGGGGGCAGAGGCAGAGAATCTTGAAGCAGACTCCCCGCTGAATGCTCAGCCCCCAGGGTTCAATCTCCTAACTCATGAGATCAGACCTGAGCCAAACCAAGAGTCGGACACTTCACCAATTGAGCCACCCAGGAGCCCCACTGAGTCATTTTCTATACTGTGGACTGGAGCTGTTGCTTCTGATACAGTAGGTCTATGGGCAACCAGCCTGGGTGAGAAAAGGTTGGAGTCAGGACCATCACCACGGAGTGTTTTGATGTTTCTTCTGTGGCAGAGGTTCTCCAGCTTTTCAGAATCACCGTCAGAAGAATCTGCCTTTCTTACAAGTCCAGGGATGATGGGGAGGCTGAGGCCGCTGGTCTGCAACTACTTCCGGGGGTCCTGAGCTAATTTTTGTCCTTTATTTCTTAAATAGCAATGAGTTTTTCCCAACTTGACGTCTACAGCTTTTGATTCAAATAAAAATTGATATATAGTCAATCAGCCAAGGAACATTTCAGTACTTACAGTAAAATCTCCGGAGTCTTGTAGTTCCAGAGATTTATTTTCCTTCTTTACCTGACAAATGTCTTTGCCTTGCCACAATCAGAATTTCTAAATTACCATTTACCTTGACATCAGCTGCTATTTCTTATTAATTAGCCAAAGCCAAAAGTCCTTGAAATTTTAGGAGAAGATGTTAAAAGGAAAAAATAAAAAGGAAAAATTCCAAAAAACAAACCATCATCGTCACCAGCCTCATCTACTTGGCAACGTCGGTAACTCTTGTGAATGGAAACACTTAAATCCAGACCATTTTCTCCACAGCATTTAAATACCCTGGCAGTTTTCATGATCAGCGATAGGACAATTTTGTTTCAAATGAACTGTAGCCCATGTGTTTGATGAAATAATTGGGGCAGTAACATGAAAATTGTGTATTCCGGCTGTGCTTTTAAGATTTTATTTACTCGAATTTTGTTGAGTTGGCTGCTAGGAGATGGCTGTTAGGAAGTTCTGTAAGTTCGACACATACCAGTTACTCGGGAGGACAGCTTTGCCTGGGCTAGGCTCAACACAAATGCCTCTTGTGGGGCTCGTAAAGAAGACGCTGATAAACAACACACTTAAGAACACCCGTTCAGTAAAAACTACAGTCATGTTCTAGGCCTCCTTCTCCTCACCTGCCCTGGGCTTTCACAGGGGGCGGGATGCCAAAAGAAGATCAACCAAAGCGATCCTACAAGGGGCCAGAGCAATCAATTTGGTCAAAGTATGGTCTAACTGTCTGGCAGACTGGCAAGGATCAGAAAAACTAGAGAAGTTGTTGGAATGTATATCCTTTTGGCACCACTCTCCAAATATTATTTCTTGAGGTGAAAATCTATGATAAGAGTGGGACAGTTGAAAAAGAGGAGGGAAGGAAGTGAAAACCGTGGCATGTAAGCATAAGGAGGGTATGGCTGTCCCCTGCCACGCGCTGCTGTACTGGTTGTGGGAGTGGCTTCCGTTTGTCACTGGAGGGGTTCAGGAAACAGTGGCATGGAGTGAGAGAAGAAATTACTTCTTTCTAGGCTTGTCATCATTTTGCAAATGTGCAGACATCCCCTGGCTTGTCTGGAATCACCCTTCGTCTTTTGAAACAGCTGTGTATCTTCTCCACTGGAGAACTTTTCCTTTTCCAGCCTGCTCTAGGGGACCCCCACTGATTAAATGGTTGTTTTCTTGTGGAAAGCATGCTAAGCCCAAGTCCTGCCCCTTAGGAAGAGTTTTTGCTGTATAAACCCAATGCACAGCAAGGTACCTGAAAAGGTGTCGTGTGACGACCTTGCACAGCGCTTCCAAATCCTCTGTATTGACTTTGTGTTGAGAGGGAAGCCTACTACCGTGCTCCACACACATTTGGATGTGATCCTGTATACTCGGAAACATGGAATGGGAAGACAGAAATGCTAGACTGCACCACTGTTTACATACAGAAAAAACCCTTCTTAAATGTTCTGTGTGTTGTGGAGTAGAGAGGTGGGAGAATATCCAAGAAGGACTACGAGTCTTCATGAATAGAATATAAATGGAGCCAGAAATATCTGTAAAGGGGGCTCAAGAACGGGGTACTACCGAATGGGGTATCCTAAAAATGGAACAACCTTTGCCATTCTCTCAATCCCTTCCCTCTCATCTATATGGCACCAAACAGGAATATGAAGTTTTTCATAAGCAGGGACCTGCAGTTGTCCAGAATGCCAACCTAATCTTTTCACTGGCACATAAACAGAGGAATGAAATGCCCAAACTGATTGCAGATGTCTTAAATATTCCTTTTCTTTGGAAACTGGAGAGTCTCTTTAGGGTCCAATTCTCTTTCCAATTTCTACTTTCTTAATAGCTATCCTTTCTTTCCAAGATAATAAACATATAGAAATATCTTAATTTTTACTTGGGGAATTTAAAAAACCTAATTTGAAATTTGAGAGCAACAACTTTGGATTGGATTAACAGTGTAGTCCAGAAAGAAGAAATAAGGAAAGCAAGGAAGAGAAAGTAAGAGAGAGAGAAAGAGATTAAGAGAGAGAAAAAGGAAAGGAAGGAAGGAAGGAAGGAAGGAAGGAAATAAAGAAAGAAAATAAAGAAATGAAGGAAGAGAAACTTACTGCTCTGGAAAGACCAAAGTGCGAATAAATTTTTGTCTTTTTAAATTACAGTCCTGAGTACCTATTTCATTTAAGATGAAATGCACACATTTATTGTACACACCCATTTGGACATGAAAAGTAGACACCAACTTGAATTTTTAGGGGCGCTTGGGTAGCTCACTTGGTTTAAGCTCTGACTCTTTATTTTAGCCAAGCGTGGATCCTGCTTGAGAGTCTCTCTTCTCCTCTCCCCTCGCTCTCACTCTATCTCTCTAAAGAAAAAAAAATGAGTTTTTAAATATCAAAAAACTCTATCTAGAGAAAGTCAAGCAGAAGTCAACTTTTGAGTTGATTTATCATGTAAGTCCCACTATATAGTCTGTCGTAAAAACACCAAGCAAAATAACAGAACATTTAGTATTAAGTTTTACTTTCTATGGAGCCTATTCCTCTTAAAGATTTCAAATAAGATCGTGTTAACTAGAAATTCTGTTTTAGCACATATATTTCTGGAAGTTAGGAAACGTAACCCATTCTTATTTGCACCTTACACAAACCTGGTACAAAACACAAGCTTTAGTACCAAGCTGTCTGTTATTTATTCTTGGCTGTGCCTTTCTCTCACTGCTGGGGAAGATGAGCTACATGCTTCGTGTCTCAGTTTTTGAGGTGAATGAATGAATGAAGATAGCAACAGTGACTACCTCGTAGATCAGTCAGCAGGAGAATTAATTGTGTTAACTCATGGAAAGATAGCTGAACGATGCCTAGCACATGTTCAAAAACATTTTTAAGTAGTACTTTATAAAAAAAAGTACTTTTTTTTTATAAACAGTACTTTGCATCTGTTTGCAGTGTACTTTGTATGAATATTTTGTTTAACCCCACAATTTTCTTATCTGGACACAAATTTTTATTATGACTAAAACTGTAACACTTAGATAAAAAAATAATTTATGAAAAAACTGAAAGAATAGGATTCTGATTTTGATGGTACAAAACCTGCATTCCCCAGGGACCCTCACCTTAGAACTTGGACCCTGAAGGTAAGAAAAATAAAGCTTTGATCCTTAACATGGAAAGAGCTTTATCCATTGGTATAAACAGAGAAGATACACAAATGGACAGACTGTTCAACAATCTTGTTCATAATCACGAAATGCTCTTAAATTGGCTTCAAATACCTTAAGATGGTGTCTGGTTGGACAGAAAAGAAATGCAAAAATAAGAAGGAGCCAAACTGAAAAGAGAAGGGAAAAGACAGGGGAGTCCCTTGATCACTTTCACTGCCTCATTGTCAGGCACTCATGCCAATATTACTGTTATCCTCCTGCCCTCTCCTTTTTGAAAGGGGAAAGGAAAAATTACCACAGGTGGAAAATTGCTTCTGGCACTAATCTTTCTAGCTCAGATCAAGAATATGGACATCAGAAATCTTCTCTGAAATAGCCATTGTTGCTCATTTCAGTACCATGATGAAAATTCAAGGGGGAAGAAAAGGCTTTTTGGCCACTTTCAAAGAAACTCATAGAAGAAGTAAAATGAATGAGCACCTATGCATACTAAACTCCCAATTTCATCCAACTAGATTAAAAAGCAGAAGCAAGGCCTCTTTTTCTTAGAGTATTTATTCCCTTGGGGGGGGGGGTTGCCAGAAGGCAAACTCCTGAGTTATCAAACTCAGAATTTTCCTCAATTCCTTCTTTCTCTAGTTGGCTTCTTGCGGTTCACTCCATTACTAACTTACAGCGATAAACACCTGGAGTCTATCAAAAACAAAGAGAGGCTTATTCGGTGGATACAGCCCTGCCTGGTGAACACCCCGAGCAGAAACAAACTACATAATATAAGACTTGAGCAGGAATATGTTTTTTATGATGTGCCCACATAAGGGGGATCAAAGGCTAAAGCCAAATAAATAGCAACTGGGCACCAGCAGAGGAAACATATTTAGACTTTAAAATAATCAAAAACAAACCCAAAGAGCACTAACACCCTTCACATTCGGCAGTCATATTTCCCTCTTTTTATACATGGCTTAAACCTGTCAAGAGTTTTTGAAGCTAATCACTGAAACTAAAGAAGAATCCTGCCTTTCACTGAGGTTGTGACAATAACCAAAAAGACTGGGTGTGAATAGATAGACCCTCCCCCAACCCACACCCCAGCCCCTTCCTGCCAATCCCCCACTCTTTCTCTATTGGCCTCTTATTGAATTTATCTTGGCCACGTTCTGGAATTTGCAGGCTGACATTAACGCATTTATTGAGCTTGACTCCTCCTTATCTAAAACATCTCGAGGCAAACTGAAACAATCTGTCTGCCATCTACTGATTGGCAGGGCAAATTTTTCCAGGTGGTACAGCTAGCTCCCCTCCAATGCCTTGCCAACCTTACTTCAGTCTGGCAGAATGCGCAAAAGAAGACCGGGCAACCGTTGTTCCCTGCCCTGTTCGGTCCCTGAAATGTATTTACATCATAAACAACTTTGAAAGATTAGTGGGACTGAAAAAAAAAAAAAAAAGTTGAGGATGGGAGGCCCCAGCGCCAAGAGGAGGAGGTAGATATGAGAGCAGAGAATTGACAGGCTCAACCCTGAGGGCAAAAAGCTACATCTGTATTTGATTTGTCAGGGATTTACATTAGTGAAACTTTAACTCTGCAGATGATACATAAGATTACACTTACAGAACAAGCTTATGCAAATCTAGTTTAAACGCCACGGTATGTGGCCCAGACAGTGAATTTGGCAGATTTCATTGAGTCTGGTGGCTGGATCTAATAAATTCATTTACATGAAGGATTAGAACATCTGGAAAAGTAGCATGGTGGTTTATTGAAACATAAATAACATTAATTGAAAGGTTACATGTATGCAAAACACTTTATGCCAGCGATGCAAAATGGTATAAAGCTGCTTCCCTACTCTAACGGAGGCAGAAGAGAAAAATATCTTGCTACCGTAAACAGAAAAGGTCATTTCCAGGATCTGATTTAAATGTCATTTTAGATACTAAGAGGGAGAGAAGCCTCCCATTTCTTCATCCCGCCTTTGTAGGGAGCCCTCTTTTCCAAAGCTGCTCGGGGCTGCCCTCCTGACACACAGCTCATGCACTAATTAGTGGCAGCAAGGTAGTGACATAATTAAATTTCTTTTCAGTTACAAATCCCCAAACCAAACCGTCATGCCATTTTGCAGACAGAAAAGTGCAGTTGAGGTCTCCACCCATTTCTCCAGTGAGTTTATTTTTATTTTAGTGCTGTAACGTATACTTGCTGGTAATGTGGATTGCCGGTTAATGTCTCATGGAGTTGGTTACCATAAGCATAAGAACAAATTACCCAGAGGAAAATGAGCAAAGATTGATATCATATGATTTAAAAGCTGAGAGGAAAGCTCAGGTGGTTTACAATCATTTGAGTACCTCAAGATTAATTTATAACTTGGTAACCCATTCAAATTCCCCTTCATCATTTATCCTCCAATAAAGAGATGACTTAAGCTGCTCGGTCACCCCACATGCCTCCAGCCCATAGCAAGAGAAAGCCATTCCTTTTTAAAAAGATCATTTTCATTATAAGTCATTATCAAAATGCTGACTTTAAGAAGTCATGTAAATCAGGAAGCAGGAAATCTGGTATTCTCTCAGGTATGGAGACTGCGTGGAGCCCATTTCAGAAACTCAATGTGGATTTGACATCAAGTAATCGAGTAAAGAGTTGTTTGACCAAAATTGAAAGAGGACCCCTGGCAATTATTTTATGAAAAACAAGATTTAATGGAATGATTGATATGCTTTGGAGAATAACAAGGTAAGAAAGAAAAGACAAATATCCTAGATGATCGTTCTCCCCACAATAATAAGCAAGTAGACAACATGATTTTCTTTCCTTTTAAAAGCAGCTAATAAAATCAGAAAACAGAAGAAATCTTTACTGACCTTACACATTTCCACCCTCGCCATCATAAATATAATTCACAGACTGTATAAAATTGTAATATTGCTTTTGATAGGGTTCCTGTTAGAAATTAAGCAAAGCCAGTAACTGAAATTGGTCAAGTCAATCTATTGCCACAGTGTTATTTTTCTATGCAGATGTTTTTAAAAAAGACATTTTAAAAACAAATATTTTTAATAGCTAAATATAAGACACACTGCAAAAAGAATTAAGTCATGTTTATTAATTACCATGGCTCTCCAAAAAAATAGAATTTGAAACTTCCATATTTTCGCACAGAAATGTCATTTCACTGCACAGTGATAGAATGTGAAATATTCATCAGGAAATACATTTTAGATTGTCCTTATCATGGTGGTTCATTCAGTAAGATGTCTCACTGCTGAGCCTCACAGGGAACAGCTGGCCAGCGGTACTGCTGAAATGGCAAGAAACACATCTTTATGTATACTGATATTGACTGGCCTGCACATTTAGGGGGCAAAGTATTGCCTGTAAATGGATCCTATGCTGAAAAGACAAGTCATGGTCTCCTGACAAAAAGAAATGTAATCTTCATAATACTAACCAGGCTTCACTGGTCATAGTAACTTACCTTGTATTGAGAATGAGCAATAAGTAGCTTACCCATCCAATTAAATTCTCAATATTACTCAGAAAGGTAGTTTCCTTTGATTCTTTTAGAAAAGCTAAAATTAAATCTTGGCCACCAATCATCATCTGATGCTCATCAGTGGTTTTGTATATTTTTGACACTGAGAAGGCAGGGTTCCAAAGGAAGTGCTCATTGACTTCCATTAAATCACTGGCTGAAGTTCAGAGAAGAGTTCCTCAGCCACAGGGGGTTTCAGGAGGAAAAGCCACCAGCGATGAGAGGTAATAGACCTCACAGAGCTCAAATTCAAGCTTATTTTCTATGACAAGTCAGCTACAGTATCTGTGAGTTTGACCTTAGTAAAAGCACTATCTTCTCATCTACGTGCTTGGGACACTATCTAGATTTTAGAAAAGATGACAAGCACCCTACATGCCGAAAAACAGTGCTGCCTATTAGTAAGACACTTTGATTGAACAAGAACATTTGGACACCATAAGGATGGAGTGAACCGCTACACTCAATGCACAGACAGGAATCTGGTTGATGACTTGACCATTCACTGGTTTGGCGACCTTGGGCAGGTTACTCCATGTGTCTTACTTTCCTCAGCTCTAAAGTGAGGATAATAGTAATAACTCCCCGATGGCACTGCAGTAAGGATTGAACGGTTTACTACACCTACATTACACTTAGGATCGTGTGTGGCCCATATTCAAGTCTTGGCCACAGCTGCTTTTGCGGCTCTTGCTGAAGCGGCCATCGGGACACAACTCAAACTAGCTACCACTTACTGGGATCTTCTACTACCATTTCTAGGAGGAGCTGCAACACAGCAATAGGTTGCAGAGAATAATTCTTCAATGTAAACTCAGTCACAAAACAAATAAGCAGAGGCCTATGGGTAGCACACCAATATGGAAAAAGGAAAGAAGTGTTTCTTACTGAGAAATTTTGAGGTGATTAAAAGTAACTGACTGATGATGTAGAACAGACTGAGAAAAGCCTTAGACTAAAGATAAAATTGAGGGGAAAAAATGTGTCAAGAGGAAGAGTTAAGAATGAGGAAAGAAACATTAAATCCGGGATTGAAAGGAGAGCATATAATCATTACGGGAAAAAAGGTGACTTCCCCAAAGCAGTCTGAAATAGAGTTGTTGGAAGAGTGGGTCTGAGAAATACTGACGTGCTGTCAAATTTACCGAACTATACAGAATCCGTTTAAAGCTTGGTTGTGAGTCCGGAGAGATACAGAAAGTACACAAGGATCATCTTAAATAGGATGAAACAGGAGCTAAGCTCAAGATATTTTTGAAGGAAAGGAATGTTAACGGATATCTATTTCCATGATGCTCGTGGCTACTTCCCTATATGCTCAAAGAACCTCATCTTGACCTTGTCTGAGCTTCAGACTCATCTCAACACCCAGATGTACTTCAGACTCCTCAGGTATCACTAGCCCAAGGATGAACTCATCTCTCCCACTGCCCCCTCCTCCAAAGGAGCTCCCCCTGGTTTGTCAGCAAATGATATCACCACATTGACCGGTACCCAAATTCAATGCCTCCTCCCTTCATCTGTGTCATTCATCTCCTCAGCCAATAAAACAGTAGATCTTGTTAACTCTGCCTCATCTATTTCTCTTAAATCCATCCAGCCCATCCCCTAAAACCTGGAATCATCTCATCCCACTGCTTAAAGTCTATCAATGGCTCTCCTTTGCCTGTAAGTGAAAGTTCAAAATTCCTAAGACAAACATGGGGATACTTACAGCCAGTGTTTTGTTAGTCTGTGAGGTACAATGCTTTCACTCTCTGGGACTTTTTTCTTCCCAGTTTCACTCAGAAACAAAACAAAACAAGAGAACAAGCGCCTCACCAATCATATTGCTCCCCATTGAATCAGTTCATTAAACTTCTCTCTACCACACAACATACCACGAGTTTTTCACAACTCTGGACATTTGAACATGTTATTTCCTCTCTCTCCAACCAGCAGGCTCCCACTCATTCATCAAGGTTCAGCTCAAATGTCACCCGCTCAATGCAACTTTTCCCAACTTTTCAAGGTGAAGTACATTATTCCTCACCACTGTGCTCCCATAGCATTTTTGTATTTCTCTCATGAAATATATATTTCACTTAAAGTCTCAAGAGCCAGGATCTCAAGGGCTAAGCACAATTCACAGGAGGTACCTAATTAATGTCTGGTGAACAACTATATCTAGAGGTGTCTAAAATGACAATTCCATCAGAAGCAGGTAACAAAGAAAATGGGTATCAATTAAAATAATTTCTTAAAGATAGATGGATGGAAATCATTCAAGCAGAAAAGAATTCTCAGGAGATATGGTTGGCAACAAAACACAGTTAAAAATGAGCTGGAAAAATCTCAGAATAAAAATAATTTATATTTCTAACCATTATTTATTTGTGGTTCTAACCTGGAGGACATGTTAGCTGGTCAAACATACTCAGACTAGGAGGAAATCTAAATTTTTCATTGTCTGGTACAAGCAAAGCCATACACCAACTATGCCTTTCCCCAATCATTCTTTTAGCCTTCAGTCTTGTCAACAAAATGTGTCCATTGTCAATATTTCCATACTCTCCACCTCCCTACCTCCAAATATCAATTACAGACAGACTTTTCTTATAAGAAAACCAAATGGACTTGTAAGCCATTTGGTTGTATCTCCATGATTTGGTTTAACAAGTTCTTCCATCCCTCATATTAGGGTGCTTTGTATCTAAAGCTTGGTATACTTCACTTAGATTTTTTTTAATATCTTGTTTTGTTAAAACAGATGCTTTGATGGTTTTCTCAACACTTACATTTGGGGCATGAAATGTACATTATGTGTTTGTTCCACTGTTATTACCAAGAGAGCAATGACCCAGCTCAGACTTGGGTATAGTTCCAGTTACTGAAAGAACAACCCCTGGGATCTTTTGATAGCAATTCAAGCTCATCAGACACAGATCAGGTCGTCTCCTAAATAGCTCTGATTTCTGCTCTACCTCCCACAAAACAAATAGCATGAACTGTTCCTTTTGTCAATAATAAACAGATATGAATAAAGTAAAACAACTGTCTTCAAGAATATCATACTATAATGGGACACAGAAATAAACATAAAACTTATGGAATAACACGGCAGCTACAACTGCAGAGATAAACAGTGTTATGGAGATACCCGCCTTTAGTTACTTCTCCTTTGACAGTGAATGAAGCTTTCCCTAAGTCACGTGCAGAGGGACATATGGCGCTTGGGGGGGGGGGGGTGCTGCACACAGGGACTCTGTTTCAAGCTACTGTCTGCTTTCAGATCCCAGTAACTCCAGTTCAAATCACCCAACCTCTGTCTGCTTCAGTCTCTTTATCTATAAAACGTATAATAAGATACTAGCAATAGATTACTGTAAGGATTAGCAAAACTAATGCATGTCAAACACTTAAATCAGTGTCCAGGACACACTAGATATTTGTTTTTATGGATGTTACCATGAAAGCATATGGATCTAATAAAATGTATTAAATCTCCGTGAAGATGATACAAAATTAGATCTGTACCAAAGAGTTCTGCTAGTTGAAAAAGGCTGTCTTGGCTGCAAAATCATGCGAATACTGTGGATTTTTCTAGACTATAACATAATATATAGACACAGGGCCAGAGTAAGAAGTTTACTACTCAGAATTATTTTAGGAACTTGCCTCCACTCCAACCGAACTAGCTTCCCACTGGGTCAATGGAAATGCCTCAGGGTCAAGAATTTCAGAAAAGTCGGACTCATGTGGCTGTGGAGGGTTTAGGCACCTAGATCATTACCCTGGATGAGATTAAATTTTCAGATTAGTTAAATCCTATTCCTCAAGGCCCTCCTTGAGTAATCAGATGTTGAAGTCTGTTTGATGTTAGGAGGATGTCATAAGTGTTCTAGATTTTGAGATGTGCCATCAGAACAGATCCATGTGCAGTAATGAAATAAAAGGCTGTAGCCACCAATGAGGAGCTTGTTGTTGGGTATAAAGACAGGTGTGAACAGGTGTACTGAAAATGACCTTCACTGTGTGGTTTACAACAGGCTCTGGCTTCCTTCCTCACCATCCCATTCACAAGAGCCCCACTGTATAGTTAATGGCCCTTTGTACAACTAATAACTTTTTCCTTAGCAAAAGATATACTCAGGAAAACATCTAAAAGGATGCTACTACTTACACCTTAGTTTCTAAGCCTTTTTAAAAAAATTTAGAGCACAAAGTTTTACTTCTCACTAAGGAAGTTCCAAGCATTTTGGAAGGAGTTGGGCTTGTTTCTACCAAGAAATCTTTCTCATGCTCTTGAGCTATCAAGGCTGTGTTACCTGGGTTACGTTGGACACAGGGTGTGTTACTTGGGTATTTAAATACTGAAGAAAGGGGTACCTGGGTGGCTCAGTGGGTTAAGCCTCTGCCTTCAGCTCAGGTCATGATCAGGGTCCTGGGATCTGGCCCCACATTGGGGGGGGGGGGAGTCTCTGCTCAGCAGGGAGCCTGTTTCCCTCCTCACCCCACCTCTCTCTGTCTGCCTCTCTGCCTCCTTGTGATCTCTCTCTGTGTGTGTCAAATACATACATACATACTGAAGAAAAATCTCCAAACTTCAAAACAAACAAACTGAAGACAGCCCTGTCTACAGTGGGAACTCTACCTCACCTCTACAAAAGCTTGCTACTAGCTCTCCCAGATTCCTGATCCTTTGGGTTTAGAGAGATCATGAAAAAAATTTAGGGACACCGAGGTGGCTCAGTTGGTTGAACATCCAACTCTTGATTCTGATTCAGGTCATGATCTCAGAGTCTTGGGATGGAGACCTGTGTTAGGCTCCCCACTCAGCAGGGAGTCTGTCTGAGATTCTCTCACCCTCTCTCCCTGCCCCTCTCCCCTGCCTCTAATAAATAAAGGAATCTTTTTAAAAAAAGAGAGAGAGAGAGAGAGAAACGAAAAAGGAAAGGAAAGACAAAGAAAAGAAAAATGAAAGAAAAAGAAACTAATCTAGCTTAGTCTATTTCCCCCTGATTGGGGCGGGGGTGTACAGTGCTGGGAGGTCAGTTAGAGAACAGGGAATTGAGAGCAAGGAAGTAAACCATGCCTGGAAAGAAATTTTTCTGATCTGTTTTGTTTTTTCAATCATAAAATCTCCTAAAGGGAAAGAGATGTTGCTGTGTCAGCCTTGGACTTTTTAACCTGGGTTAAACCCTAACTTTTAAACAAGATTTTTAAAATAGTCTATTAAAATTCCTGTAGCCAGTCATTTCCATTGCATCTCCTATATATGGGGAAAAACTATTACACCAGTTATGATACCTAACAATTCCTGAAATTATTTTGATGACAATCAGCCCTTCAAATGTTAGTAGTTATCTACATGGAACTCTGCTTAATACTTTCTTGCCTCACTGCAATGAAGTCACAATGTCTAACCTCTGAATGTGTATTTTGTTTAAATTCTTTTCAAAATAGGCAGAGCTTCTTCTTTAATTCCCTAGCACCCTTTGCAGTTATGTTGAAAATGAGTATTTATTTTTCTTGTTGGTTTGAGGCATCTAAAATGCTAATGATGAAACAGTGACATGCTTGGAGAAAATAATTTTTAACACCCACTCAACAAAATTACATCCAGTAGCAATCATGCAAAGAAACAAATAATGTAGCCAGAGAAGAAATATAAGCAGTGGGTTTTTTCCCTTTATTGAAATTTGTGTATATTTTCATGTTAGGTGAAATACAAAAAATAAAATAAATATTATATTACAGAATAGAAGAAAAGGTAATGAATCAGTATTTGATACATGGAAGGTATATTTATACATTACCATATCCTTTGAAGAGGAGAAGAAAGCTTATACCTGCATATTGGTCTATCACAGTACTGGACAAGAAACATTACATTTTCTGTTTTAGAGGCTTAACTTCTGCAAATTTGTAATGACTTGGTCAAAACTGATCTTTGCCTACTCACAGTCATTGTAGTCAGATTTTTTACAAATCTACCTTTGCGGGCACCTGGGTGGCTCAGTTGTTAAGCGTCTGCCTTCCACTCAGATCATCATACAGGGTCCTGGGATGAGCCCTGCTTTAGGCCTCCTGCTAAGCAGGAAGCCTGCTTCTCCCTCTCCCACTCCTCCTACTTGTGTTCCCTCTCTTGCTGTGTCTCTCTCTGTCAAATAAATAAATAAAAGCTTTAAAAATAAAATAAAAATCTGCCTTTTCTTGTAACTAATAAAAACCTGACAATAGCATATGTATTATTGATAAAGTGTATAATATTTTTAAAAAGATTTTATTTATTTGACAGAGAGAGAGATCACAAGTAGGTACAGAGGCAGGCAGAGAGAGGGGGGGGGAGCAGGATCCCTGCTGAGCAGAGAGCCCAATGTGGGGCTCGATCCCAGGACCCTGAGATGAAAGCAGAGGTTTAACCTACTGAGCAACTCAGGTGCCCCAATAAAGTGTATAATATTGATAATATTGATATATTGTAAGCCATTTTGTTTCTCTAGCTCTCAGAACTTCATTTCAGTTCCATCTATTACTCCCTGACTTATTGCATTGGCTGATGCATTGTTAGCTTTCTTTTTTTTAAAGTTTAAAATCCGGGGAGAAAGACTTCATTTTAAAAAAGCAATTCAAGAAAATCCCACAGCTTAACCTATACAGCAGAGACAATTATATATGTAGAGTTTTCACATAGACTGGAGTTGTCTGGAAAATAAACAGAAGGTAGCAATTAAAATCTGTGTTCAGAGGAAGGCTGGTGTGGAATGATAGAGTGGTAGTAAGAAGACGGAGGGCATTCTACGTGGAGAGAGGCAGATGATGTGTAAACAAAGTGAGAATGTGGGTCCAAGGGAATTCTGGGAGTAGTAAGAAGAAAGCACTTTGCTTAAGTGGGGAAGATAATGTAGATGAGCAAAACAAGCCAGATTCGGGACATTCTGAACATCAGACTCAGAAGCTTGAGGGGTCACATATCCTTAAAGAAATCCAGGCTGTAAGAAATCAGGTGGAGGTGAGAAAAGAGAGGGAAATACATTTGAATGTCACATAGATTAGGGACAAAAAGGATATTAAAAACAGAAGGGAGAAAATAAAAATGACTGAATTTTTAAACCCAATAACCATGAAAATGGTGAAAATCCAAATAAAAGAAATCCTAGTCCTAGACATTCTAAAGATAGCATGCAAAGAGTAAATCTGTTGAGAAGAATTTGGTCATCAAACATGGAACTTGTCTTGGACTGCTGAAATTAAATTTTAATAATTTCATTTTTTTCATAGTTAAATACTCAAATGCAGGAGACGCCTTTGAAATTACAATGAGCTCTAGTAATCTAGAGGATGTTTGTTAGGCATAAATTATTCTTATTTAAACAATAAACAGGGGCAGGATGCCATGAATACAGAAAGAGAGTGATACTTCACTAAATAAAAGCTGGATGGGAGTGAGTGTATCAAAAAGCATCAAATATCCTGCCAAAATTTTCAGCAAACTTATGGAACGTAACTATTTGGGGGTGAAACTCTGAAGCAAATGGTTGGTCTTATCCTTGTCATCACTAAACTGGCACTAAGTGCCAGAAAGTTAGTTAAGTACCAGTAAGTGGACAATAATTCATAAAACTTCATACAGGATATTATCATTTATGATCATTTTGGATAACATATTGTATCTGAGTGCAATCTGAATCCACGTTTATGAAAACAAATGTTTTAAACAGGATTTTACTCTAAAGATCAATTTCTATATACAATGATTTTCTGCAAAATTTATTATTAGTTCAATCCGTTTTTGTTTTCAAAGTGGTGCCGTTAACCATTTCTATTTTTTGTTGTTTCTTTTTTTCAAGTTTACTGAACTTATTTTCAACATCATTTTACAATACAAATCACCAATGAAGATTTAGCTACTTTGTAGGATTTATAACCATATCAATTTTTACCTAAGCCGTTGTGGGTTCTTTGTTTTCTGATAGTGTGTGTGGCTGTTATTTGTTCAAGAACAATGTCTTTGATCCCATTTCGCACATCTAAATTTCAGTTAGAAAAAGAATTGTGTGCAAATGTGATATTCATTCATTTTAATTTTTGTTAATTCCTTAACAAGACTACATTTCCTTTGAGTCAAAATGGCAGAGTGAAAGCATCCTAAAATGTTGAGCTCAAAACTTCCTGCTTCACATAATGAGACATCCAGAGAAGGGCCACCAGCAGTGAGAAACATATTGGAAGTTATCTTGGACACTTGTAGTGTAACAGCTTGCTTCCCTTGAAGTAACAATGAGTCATAATTTCTTCAGCAGCAAAAGTCACCTCATTAGTCTGAGTTTTAACTTTCAAATATTTTCACATTGTTTAAGAGCACCCAAATCCTGTTGATCTGGCAACAATATGAGAGCAGTAAACTCTCTTACAAAACTGGCTTCATGCTATAACTTCTATCAGAAACTTCATCCTAATCGTCTGTGATTGTGTTACATGCTTTCCATAAAGGCTCATTTTCCCTGCCTAAATGCATGGTGACTTCTGGGACAAATCTACACTAATTATTGTGTGAGCTCTGAATTCCACAGGACCAGAAAAAGTGTGAAGGCAATTCGTAGATTTCACCACTTAAGGATCAACTGGGCACGGTTCATACTACAGTAAAATGTTTTGGAAATCTCTTTGCCCTACTTTCTAAACACCTCCTAGCAGGCATAATGCTGTCTATGACTTTCGCTGTCTCAATTATTCATTTGTCACTGGCAAAACTTCTTGAATGTATTTCTTGTCTTTGAGACATAACAAGAGAATATAATGTTTCCCCAGTATGGAGAAATTGGTAGCATGATGGATGAAACTTCAGGAACATTACACTAGCTGGTTGTTTAAGCTTTAATAAAAAACACACTTGGGTCTTCCTTGCTGGAGTTGAAATTTACCATGAATTGGCCTGCAAGGAAATCTAAATACCATTTTTGGTACAGTTGGATTTTTACCTGTATCACCTACTCAGAAAATTGGATATTTGCTAATGCTCACTGTTGTAGAGTCTTTAAAAATCCTAGAATAAAAAACATAACTTGAAGGGCACCTGGCTGGCTCAGTTGGTGCAGTACACGACTCTTGATCTGGATTATGAGTTTGAGCCTTTCATTGGGAGTAGAGATTACTTAAAAATAAAATCTTTAAAAAGAAAACATAACTTGTTTCTGAGGCTTTATCTAGAACTTTCAAAAATATAATCTATATTAAAAATCACTTTTCATCTTTTTAAAAAGTTGTTGGTTATGACATCAGATGCTATTTTTCTCCTGTTATTTCACACATACAGCAAGTGTTACATTTTTTTAAAAGAATTTATTTATTTATTATTTATTTCACAGACAGAGATCACAAGTAGGCAGAGAGAGAGGGGGAAGCAGGCTCCCTGTGAAGCAGAGAGCCCGATGCGGGGGGGGGGGGGGGGGGGGGGGCAATCCCAGGACCCTAGGATCATGACCTGAGCCGAAGGTAGAGGCTTAACTCACTGAGCCACCCAGGCGCCCCAAGTGTTACATTTTAAGCCAGCTGAAACAGTCCCTCTGTAACTCGATTTGGAATAAATTCTTGAGCTGCTCAAAGGTCGGGAGCTGAGACAACCAAAATGAAATGTATTAAATTAAAAGAAGTATTAAGTCCAAATATGAGCAACTAAAAGAATTTTTTCAATAAAACCAACCTGCTGGGGAAAGAAGCCTTTAAAAAATATTTTCTAATTTTTTTTTTAAAAAGACCTGTTACTTCTATCTCCAAGTCAAGCCTTTTGACCTGTGAAGCAATTCTTAGCAGCTCATTGACATGACTTGTGATTTAGCCAATATTTGAGGTATTATTATGGGAACCCTGAAGTGTTATATAAAATATGATTCCAGTCGGCAGGGGGGATGATCATTTAGGTGCCAAATCAGGGATGAGAACCAAACTCAGGCATTAAGAAATCATTGCTTTCCATGTTTACTCCAAAGAAACATTTGAACAATGACGCTTCTTTGTTTGGCAACCATTTACATTAATTAAACCTTATTTGAGTTTTACTTGTCCCAGCTATTATTTTAGTTAATGCCTTTCACAGAGAGATCAGAAGCAATTTTGATAAGTAAAAGATCAAACAAAAGTATTCATATAAAATTATTTACATTGGGTTCAAAATTATTAAAGATAATTAGATGATCATTTATTTTATCCAGATGAATATACTTGTTCCTCAAAAATACTTTATTTTAATGTGTAAAGATAAAAGAGATTACATTCATCTCATTAGATGATAGTGAACGTATTATTCACCAACCTCAGTCAGCTCCTATCTGAGACCCTGTGGTTTCTTTCCCAATCAGCTCATTCCAAAGAGGGATTATCGTGGCAGCAATTTGTTTCAGATTTACTCTGTCGGATCAGCTATTGATGGCTTGAGACCACCCTTATCTGAGGTAGAAAATGGAGCTTTTTGTTGAGAGGAGAAAAAAATGTTTATTTTTTTTAAGCCATCTCATCTCTTTGTTTGACACAAATAAGAGTGGGGGCTACAATTCCACTGAACTTGAGTGCATTTTCAAGTACTGTTCATGTGCACCTGTTTTATGTATTTGGGGTTCTGAAGAGTTTTGATTCCACCGACTAGACCAAAAAGAAAAGGCCATGTAAAATTTCAAAAACCTTAGTTCTCCCCACTCAACATGTAAGAGAGAAACTCGGGCTGAGAACCAGGAAAAAGTAATGAAGGAGTGAAGTTTGGGATAAAACTTTTTCAAATTATGTTTCTGGATCTGCTGCTCCAGCATTTTGGAAATTTCCCTACTCTCAATTTAAATGTCATTTTATATCCAAAAGTTTGGTACGAGAGCAGTATTTTAAGTGTTTACCATGTAACATGTTCTTCAATTATATTTTCACCTTCTTTAATGCAATCGATAACCACTCTCAAAATTTTAATCAAAGATAGTCCAAGTTATCACATATTAACATTTCTTAACTAGATGACATGTTTCAACTTTGACTTTCTCTTCCCCCCACCTATGGATAATGGTTTAAATGTCTGAATACAGTTTTCAAATACGCTAATTCTATATACTTGGTATCTATGTTTAGCCCAAAAGTCAATGCATGGTAACTAAGTGATCAGACTCTGTATTAACTGCATGATCTTGGCGGCAAAAGTTAACCCCTCTAAGCCCCTCAGCCACAAAGGGTAACAAATGAAAGTGCCTTCCCCATAGGACTGCACGAGGATTATATATTATAGTATGATGATGTTCTTACAGAGTTTCGCCTAGTGCCAGGAATGTAATAAACTCTCAGTAAATGCAAGTTGCAATTGTTATTTTTGTTTCATGTTGGTTTTATCTCCAGGCTTCTGAAATTTCTCTAAAGCTTCTTTGGCACAGAGTTGGGAGTCTTAAGTGATAATTAGTTGATTGTTTCTAAAAAGGATGCTTGTTTTCACTAGAATTCCTTTGTTTGCGAACAACAGAGAACCATTTAACTTAATTAGGAGAGATAAAGTGAGAAAAGACAAGAGAGAAGCGAGGGAGAAGCTTATTACCAGAAAATGCAGGAATGTCTCACTGAATCAATTGCAGAAACACAGCTATGCCTTCCAGAAAAACTCACTGGGAGGCTCCGGGGAGCCAGGCGACTGCCTCTCCCATTTCTCCTTACGTTTTCTCTCAGTACTTCTACTTTCTTCTCTCTTCTCCTCTCTGTGTTGTTTGCGTTGCAGTTCTATCTACCTGACAAAAATGACCACATGACGCCAGGATTTTACATCACCTGCATTCAGAAAACGAATCCAGAAGGACACCTACCTCTTTTTTATCCTAATTGATATTTCCTCAGAGAAAGAGTATAGTGATCCCAGGTTCACATACCCATCTCTGAACCAATAAGCTGCATAGGGGCTGGAAACTGCCTAGCAAATTCAATCCTGCCTTGAGAGCACCCCTATGAGTACATACCAGAGAAGAGGGGCTGGCAGGATGACCAGGGAGTGTCCACTCCATCATCAACTCTAAAAACAGAAACCCTGTCTCAGAGACTCTTGTCTCTCCTAGAATGCGCAGCCCTGTTCAGGACTGGTAAAAAATGTCCAGAAATGGTCAGTGGATTTAAATTTTCTTCATCTTTCCGTCCAGTCTTTCCTTTCTGTTCCTAGCGGAGTTGGGGGCTTATTTGATACTTGAGGGCTGTGACTGAATCACTCCCTCAACTTGTACTTTCCCAATGTGAGTGACTCTTGTTTTCTCAGTGTTCCTCCTACCTGTGTTTTCCTGGTGTCTAAGAATATATTTTTAATTTTCAGTAAAGACGTCACTTGTCTTTTCTTTCTCTTTTTTAAATGATCTTATTTACTTATTTGAGAGAGAAACAGAGAGAGCACAAGCAGGGAAAATTGCTGGAGCAGAGAGGCAGAGGGAGAGGGACCCAAGCGGACTCCCCGCTGAGCAGGGATCCCTGACAAGGACTCAATCCCAGGATCCTGAGATCATGACCTGAGCCAAAGTCAGACACTTAACTGACCAAGCCACCCAGGCACCACTCACTTGTCTTTTCACAAAAGAACTAGGGAGGATGCTCTGACCTTAAGTTGCTGATACAGAATATAAAGAAATTGCTCTCATTATCTGCTCTGTTCCTCACACGCTGGGCTTATCTCCATAACCATCTACTCTTCTGATGCTCTCCAGAAGATTTTCTCCTGTATTTGAACAGTCCCTAATTTTAATTGTGTGGGTCAGTTTACCATCATCTTTGAGTAACTGAAGAGGAATTAGAGTTTATACCCCAAGGATAAAAAGAATCACACACCCACACAGAAACACAGAAATGCACACACAAATCAAAAAGTTATCAGCAGTGATATTGCTGGGGATTGCTATTCTGGGGCTGTTATGTGGGTAATGGCGTAGAAACAAATTAGTAATTGGCAAATTAGAGGATATTCGAACAAACTTGAGAATCAGGATTCTCAGCATGAGGGAAAAGATACATGTAAACTAGAGAGACTAAAATCTTGTAGTCCTATGTATAGGACTACATCAGTATACATCAGTATAAACTTAAATTTTTTCATGTGTGTGTTTTGTGTAATGTCTAGAGTTTACTTCAAAGTAATGTGGGAAAAAGAAAGTAAGTGGCATATGGGTGAAAAAAAAATTGACCATGAGTTGATAATTATTTAATCTGGATATTGAGTATAGGAGAGTTTCCATACTGTGCTCTAATTTTGGATATATTTGGAATTTGTAAATTCCATAATAAAACTTTTTAAAGTGAAAGACCACTAGTCAACAAATTATAATGCAGTGTATTGCAATGAGGGAAACTCTACATAAGACATTGAGAAACATACCTGCATTCCAGTCTCCCATTTTTAATATACAAACAAGAGGCAAAGCTTAGAACAAGTCACTTAACCTTTCAAAGTTTTGTTGAGTCACTTGCAGATAAGACATAATTTATCAGCCTCAGAGTAGAGACTAACCCAAATTTTCCATGGAGCTCGCGTGAAGCTCTCAGGACTATTATTTTATAAACATCTCCAAATTCAAAATGACTTCTATGATTGACATTAGATATTAATAGTACAAACTGAGGTCTAATAAGCCACTATCCATTGAAGTATCCGTCCAAACTATTTAAACCAAAAATTGGAAAAGCTTATACTCTTAACTAAAAAATAAGATTTTTTCCTTTTCTTTTTTGATTTATTTTTATGTTAATTCAGTTAATTAACATATAATGTATTATTAGTTTCAGAGGTAGAGGTCACTGATTCATCAGTCTTATATAATAGCCAGTACTCACTATATCATGTGCCCTCCTTAATTTCCATCACCCAGTTACCCTATCGCTCCAATCCCCTTCCCTCCAGCAACCCTCACTTTGTTTCCTATGAGTAACTGAGGGTTGCTGGAGTGGAGGGGGATGGAAGGGATGGGGTGTTTGATGATAGACATTGGGAAGGGTTTCTGTTATGGTGGGCACTGTGAATGTTTTAAGACTGAAGAATCACAGACCTGTACCCTAATACATATAACACTTATATGTTAACGAAGAGAGAAAGAAAAAGAAAGAGAGAGAGAGAGAGAGTTTGACGTCTTCTTTGTTGATCAGAATGCATTTTATTTCTTTTTGTTGTCTGATTGCTGAGGCTAGGACTTCTAGTACTATATTGAATAGCAGTGATGATAGTGGATATCACTGCTGTGTTCCTGACCTTAGGGGAAATGTTCTCAGTTTTTCCCCACTGAGAATGATATTTGCTGTGGGCTTTTCACATGTGGCTTTTATGATATTGAAGTATATCCCCTCTATCCCTACACTGTGAAGAGTTTTAATCAAGAAAGGATGCTGTACTTTGTCAAATGCTTTTTCTGCATCTATTGAGAGGATCTTATGGTTCTTGTCCTTTCTTTTATTGATGTACTGTATTATGTTGATTGATTTGTGGATATTGAACCACCTTGCAGCCCAGGAATAAATCCCACTTGGGTGCGATGAATAGTCTTTTTAATGTGCTGTTGGATCCTATTGGTTAGTATCTTGGTGAGAATTTTTGCACCCACCTTCATCAGAGATATTGGTCTATAATTCTCCTTTTTGGTGGGGTCTTTGTCTGGTTTTGGGATCAAGGTAATGTTGGCTTCATAGAAAGTGTTTGGAAGTTTTTTTTCCAGTTCTATTTTCTGAAACAGCTTCAGAAGAATAGCTATTAATTCTTCTTTAAATGTTTGGTAGAAATCCCCCGGGAAGCCATCCAGCCCTGGACACTTGTTTGTTGGGAGACTTTTGATTACTGTTTCAATTTCCTTGCTTGTTATAGGTCTGTTCAGGTTTTCTATTTCTGCCTGTTTCAGTTTTGGTAGTTTACATGTCTCTAGGAATGCATCTATTTCTTCCAAATTGCCTAATTTGTTGGCATATAGTTGTTTGAAGTATGTTTCTGTAATTGTATTTCTTCAGTGTTGGTTATGACCTCTCCTCTTTCATTCAGTATTTTATTTATTTGGGTCCTCTTTTCCTTTTGATAAGTCTGGCTGGGGGTTTATCAATCTTATTAATTCCTTCAAAGAACCAGCTCCTACTTTCATTGATCTGTTCTACTGTTGTTTTGGTTTCTATTTCATTGATTTCTGCTCTAATCTTTATTATTTCTCTTCTGCTGAGTTTTTGCTTTCTCTAGCTCCTTTAGATGTAAGGTTAGGTTGTGTATTTGAGACCTTTCTTGTTTCTTTCGAAAGGCTTGTATTGCTATATACTTCCCTCTTAGGGCCACATTTACCACACCCCAAAGATTTTGAACAGTTGTGTTTTCATTTTCATTTGTTTCCATGAATTTTTTTTTTTTATTCTTTAATGTCCTGGTTGACCCATTCATTCTTTAGTAGGATTTTCTTTAGCCTCCATGTATTTGAATTCTTTCCAAATTTCCTCTTGTGATTAAATTCAAGTTTCAAAGCATTGTGATCTGAAAATATGCAGGGAATGATCCCAATCTAAAAAAAGATATGATCAATAAATAGCAAACCATTGTAACTTAATCATGAAATTGGGTTTTTGTTGATATGTTCAACTACAACCAATTTTACCTCAATGTCTAAACTTAAATCACTAATGTAGAAAAAATTTCAACAATATCCAAGCAATCTTCATTCTAATCTTAGGGTAATTTAACAATTTTAACCAAATCCAAATATAATAGAAAATATAAGAAATACTGTGGCATTTTCAAGATCAACTTTACAAACAGCTTTTTAAAAATCTCCATTCCACAAGATAATTATTAAAGATATTCTCTTAAAGCAGGCCTGAACCCACACATTGAATGTGGTAAATACTTCACTTTTTAAATCTCTCAGTTATATATTTCTGCATCTTCTTGGATGGGTCTATAGAATAGGACTTAAGTTATAGGATTTTCTCTTGCTTGGTACATAAAATTTACAAAATAAGTAGGAAAATTTGTACTTTTCCAGCCATGTAAATTGAACAAAACAGAACAACAAAAAAAAATTCATTTTGGCATTTGCCTTCATTCACATACACAGTCATTCAGCAAGCACACACACACATGTGCGAACACACACATTTTAGTTGTACTAAACTTAATGTGAAATTTTAGATTAGAGTCTCATTTATTGGCAATTCTGGGAAAGGGTTTTAGCTTAATCCCCAGTTAATGAAACCCTTGCTAGTGAATTTCCTTTGTCGACACTGCATTTAATGTACAGTGCTTCATACCTGCTAGATCATCAAAACCCACAAAAAGATTAGGCTCAATTGGAATGCAAAAGTTGGAAGGAAGGAAATTTTTGTAAAATTTTATAAAACAAATATGCTTAGAAATTACATAGGCTGGCTCTATTTAAAAAACTATTTTCCAGCTTCTGTGTTTTGCTATTAAAAGTAATGAATTGTTATGCTTCAAACAGAACAAAACATTTCTTAGAAATCAAGCCTGATTGATATATGGTTCCTTGAGGAAAAGCAATCAGGTCATATACTAGCTCAGAAAAATCTGGCACAGCCACTGTTTTTGTTTTTGCTTTTTCAACCTAGACCCATACATATGAATAACTCCAAAAATATTATTGCAAATGCCTACCCGGAAGATTTAGGGAAAGTTCCTATGATTATCAAACATTAAGTTTAAAGAAACCTATTAATGACTCATACATGGTTTTTATATTACCCACTTTCAAAAAGATGCTCTAAAATAGCATTTAGTAAGTACAAGTTGCACATCGCAACTTCTCTTTGGAGATACAGGAGGTACTTCCAGATTTAGCATTCCTCCAATATGGTAGCCCAGGTTACTAAAGAGAATTCCCGTCGACAATGGTAACAATCATAAGGCAGAAATGGGTATTACAGAGATATAAAAAGCAGCAACACTTGTCTGTTAATGTCAAAAATCTGTGATGAAGTTGAAGTTTAATTTTATTGAATAGTATACAACCCAGCTTTTTTTTTTTTAATATTTTATTTATTTGACAGAGAGAAATCACAACTAGGCAGAGAGGCAGGCAGAGAGAGAGAAGGAAGCAGGCTCCCCACGGAGCAGAGAGCCCGATGCGGGGCTCGATCCAGGACCCTGGGATCATGACCCGAGCCAAAGGCAGAGGCTTTAACCCACTGAGCCACCCAGGCGCCCCACAACCCAGCTTTTTAATCGTAAAGTATAATGAGAATTCCACACTGAACCCCGCATATTTGGTATTTCTTCAAGGAAATAAATCCATAATTTCTACATGGTATCATTTCAAAACAGTAAGTCTTGATTCCTACTCAGAATAAAACAAGAACCTGGCTATGGGACCTAAACTTTATAGAAAAACAGTAAAATACTATCTATATTTAAAGTTGGTCTGCTAAAAAGACCTCTCTTCTTATGTTTCTATAAGTGGTTTCCTTATTTGAAAGTTGAATGATATTAAAATACAAATATTAGGTAGTTCAGCCAAGTACTTTTTAGATATTCTTGAGTCTCATCTGTTTGATTATTAGCATTTTTGCCAGAAGAAAAACTAAGCAACTGCAAAATTATGACCTTAATCCAAAACACTATAATTTTAGAGATATGATTACCTTAAATGAATTTCTTCAAAGCTTGGCTACATACACACAAAATCCAAAACACTCAAAGTACAAAAAATCTAGGTGAAAACCTAACCCCCAGTAGTAAAAGTAAAAAGTCTGTCAGCTCTTCACAGGAGTTGGCTTAACCTCTGAGACAATGGTATTAGGTCTGATAACCTTACTGTTCCCTTTTAGAAATGAAACCAAACGTTGGTCTCTAAGACCTCTGGTCCCAAACTTACCAGTCTACTAGTTCAGCTTGTGAAGAGGTAGTATCTTCTATTTCCTCTAGCTGTACTACACACTGGTAAAAAAAGCTTTTTAGATTCTTAAAGGGATGTCATGATAAATATGACTTTTGACCTATGATAATTTATTAATAGAAAGAAGAGGTCCATGTACATATGTTCACATACATATATTTATAGCACCTTACTTTCCAATAAGAATATTAACTCTTAAAGAAAACTATTCATCAAAAGAGAAAGCAGATGGGAAGTGAAGGCAGATACCCTTTCTCCTGAAATACGTGTGTAAATAGTCTGTCATCACCTTACTCTGTCTGAAGGTAGAACAGTCTGTGACATGTCAGGAGACTTCCCGATGTGATTAGAATACCCTTTCCTTCCATGCAGCTGTTTAAGAATGGAATCAGAACTTTTTCTCTCCTTGAACTGGAGGAGAGGGAAGGTGGTGCACTCCTTCTTTACAAGAATATTTTGGAATATGTAACAATGCACTGATTTAAATCTTTGCAATAGGTGCGGTACTATTAAGAGCCCCTGAAGAGCCCTGAGCTTTTGTGGAAGTAAAATCTCCATAAACTGTAATGAGGTCAATTCTCTCATATTCTGAAGGGCATGAGTGAAGGTTTATAGAATGAGATGGAGCAAAGGGAGTCTAGGCCAGAAGGTAGTGATTTTCAAGTGTTTACAACACTTCTGCTCCAGTGACAGAGCAAAGCTAAACTTACAGTCACCTTAAAATATGAGACTCGAGCTCATTATTACCATAGTGGGTATTCTCTCCATTCTTTTACTGCTCCCTGAAACCATTCTTTCAGTTTATAGGTAAATTTGCAATATTTTAAAGAGAAAGGGAAAAAGTCACAAATAGACCAATTAAAGCAGCAATTTAAACAGATAGGAAAAACACCATTCGGATGCAAGTATGTACTCAGAGAAGAAAGTAAAGAAATTGGGATTTTTATAAAAGTTTTGATTGGAGACCTGGAGGAGTGAAAGAATGAGGTTCACAAAGTTGCCTCTGTGATTGCAATTAACAAAATGCATAAATTCAAACATAAGAAGTTATAAGATTCATTATCCATAAAATTAAAACATAACTATTTGGGGAAAGCACTCATTAGAGAAAGGCTAAAAGAGAAAAGTTTCCAATACGTTCTCATAAGCAAGACCCTATATACTGTAAGAAACAGCATCTTTAATATAGACATAGGAGCAAAGTTAATAAGGCCATCTTTTTTTTTTAAAGATTATTTATTTATTTATTTGACAGAGAGATCACAAGTAGACAGAGAGGCAGGCAGAGAGAGAGAGAGAGAGAGAGAGAGGGAAGCAGGCTCCCTGCTGAGCAGAGAGCCCGACGTGGGACTCGATCCCAGGACCCTGAGATCATAACCTGAGCCAAAGGCAGCGGCTTAACCCACTGAGCCACCCAGGCGCCCCAAGGCCATCTTTTTAATAATCAGAGCTGAGGGTCTCTTGCCAAAGTACAATTCCATGCACTCAGGGTGGATCTGGCCAGAAGAGAGAGGTAGTAATAAGTGTTGAGCAGGACTGTGGCTCTCTGTGGCTTCGCCTTAGGATGGTACTTAGAATCTATGACTGGGTAGACAACATGTATATCAAGCAATATCCATTCACATTTATGTAAACTCTGAAAACTATCAAGTGACATTAATATAGAGATAAAAATTTCTACTGAGTACCAAGAGTTATCAAGCAAGAAAAACATGTAACTTTAATAAAGGTAAGTTCAGAAGATTACTAGAATCTCAGTGAAAATATCAATGTGATATTCTTTATACAATGGAAGGAGACATAAAAAAATATCCTAACATTTATATGAAGAACAAAACTTGTGCAATGATTCAAAAATTAGACAAGGAAAATAAAAAAGATGATTAGACTCACCATCTATTAAAATCCACTATAAATCTACATTCATGACATTTCTGTGGAACTTTTACAAGATCAATGGAATAGAGACCTTATCTTGGAACAGATCCTAATTAGTATGTATAAGAACTTAATAAATGTTGAATAAAATCTTAGGAATAAAACTTTTAAAATAAGCGAGAAACTCAGGAAATGTTTAAATACTGATGGAAGAAAATAAGTTATTTAGAAGGAAAAATGAGCTGAGATGGTTTGCAGTCACCATAATACAAATTCCTACTAGATACATACTTAAAGAAATAAAAAGAATTTAAAAAGTAGAAAATATAAGGGAAAATTATAATATAATATAATATAAGAGGAAAAGGGAAACTTTTAAAGGAAAAGTCTTTAAAAAATTAATCTTTAATAAACTAAAGAGACACATAATAGAGGCAGTGTATGAAATTTAATTGGATTTTGGATGGAAAAAATTAAGGGATGTAACAGACATTTTGGGGGGGACAGTAGAGGAAGTGCAAGTAACTGGATATTAGATATTATGGAAGTGTTAATTATCTTGGATGAATTAATAGTACTGTAATTATGTAGGCAAATGTCTATTCTAAGAGACCACACAATAAAGAATTTAGCAGCCTAGTGTCTGAATTGTACTGTCAAATAATTCAACAGTAATGAGTAAATATCTTTCTCTTATTCATACGTACACACACTCACACTCACATACATACACATTTTGTATGCATCTTATATAGAAAAAAGAAAGAAAAGGAGAAAAAAATGTGACAAGATACCATCAGCCTGAGGACGTAAGTGAAGAGTATACAGAGCCCATCAGATTATACTTCAATTGTTCTATAAGCTTGAAAATTTTTAAATAGAAAGATGGAAGGCAAGTTTTCTAGTAAGAACAATAGATTTGACACTAAAAATATATAGCATCTATATGTAAAACAAGGTGATACTTCTAAATCATTTGACAAATGGTTATACACTTAATAAATAAAAGACTCATAAAAGTTCATGAGGAAAATATTAGGACCCCAAATGAGCCAAGGATGCAAACAGACTCTCCTCAGAAGAAATCCAAGTGACTAATACATGAGAAATATATGAGAAAAAAATATCAACCTCACTAGTTGTGAATTGAAAACAGAATACTATTTTCCCCACAAAAGTAATGGATGTTTTTTTGGCTTATTTTGCTTTTAATGATTATACTCAATACACTAAAGGTGCAAGGAGAGACAACTTTTTATGGCTGATAGACTTGTAAAATGATACATGTATTCTGGAAAGAAATTTAGAAGTGGCTTCAAGAACATGAAAAACGTGTCCAATCTTTGACCAAGTAATTATTTTTGTAGTAACTTATCCCATGGGAGTAACAAAAATTAGAGCAAATACTGTAGGATAAAAATATGCATCATCGCATATTACAGTGATAATAAAGTAAAGTAAGAAACAACCTCAAAGCCCACAGCTATGGTGAAGATAAACAGAACTGCTCACTACATAGCACATCCATTTAGTAGGACCTTCTAACACTATTAGAGATGTTTATGAAGAGTTTAATGACACAAGAAATTTCATATTATTACTTATTAAGTGGAAAACAAAGGCGCCAAGCCACATATTCAGTATGACCTCTATTGGAAAAAAATAATTAAAAAACATTGAAAAAAGTGCTGAAACAGACAAAATATGAACAACTAGTGCCTATAGATAGTGTGATTAACTATGTGGCTTTTTTTTATTTTTTTATACTAACCCCTATTCCCAAACTTTTCTCCGTGAGCCGTGTATGCTGCTAGAGCAGTACAAATAAAGTTCATTTAGAAATGCTGAAAAAGACACTAATAAAAACAATGAAGAGACTCCCTAAAGTACTCAGGTAACCCAAACCACACTGGAGTCCATTCAGCGTTAATTTGGTGATATAAATGTATATTACATTAAAAGAAATGAAAACAAACCATTTGGGATGGACCATGGTACTTCAGGGAACAAACATAACTTTTTGAAAACTTTCCAAGCAAACTCTTTTTCTGTGTTTTTATAAGAGTCTGAATATTTCCTGGAGTTTTTTGTTAATATAATTTATTAATAACTATTATAATAGTTGGTGTCACTGAGGCAGGAGGGGGGTTACAGTGCTGTTACCTCAAGTGAAGCCCTCTGAACACATGATCTAACTCCATATTTGCAAATCAGACATTTCTCTGAGCTACACTAATCTTTCCAAATCATAATCAAGTCAATTATCTTAACAATATATTTTATGTAAAAAATCAATATACCAGGAAAAACACAAAGATAATTGACTTAAATTTTTAATATATTTATTTTTTTAATATCCAAATAAAGGTAAAGACTTGAAGTGAAAAAGCCAATCATTTTGTTTGAACATTATTTTCCTGTGCTTTCTTACAACTCTGTTCAAGAATCTGCCCATTCTCCGTCTCAAAGAGAATGTTCCCACAGGATCCACTAAATGGGCAGCAACACGTATGACCCAAACCCAGATAGTAGCTGATTGAACCAGAAGGACACCTAAGCCAAGTCTCTGAGACTCTCTTTTCTGGGAATTTGCAGTTAAAACACAGGAGGCTTTCTGAGGTTACTCTACCTGTCAAGTGACCAGGCTAGTGGCTAAGACTACCAACTCAAGATTTTGTGTGTTAATGAACCAGCCAACAGAGCTGTCTCTGAGGGAAACGAAGAAGATGAAGTAGAAACACAAAGCAACATTGAGAACATAAGTAACACAAAGAAAATCTTGGTTATACAGTTTCTAAGAGTTTTCTAGTTCTTTATTCCAGGCCTCATTCAGGTCTAGCTACACATCTTGTCTTTGGTTTCATAAGATATGCCTCTCTTATTAAAACTCTCTCTTTATTTAAGACAAAACAAAACAGAACAAAACAAAAAACAAAAAGCAAACAAACCAAAAAAACCTCTATTTCAACTTCAGATGTCATTTTCTTGCCTGTACCCAAAACAACAAATATGTACATTTCCTTTCTAAATTCCACTGAAAGGGTGGATAAAGTATGTATTTTTAACCACCTTTAATAGATTGGGAACTCTCACATGATTTAACATTATATAACTGGATCCTGAAGCCCTGTCACCAGAGCTTAGATCTTCTGATTCCAGTTCCTCTACCACTAACTCTTCTCTGTTCAGAGGTAAATATAGCCAGGGCTGTCCTGGTAACCAGTGAACACAGAAGAGGTCTGTCTAAAAGGGGATGTAGCTGGCTAGTTGCTACATTTGGGTTCCGTTGTGGGAATACCATGTGAGGAGACCATAAGTGAACAGTTTAGGCAAAAGCATCAGGACCACTTACTTGTAGTTCTACTATCGCTTTTGTATAAAAACCCCAGGAAACAGAATTTTGACTTTAACTGTTAACCAAAATGTATTGCTGCTTCTACTTTAATTACAGCTCTAGTTTCAGCATTGAATGGTACTTTTCATCAAGAGAAAAGCCAAAGAAAATGCTTTCTAATTCCAGTGTTAAAAATATTCTGTAAGTTCTATCAAGGATCTTCAATTCTATCCAATAAGGAAAAAACAATTAAAGTCAGCTAGAACCTATTCTATGTCCTTAAGTCTCTAAGCATTTTGTGTAATTAAAGAAATCATTAATTTATTAATAACTATTATAATAGTGACTATTTATTAAGTGCTTACATTGTGCCAGGCACTAGTCTAGATGTTTTGCAAACACATTATTCATTCATTTACTCATCTGACAAGAATTTGTCTTATTGAGTATATACTGTCTGACTCTTGCTGCTCACATGTAATACTCACTGAGAATTTAGCAATGAACAAAACAGAGTCCCTGCTCTCAAAAAAGTTCTTAGACTTAATCATCACAATCACCTCACTGTTGTTACCATTTTGTTAAAAAGAAAATACCTCAGGTTAAATAATTTACCCGGGTCACACAACTGATGAGGGGTAACCTAGGCTTCTTAAAATCTCAGACTCTTTCCATTTGATCACACTGCCTGTCATTAAATCATTGACTATGGAATGCGAGACATATTTATAGCCAGGAGAACACTGTTGAGAAGCTGATAATCACTGATAATCCATGCCCGGACCTTCTCACATATATTAGTTCCTTGATGCATTTCCTATGAATGTAGATTACTTCCCAAAAAGTAATGCTCCCATTGAAACCAATATTTCCTAAAATGTTTCAACAATCTTTGAAATTTATCATTGGATTATCACTGAATTGGAAACCAAAAACTCTACAGTGAAAACAAACAATTTTCTGGATGTTTACTAGGAGAAGAAAGCAAATACTTTTATTAAATCAAATCAGGCTGGTTTGATTTTTAATTTAATTCATTTAAATATATTGAGTGCCTATTATGTGGCAGACAAGTTTCAAATGCCAGGATATAGCAATGAAAAGAAAAATCGCTACTCTAATGGCATCCACATATAATATATATTTTGTCACATGGCAGCAAGTGCAATAAAAAAAATAATAATAAAGCTCTGAAGAAAGCTGGGGTGTAAAGAGCTAGGACTCATAATTTTAAATAAGCAGGTCAGGAAGACTTCATTGAAAAGGTGAAATTTGATCAGATTCCTAAAAGAATTGAGAGATTAAGCCACAGGGAGATATAAGCAAAGAACACACCAAGTTCAATGTCCCTGAAATGAGCATATAAAAGCTATGAAGGGTGTCAGGATTAGAGAAGTAGCAGGCACCAGATTATACAGGGCCCCTAGAGGACATCATGAGAAGTTTGCCTTTTACTCTGAGTGACATGAGAAGTCATTTGAACAAGGAAATTATATTGTATGTATTAATTTCTTGACAGTATCCCTGTTATATGGAGAATGGACCATAGGAAAAGATAGGATGGAAACATAGAGGGAGAAGTTGGAAGATGTAATAACTAAAGTAAGAGACAATGGTGTCTTCCATCAGCAGTAGAAGTAACCAGATCTCTGGTTATATTTTGATTGTTAAGCCAATAGGATTTGCCATCATACTGGATATGGAGTTTGAGAGAAAGAAAGAAGCCAAGGATGACAACAAGTTTTTCGGTCCAAGCAATCGGCAAGATGGAGTTGTGATTTACTGTGGGAGGAGCTGAGGTCAAGAGTTCACCTTGGGACATATTAAGTTCACTTTGGGGCATGGCAAAGTATTCCAAGGAAGGGATCAAGTGCATCAAATACTCCTGAGAGGCAGGGTGATATAAAGACCAGGAACTGACTACTGAATTCAACAAAATGGAGGTCATAAGTCATTGGTGACCTTGTCAGAGCTGTTCTGGTGGAATGAAAGGATGGGGGGCAGGGGAGGCTGATAAGTGTGGATCCACAAGGCTATGAGAAAGGATTGGAGGCCACGAGTAAAGTCAGCTCTTGTCGGAAATATTTTATAAGCAGAGACAATGAGCAAAACCTGAAGGAAAAGTGGGGTTGAGGAAGATTTTCCTCATAACAGGTTAAGACTAAAGAAATAACATGTTTCTGTATGGATGGGAATGACTCACTAGAAAACAAAGAACAGAGGGAGTTTGCTCTTGTGAAAGGTAAGAGGATGAGCTGGAGTGAAGAAGTGGGTCTTAGAAGAGTGAAGAGCTCCTCCACATCTGTCTGTGCGCTTTATGGTTACAGTCGCTCAGTATAGTACATGATTTTCATAATTATTCCTATGCTATTGTAATTGCAATTAAAAAATTTTCAATTTGCTAAAAAGACTGTGCCTGTTTCCTCACACAATATAAACGTAATTTGTCAAGAATGAGTAATCTCGCTGAATTTTTATTACCATTTTTCTAATGTATTCAATAATAAACAATGCCATGTTTGCATTAATGTTTAATAAAGTAGTAATGGACGCATGAATGCGGAGAGGCTCATTGTAAATGAGAAAGGACATAGACTCCCCCTAGAATCTATCCCCACGCTTCTCTACTTGTCCCATGGAACAGGATTAATGAACCAGCTTTCAGGAAACCTCAGATTTTACCTTCTGCCTGATCCACCTCCTACCCCACTGACGTGTCCTCCTCTGTCTTCAACTAATTCTTTACCTCTTCTATTCTGCACTGGCATGATTCCATTCTTAGCTGTCTGTATGTTCTCTTTTTCAAATGACCTCATTAAAGACTTTATATGGTGATATACGTGTCAATTACGGCTTCTGCAATGTTTCCTTTCAATTGTATTTCTTGCCTCTCTGAATACTCAGTTGACCACAAAGCATCTACATTTAAAGTTCTGGAATTACCGCAAAGAAACATACCTAAAAGCAAACAAATCATCTCTTCCTTTTGCCTTTTGTGAACCTATTCTGCCAGCTCCCAAGACTTGCAACTCTAGGGCAGGGTGAATTTCTCCCTTTTTTATTCCTCCTCAAATGCAGACAGACAATGGCATGCTCTGGGGATTTTTAATGCAATTGTTTTTCCTCTCTAATCCTGCCCTCCACTACCATGGCCACCTGTCTAGGACACCACTTCTCACCTTTCACCTGCATTGATGCAATCACAACTTCTAAATGGGTTTCTGCTCTCCATCTCTCCTGAATCCAAGCCATTCTGCACACTAAATGCGTGGATAATATCACAAAAATATAGCTTTCATCACGTGATTGCTATAATTTAAAAAAGCTTTAAAATAAGGATGCCTGGGTGGCTCAGTTGGTTAAGCGTCTGTCTTCCGCTCAAGTCATCATCCCAGGGTCCTGGGATCAACCCCAGCATCCGGCTCCCTGCTCAGTGGGAAGCCTACTTCTCCCTCCCCCACTCCCCTTGCTTGTGTTCTCTCTCTCTATGTATCTATCAAATAAATAAATAAAATCTTGAAAGAGAGAAAGAAAGAAAGAAAGAAAGAGAGAGAGAAAGAAAGAAGTTGGAAAATAAACCTTATAGTTTTAGAAAGCAAAGACTGCAGGATCATATATGAAAGGTTTTAAAGTTTTAATATTTGTCAACTAATCATTAATCTGTTATCTTAGTATTTTATCCCCATGCACAATTCTATGAATTTCATGCTACATTGAAAATTACTGTGTTATATTTTGACAGTAACAGTCATACACCAATTATTCTCTGTAAAACAGAAAATCCTGCTCTAATATTTATAATCTTAAGAAAGAAGCATTATCATTTATTCCAAATATATAGAAGAGGTTATATAGAAGACCCAGATCATACAGATAGAAATTCTGAGATTCAGATCAGGTCTGTGTGATTCCAGAAGCCAGCTGGAAACCATTACCTCACATGGCTACCTTTAACATGGTACTCCTTACCCATTCTACCAAACCAAAATATAATTTTGATACACTTCTCTTTCTAGGAAAAATTTATCCACAAGAGAACTACAGTTAAAAATCTATTTTTTTCCATATAGCAAATGTTGCTCTATACAACCATAAGGCTTCTGTAGAATCCACTATACACTACCCAAAAGTTAATAATTATAATATCTATACATGTTCACTAACTGAGGCCCTGAGTTCTAAATTGAGATGGTTTAATTCAATTGAAGGAAATTCTTCATAAAAATGCATTTTGAATTTCAAAAAATTAGATGGATCTAAAATAGTAATGGGACAAGATGAGCTACTTAAACACAGTGAACAGAAGAACAGATGTGAAGAATGAGAAATAGAAAAGAGAGGACTTATACATAGCATAGAACAGGGGTTTCCCTGGCCAAAGCAATGACGAATTTGGCTGAGGAAACATGACCAGCTAGCTACGTGACCATACAGACATATTTAGCACCATGACGAGTCTTACAGTTACTCAAGTGAGACCTTTGTCAGATTTTTTTTTAAAGATTTTATTATTTATTTGACATAGACAGAGATCACAAGTAGGCAGAGAGGCAGGCAGAGAGAGAGAGAAAGAGAGAGAAGGAAGCAGGCTCCCTGCGAGCAGAGAACCCGATGTGGGGCTCGATCCCAGGACCCTGAGATCATGACCTGAGCAGAAGGCAGAGGCTTTAATCCACTGAGCTACCCAGGCGCCCCCCTTTGTCAGATTTTTGAGAAACAAACTACCCACACATTTTCAATGAATCCTTATTTATGTGAAGCAATGTGTTCTAGGACCTTACTACTCAAAGTATGGTCTAGCAGGAGCCAGCACTATCAGAATTACCTGGAAGAGGGTTAGGAGGGCAAAATCGCTGGCCACCCCTATGCCTATGTTCTAACACTGATTTGATTTGGTTATTTCCTTAGCATGTGACTCTAGGCAAATCCTTTCACCTCTAAAGTGGGAAGGAGCCCTGCCGTACTAATTCAGGGGACTGAGAGGAGCATCCAAAGCAATGAACTGTGTGAAAGCACTTCAGAATCTGGAGAGCACCATTAGAAGTCTCCCTCCCATCAGATGAGCAACCATGTCCAAGACAAGTCCAGGGCTCCCGGGCGGGTGCCTGGAGTGTCCTGGCCACTTTCCTCACAGCTGCCTTTGCCATTTCTGGGTCCACAGCCTCGGGGAAATGTTTCATTTGATAAAACAGATGCTTGGTTTTATAAAAGTGTCATGGACCTGAGTTACCTCAGGAGATTCATGGAGTGGTGCCTGACCCAGCCACTCCAAATCAAGCCCGGGATTTGCCATCGTGCCTGGGCACCTGCCCCCACTTTGTGACATTCCTGGTTACTGCCTGTAGACTCCTCCCATCCCTATGGGTAGTGGACTGTGAGAAGGCTGAGGGAACCGGGCAAGGAAGGAGCTGGGATTTTCTAAGCGTGCACATGTCAGGTCAAGGCTTACAGTCTCTAGGCACTCCGACAATGAAAGCAAATGGTCACCTACCAGATCTTTCAGTCCCATTGAAAACTGTCACCTTGGAACTTGCTAGCATGGCAAGCCTGCTTTAAATAAAGTTTTAAAGTATTAAGATTTAAGATATTTGTTAAAAATTGTGTTTCACAGGCCCCTGCCCCAGGAATGTTAGAGAAAAGGGCTTCTGAGCTCAAGTAAGTTTAGGGTGCTGCACAACGCCCCTCCTCCTGAAGGATCACAAAACAAAGCTTGTTTAACCTTGCCTAATCATGTATTTTCCAAACTTATTTAACAGCAAAACACTTGCTTGTGATATTACCTGTTGGTACACTGCACTTTAAACAGTAGTTACATTAAGAATGTACTTTGAGGGGTGCATGGGTATCTCAGCCAGTTAAGCATCTGCCTTCGGCTGGGATGTAACCCCAGAGTCCCGGGATCGAGCCCTGAATTGTATGGGAGAGCCTGCTTCTCCCTCTCCTTCTGCCCCTCATTCCTTCTGCCTCTCCTACTGCCCAGCTCATTATCTTCTCTCTCTCTCTCTCTCTCTCTCTCTCTCTCCATCTTTCTCTCAAATAAACAAATTAAATTTTTAAAAAATGGGGGCGCCTGAGTGGCTCAGTGGGTTAAGCCTCTGCCTTCGACTCAGATCATGATCTCAGGGTTCTAGATCAAGCCCCGAGTTTGGCTTTCTGCTCAGTGGGGAGACTGCTTCCCCCTCCCTCTCTGCCTGCCTCTCTGCCTACTTGTGATCTCTCTCTCTCTCTCTCTGTCTCTGTCAAATAAATAAATAAATAAAATCTTTAAAAAAAAAAAAAGAATGTACTTCGAAACTTGCTCTTTTTTGGTTATAATATGTAATGGAGTCTCAATAAACACAGTAAACCATAGCCTTGTGCACTTTTGTGGAAGCTATTCTAGACCAGAAGCTTCTTGACTAAGAAACCATTGGTGTGTTTTACTGGCATTTAGCCATTTCTCAGTGAATGTTAAATTTTTAAAAAATCAGAATAGAATCTTTTTTTCTTTTTTGCATGAGAAAATATATCCTCGCTCTTTACCAAAAAGATTCAAAGAGTTCTTAAATGGGTTTTGTGCAATGGATATGTACACTCAAATGGCTTACTAGGGCTGATTATTTGCTGCTAGAAGTAATAAGTAAGGAAAGGCCATCCAAAGAAGGAATTTATACATAAGACTACTACTGTCAACTTAGTCTTCTCCAACTTATTTCTCAACATTTGGAAAATATCAGGTTTCAATATTTCTAAAGAACCAGAAAATATTTTTTTAAAAAGGCAGGAGCCAATGTTGTACTCTATAAAATAGTGTAGAAGGTGAGCTGTGAACAGGGCAGCCTCCAGGGACCTGGAATCACCACTCAAAGTTTATAGTCCTTAGTTATCAAACTGCTGGTAAAGCAGAAAATACATCCATGGGGCCTCGATTGTTCTAAATCACAACTGGTTTTTCGGCATCACATCCCAGGCCTCTTTCCACTGCGTTCCTGAGAGAGGCATTTTGAATCTGCAAAGCTACCAGAAAAAGAGAAATGGTGGGGAGGGGGGGAGGGGGCGGTGAGTGGGGAGGAGAAATGTGCATTCTAAACTAAAAACAGAAACATGGATGCTGATGCTGACAAAGTTTCCTCAAGGAGAGAGCCCTAGGTAAGCACGTGTAACTTTGAAGTGACCCACAAATATCTCCCTTTAAAGAACATTCTCCATCTCGCCCAGATTGTATTTCCCATAACGGGAAATAAAAGCCCTTCGGGCTCTGCTCAACTGAATGATTTGCCACAGTCACAAGACCAAGTAGCTAAATATTCCTAGCAAGCTCATGTATTTATTGAATGCCGTTTTTAGAGCTTTTTTCAAACCTTGGCCATGGGAGGATGAGAGAAATATAACCTGGAAGCAAAGTCCGGTTTTCCTGGGCTCAGAAGGGGATTTGACTAAAATTGCTCTATTAACAAAATGCCCTTTGTCACAGCCCCAAGGATAAAAAAAGTTGCTGTGAGCAAGCACATTTTCTAAAGACTGCCCCAAGGACCCTACTGGCTTCACCCAACATCGCAGGGACTGCCATTTCATAACCCTCTCTTGTTTCCTTAACCTTCTAGAACATTAGCTCCAAATATTTCTCTGATGCTACCAATAACTGAATACTGTTATCTTAATTCTCAAACTCAGATTTGGCATTTCTTTGTTATCTTTATAGATCACATCTTTATTTGCTTTATAGATCACATTTATATATTATCTTTATATATTACATTATATTTTTATATATTACATCATCAAACAGTGGTGTTTTGAACTGACTTTGGGTTATACCCAAAAGTCATACCCAAAGGTTTGAGATATACCTATTCTCAACGTAATATTCATGGAAGACCAATTACCAAATGGTAAAGAGAAAAAGTCCAAAGGAAACTCTATAAAATATGAACTAAGAACACGGCAGATCCAGAAAAGATACTTTACCTCTTGAAACTTCAGTTTTTTCTGAGGGTTGCTGGAGGGGAGAGGGGTGGGAAGGATGGGATGGCTGGGTGATGGAGTTTGGGGAAGGTATGTGCTATGATGAGAATAAAGAAAGAAAGAAAAACCAACCAAAAAAGAAAGAAACTTCAGTTTTTTGAGCTATAAAATGGAGAATAATAGAACCTACAGTATAGAATATGTTAAGGATTAAAGAGGGTGTATTTGAAATATTTGTCCTAAGGGCACCAGGTGGCCCAGTTGGTTGAGCATCTGACTCTTGATCTCAGATCAGGTACATAATCTTGCGGTCATAGGATTGAGCCTGCACTGGGCTCTGAGATTCTCTGTCCCTCCCTCTGTTCATGCACTCTCTTTCTCTAAGTAAATAGATAAAATCTTAAAAAAAAAAATTCTTGATTAGTGGTAAAAAAATATTTAAAAAAATAAAATAAAATACTTGATCTCGGGGCACCTGGGTGGCTCAATGGGTTAAAGTCTCTGTCTTCAGCTCAGGTCATGATCCCAGCGTCCTGGAATCTAGCTCCCTGTCAGGCTCTCTGCTCAGCGGGGAGCCTGCTTCCTCCTCACTCTCTGCCTGTCTCTGCCTACTTGTGATCTCTGCCTGTCAAATAAATAAATAAAATCTTAAAAAAAAAATACTTGGTCTCATGAATGTCAGCTACTATTATAAATGTTACTATTGCTTTTATTATCATTATTATTATTACAGTCTTTTAAATTAAAATGATTTTTAGAGGATTCCTGAAGATTGTTACTCAGTAGAAATGTACCTGTGTTAAATATAGAGAAGCAAAGATACGCATCTCATGTCACAGCCTAAGTTAGAATAAGGGACACATTTTTCTGAGTTCTGAGCCTATCCTGACTGCCATTCTGATCTCTTTTGTGAACTTCACTAATTTTGACGAGTCAGCATCTCTGAAAAGAAACTATAAAGGAATCCATCAATAAGCAGGTCACACAAGTTTCCAGACGACAAAATCATGTGAGTTGCTGTTCATAGAAGAATTGGATTCAGCCAAATCATTCAGTTTGAATTGAGCATTTACATTAAAATGTATAAAATTAAAAATTATTAAATATACTATAAGTCTATGATAAATATATATTCCTATGACTCTAAGCAGGAAAAAGATCCAAAAAATTAAGGTAAAAGGGAAAAATGAATATATTTCCCCATACATGATCTTTGCTTTATTCTGCATTGTGTTAAGAAAATCAAGTAAAAATAACAACATTCTTTTTTTTTTTTCTAAATAACAGCATTCTTACATTAAAAGATTCTCATTTTGTTTTGTTGTTGCTCAGTATCTATAGACTCTGGAATATGGGAAACTTCCCCACCTTTATTTTGGTAAAATAAATACGAAGAACTTTCTGAGAGGCTTTATCTTCACATTTTATATTCACTGGGATATTCCCTAGGATTTGAGACCAGATACCCAGACTTCCATATAGTACACAAACCTGGCACATTATAAGGTCTCAACATATATACTTGTTAAAATAAAGAATAAACAATTTATTGTGAAAGTGCCTATAGCAGTACTTATATATGTAAGTCCTTAACAATAAATGATTATTGAATCTGAATTTTCCCACCTCTTTACCAAAGGACAGCACAGAAGTGCAATTAAAGGATTGCACTTGACCATCACTCAAGTGAAGCGCCTCCCAGGCTGCGTTTACTTCTATATGCTGTGATAGGAAGGTTCATATACGCTCTAGGTGCCCTTGAAGGACAAATCAGATGAAGCACATTTAACAGTGTTTCTTCAGGGCAGGATGGTGACTAAAGACTTTCCTGAAAACCCCACTTAGAAATCCACTGCCCCACCATCCTCCCAACAATGTTGCATTTATTAGGCCTCGAGGTTACGATCCAAAGCGTCATGTTTCTTACCCTATTTTACAGATGATGTAGTATCTTTGGGTTGGAGACAGAAGTTATCTCAGGCATACTTAAAGCAAATGTATGTAAATGAGAGTGATAACGTATAATCATCGATAAATATCATGTCCAACACCCGTATTAGATATCCTTACAAATCTTTTGAAAGTACTAATGTTGGAATGAGCAGAAAATTGACTGAAGGCTGAATACTAGGGTGAATATTGAGCAGTGCTGGATGGAACCGGAGGGCAGGGTTTTGAAAGACTAGAGAAGAAAGGGCGGCCCAAAACACAAGAACACGATGGATTTTTCTCAGAACAAAGTAACTAGATAAAATATAATCAAACCCAAAAAAGAAGGTAGTAAAGTCAGAAGGGTGTCTAATGAGTCAGAGCTATCAGAAGGCTTCAGGTATCATCCTAAACTTGAGAATTAAGCTTGCTCCCTACAAGCTATGCCCCTCTGAATTTGGCAAAATCAACTGGCTGAAACTATCCTAAATTAACTGGCAAGATGGACCTTGATTATAGAAAGACTCTTGATAAAGTCTCCCAGGATAATTTGAAATAAAGATCACAGACTGTTTTATCTATTTCCAAGACCTACCATATTGCCTGACATAGAGTAGACACTTAATAAATTAAAAGAATGAGGAACGTCACCCAGGGAATACCACATTAAGTCCATTAATACCTGGCGTGATTTGTATTTCTCCATCAATGCACTACTATAGTCTCCATTGAGACTATCCGAAGGCAAAGACCATGTAATATTCTTTATCTTTGCATCCCAAGACTGAACAAAAGATACACAATAAATATTTTCAGATCAACAGAACTTGGAGGAAAATGTCCAGTGGCTTACCACAGACCTCAGACGTTAACATTTTTAATTGTGATTTGAATGAATACCTTAGAGGTTTAAGCTAGTCAAATGTGTGGATGATACAAAGTTTGAAGGATAATTATTTCATAAGATGCTATAAAAATTAATTCATCATTAAAGCACCACCATGCTTCTTAAATTCAGTGGTTAATGGAAACTATAGGAGCCATAGTAATGGAGCAAAGTCAGAACCATTAGAAACAACTGGATACAAAAGTAATTTGAGTGGAGACTGCGCTGCCGGCTCTCAAACAAGATTATTTTATTTTTTCCCTCCAGATGATATTTAAACAAGTAATGAAATTTTGAAAAGGAGTCTAAGTAAATGTGTAAGGTATCTAATTTTGTCTGATTTAAAATTGTAGGTCATTTTGAAGAATACTGAAAAAGTTTTGAAAATGTAATCTAAGAGCGCATAAAGAAGCAGTTTTGTAATTGCGTCCAAAAAATAACATTTGTTAAGTGGTCACCGAATAAAAAGTGCTGAAGGACCATCTAGTTCAAAAAAAAATTGATTGTCCTCCAGTGTTGTTAAAATTATAACATAAATAGGTTCTGAAAAGGCCTTGGCTGAGAATGTACTTAAAGGACAGGGTCCATCTTGTACACTCAGAAACAGGGACAGGGACTCGAAAACTAAGAGACTCCTCCTTGCATTTGGCAGCCATCCTACTTTCCAAGCAAGGGGATCTCAGGAGACTCCCGAGCCTGTCCAGTGGTGGGTTCCTGTGCCATGTTTCAGCAGGAGATGCCCATTTTCACGTCACCTAGAGATCACGATGGTAAAGATGATGGCTTCAGCTTCCACTTGGTTTTGGTTCCAACAATTTATTTCCTGTCATTTCCCACAAAATATAAAGATGTATCCAGAGGTAAATTTCTCCGTTAGAAATAGAAATTTCTGACAGAGGCAGAAATGTGCAGAGAGTTAGATTTCTGTGTAACTGTATCCTCTGTGTTCAGCAAGAAATTTAGAATTTTCTCCAAGCTCATAATTTTTCTAGTACATTGTCTCCTCAATGTGACAGCAACATGAAGGAATACAAAATTTGAAGGAAGGAAAATTAAAACATTATTTTAAAAGAATGAGGATTGCCATGGAATAGTTCTGAGGAGTTTAGAAAAGTAGTCCAATGACCAGCGTTTTTGCCAGATCGTTTGCCAAAATGTTGACATGAGAATTCCCTGAAAACTTTGTCTTAAGTTTCAAAAATGTCACTGAGGAAATTGCTAGAAGAATAAACAATTAGTTCTATTGCATACTGTGAAGAATAAGGTCTACATCCACTGTGCATATTCTCTGTTTATAGCTGGGAAGAATTTAAATTACTTTCCTAGCATTCCTTCTTTCTTTTCAAGTATAAACTAACTCAAAAAATTAGGTAAAAATTGATGATCTAGCAATGTTTCTCTGGCTGCCATACAGTATGGGCAATGAGTTCTAGACTCCAATTTATTGGTTTGTCAGAAAGTTTGGTTATTTTCATCAATTTAGCTTTACATTTAACATTCCTCTGCTTAATTGAAACCATGCGGACACATTTGGTTAGTATCCACATTCCTCCAACAGTAAAAAGGGTACTTTGTTTAAAATTCTGCACAGTGTACCAGTAAGTTATATTTTTCTTGCAGTAACAATTAAACACGCACTTGGCACTTAATAGCAAATGCTTATAATCCCCATTATCAATAAGTACAACTCGGTTTTAACAAACATCCAGTCAGCTAGTGGGGGAAAGAGCATTGTCCATAACTTTGTCTAAATAATTGAATAAATGGTTTTCCAGGACCTAATCCCAGGTTCTTAAAACATGGCCTTTGGAAAATTATGACCATTTTAGAAGCTTATTCAACCCCTTCCTCTACTTCTTGCCCTCCAAGGTTCTTGCCCCAAATAATTGGCAAAAGGATAAGATCTGAGGGGTGAGCTGACCAGTGCTACAGTCGATTACAACCTGTTCTTTCTTTTTCGACCTCATTGTGGAAAATTACTCTGGATGGGTTTATGAAGCGAGTTTAGAGAGTGTCACAGGTTTCTAGGATTGGTACTTTTTCTGCTTTGGCAAAAGGGATTCCAAATAAGCCAAAGATGCAATAGCAGAATAGCTTGTATAGCTGAAATACAACATTTTGAGGTTAACCAATTGAAAAAATGATGTTCAATCCCCTTATCCTCCTAGGAAACATACAAAGAATAAGGAAGGGGAAAAAAAGAACAAAGTAAGATCAAAAGGATGAATTAAAATGACTTCTGACAGTGACAGAATGGGTCATTACAAATCAGTCCATACCACCTGTGGAACTTAGGATTGTCCACTGCTAGAGACAGAGACCTCATCGTTTGGTGAGTCCTTACTGAGCCTTACTGTATACTGCTTCCCTAGACACTACAGCTACACTTGTTGCCGCTTTTGTAGCCACAGAGAGCTGGACAAGACAGAGCCTTGCCTCCCCATATGTTACATTCCAGGTGCCCCCCACCCTCTTCCTCCTCTTCCTCAGATGCCTGTGTGGCCAAGCACCAGGGCCAGAGCATGGCACCTATTCCTGAATTGCCAAAGCCTTTGGCAGGGAGGCCATACCTGATGAGGAGAAAGATAATAAGGCCCGGTGGCTGATTAAGTCAAGAGAGATCCAGATGTCAAGTACTGAGGGAAAGAGTCAGGGGGAGTGCCAAGAACCAAAGTAAGGAGAGATGACAGGCCACCAAGAGAACCCCCTCACTAAAGAACCCATTGACTGGCTTCTGCCTCTGACGTGCTTGCCTTTCCTCCCTGTGCACAAAACCCGAGCTTTTCTAGTGTGTAAATAAGATCCTGTCACCCATCCTTAAAATAGTTCAAGGGACTTCCTATTTACTGTCCTGAAGATAAAAAACCATGGCTTACTGCTTTCCACCTCTGTACTCAATAGTCCAGCCATTCTGAACTCACCCCCCACCCTCCAACCAGCTTGTTGCATTCCCAAATAATTCCTGGGAAAAGAATAACCTCCTGCCCCACTGTACTCTTCCCACCTCCTTGCCTGAAGGTACTAGAATTTCAGGTCTTCGTTTAAACATTACTTCTTCCAGATAAACTTCCCTGACTCTCTAAATCATAGTTTCTCAGAGAGTAGGCCTGCAATACTTGTTTAAAACATTTGGGGGCCCACTCTATATGAACTGAATTAATTCTCTGGGCTAGGGCCCAAGGAGCTACATTTTTAGCAGGCATTTTGCTGTTATAATATATCATAACATTTCAAAACCAATGACTTGGACTCTGAAATGTTGTTTAAAAAAAAATAAAAACCCATACAGCACAGTTACCAACCAATCAAAATGGACGTAGTGATCAATCAGAAACTTGCTGTGATCAATCAGAGGAGACTCTGGCCATCAATCCCTCCTATGTATTAGAATGAACTAACAATAATCAGCTGTCCCTACACTATGTCGCGTTGTGTCTGCCCTTCTCCTGGGCAGGAATATACTGGCTGATATTTACTGAGAACTTCCTTTGTGCCGGGTATTGTTTTATTTATTTATTTTTTAAGATTTTATTTATTTATCTGACAGACAGAGATCACAAGTAGGCAGAGCGGCAGACAGAGAGGAGGAAGCAGCCTCCCTGCCTAGCAGAGAGCCCGATGCTGGGCTCAATCCCAGAATCCTGGGATCAAGACCCGAGCCGAAGGCAGAGGCTTTAACCCACTGAGCCACCCAGGTTCCCCTGGGTATTGTTTTAAATACTTGTCTTATATTACCTCAATTGACTTTCAAAATAATCCTTTAGGTTCAGTGTTACTATTATTTTAATTTATAGATGGCAGAACTGAGACACCAGAGATGTTAAGTAACTTGCCCAATGTCACACAGCCAGTAAATAGCAGAGCTACTTAAATGGTCCGATTCCAGAACCCCATCCTAGGCTGGACCTATCATGGTATGTCTGAGGCTTTCTTTAATTGCCTCAGACATAAATTGTCTTAATTTCTTTAATTTAATTTAATTTAGTCTAGTTATCTGACTTCCTCACTACAGTGTGATCCCCACAGGGGCTAATCTAATAGATAACAGCCTGTCAATATACGATGGAGAATGAATGAAATTGTGCTAATTTAGTTTAGGATGAAGAGGAGTGGGTGGTGTGAGGCTAACCGATTGTTCTGATACAGCCTAGGGTTTTGAGGCTTGTTTACAAAGAACTTCAAGGACCAGTAGCTTTGGGAGCTGGGAAGAACTAAGGTGCGGCAACCATCTGAGGCCACCATCTGAAATCCACGACCTAGAAAGTACCAGGCACCGATTTGGTCTTTCTGCTCCAAGCATTTGCATCCAAAGTGATGAAAAGGGAATTGATGTGCGTATTCCTGGCAAGGAAAACCATGTCAGAAAGATTAGAACCAACAGACAGGCAACAGGCCTCAATGTTCCAGGGAGCTAATTTCTTAGAGAAACCTTTCCAGAATGCCTGTGACTGGAGCCAGTTGGAGCCCCCAGCCTTAGCGTTGAAACTAGTCGTGTCATAAGAGATCCACCACACAGAATCAAGACACTGAATCTGTTTCTTCAAAAGCAGAAAGCTGGGTTACTTCTCTCAGGTTGGTGCACTGTGACTGCCACTTCCTACCGCCATGGTCATCCTTACCAGTAGCTGTCTTGAACTGGCCCGAACTGCTACAATGCAGAGAAATGCTGTCTCTCTCCATCCACATCCCCTTCTTACCTTTCTTTGTCAGCCCCACCTAGAACTCTCCTCACCTTCCCTAATTCCAGCTTTGTGACTCTCCAAGCCAGACTGCATTTCTGCTCAACAAATAATCTTCCTAAAAGCCTCCTTTCATCAAGATGCCACACTTTAAAAATTATATCATAAATCAAGAGTTCACTCTCAATACTCCTCAAACTGACTTTCAAAGCCCTATGTAATTTCTACGCTTATTTTCACCAAAGTTCCTCCCCATCTTCCTTAACATAGATTTCTTGCCATCAGGAAACATACAAATACATCCCTGTTCTCTCTGAATAGCCTCATCTAGCTAGTGACACCTTGTCCATGCAGGTCCCTTGATCTCTCAAGTCCGTGTAGTTATTTCTCTTTTCAGAACTTCCACAACACTCATCTTTTGAACACATCCCATTTTGATATTGGATATAGTCTGCATTGACTGACAATTAATTGAATCACCTGCCTCAGCCCACAGTGCTCAATCCAGTACTACTCAAGGACCATGGGACTTTGGGTGTGTAATTCAACTCGTAATGAGTCTAAAACCATCCTCCTAGTGGTCTCTTGCTACCTTAAAAAGTATCCATGTATTTGGGGAAAACATGAAAATATTTACTTACTTCCTTTTAATAAAATTCTGTATCATCTCAAGGGCAAAGTCCAAAAAGTGCACAGAGTATTACTGCCGTAGAGTTTTGGGGACTGCAGTGAGATATGGACGGTCCATTTAACCATGGACCAGAATCAGGTTTCGATAAAGTTTAAAAGTTATCATATGTTCTTCCAACTACCCAGGGAAACCACATTCTTTCCCCTTCCATCCAAACACCCCATGGTTCCCACATTGTTATCCAAGTTGCAAATCTTTGGGATTAGGCTCTGTTCTCTTTTCCCCCTCAGTTTCCAAAAGAAATGATTGAAGGATCCAGCTCTACCTCTGATACTCTGACGACATCTCACCTTAATCCTGGACAGCTTCCATCCTTGGCCTCTGAGATTTTCCATGGCTGGACTGGACAGGACAATATTATCTGGTTCCTATTTGGACTTGGTCTCATAACTGGCCCTCTCCCAGGTTGGGGAAACAACTGGGGAGAGGAGAGGTTTGCAGAAATAAAAGTGAGAGAATTCATTTTCCTAGCTTCACTGTGACCTATCAACTTCTGGCTCCCCATATCAGCACCTCCGTCACCCACCACGAGGTACCCACTCCCATCCTGACTATTTGCTTACATGGCACTTTGATGCCTGTGCCACCCAGAACTGAGGTAGAAGGCAGTGATGGGAAGGAGCACAGTTCATCTAAATAGAGATCTAGAGACAAACCAAAAAACAGACCCGCAGATAGAACAAACTGGTGGTTGCCAGAGGGGAGGTGGGGCGGGGGGAGGCTGAAACAGATGAAGAGGATTAAGAATATACTTACCATGATGAGTGCTGACTAATGTGTAGAATTGTTGAATAACTATATTGTACACTTGAAACTAACATAACACTGTACGCTAACTCTACAGAAATTAAAATAAAATTTTAAATGTTTTAATTTTAAAAAGAAGAAATAGAGATTCAGAATACTAGGAATAATACAATTAGTGAATTAAATTGGCATAAGCAAATATCAAAATCATAGAATTTTTTTTTGTTTGTCTTGCGTTTATTTTTAAGAAGGGGTTGTATTGTTTTCAGAACTAAGAGAGGAAGTGTAGCATTCCATGAACAAAAAAACTAAGGAAAACTTTTAAGCAGCTAGCTGGAGAGAGTCACTTACATAGCTAGAAGATTTTTAGCCTGATTCTAAAACATACATTTCCATTGTAATCCTGTTCACTCTTTTTAATCAGTTAGTTGTCACAGAGAGCAAAGATGAGCTGAAATGTAGTCCATGTTTGAATTACCACAGATTTTCTATCTCTGCTCTAAATCAAAAACTGTCACTGTTACCCAGTGAGATGGAGAAACTAAAAACTTACCAGAAGGGTAGTCAACGGTAATCCCAAATGTCACTTTGGCTAGTGATTGGCCATTCCTATAACATCCTCTATCAACTGGAGTCGGTGTCTCAAAATTTTTCCTGGCCTACACTTCAGTATTTGATTATCCCTTTTCAGAAGACAATTCTACCTCACATATATATTTAATATAAATATGTCTTTTAAAAAGCAAATTATTATAATGAAAAACATACACATTCAAAGAGTGCTTAAGTGACTTAAGTTTCATCCAGCTAGAGTGCTGCTGACGTTGATAAACCATTCAACTTTTGCCTTTCTGGTTTACAAGGTCATTAGGGAAGTTCAGTGGAACTTTAGTCTGTCTGTGCAGGGGGACACATTTGAAAGACATAATTTGTAAATAATTACACTCCTCCCATGAAAAATTTCTCATTTATTAATGAATTGACTCCCCAAAGACATCCTGATTATATTACCCACTATCAGAATAAAGTCTGGGCAGTTTACCATTGTCAATGGTTGTTTGTTTTTTTTTTCCAAGAGAATAATCTTTATGGAAACTATTATCACAAATTTATGTTAATAACTTGTTTCTGTTAAGATACAAATGAATCAGAATCTCTAATTTCTAAGTTATCCATTGGATAGAGGTACAATTAAGAAAATTTTTGTCAATGTGAAAACTCTACAATGAAGGAGGAGGTTGGAATAAAAGACAAAATGTAAGACCACTTAAAATCTAAAATAAGTGCTTAGCTAATTCATGCAAAAAATGTGCAATATGCATTTCAAGTATCCAGTGTGGAAACTTAAGTGGCAGTTTTTTAAAACTGCTATTTTCTATATTTTTGCTTGTGTGTTATTGTCCACTTCACTCTCTGTAACATTTAAAAGGATCATACATAATACATTTAAAAGTTTACTATCTTGAAAATACAATTCCCTTTGGGAAGTTTCGTATGGCTTTCTTGGATTCTTGCCTTTATTTATATTTTACAAGGGTTACATCCATGAGTGAGGTCTTGGAAATCTGGTAACCAACCAATTTTTCATGACACAGTGTAACTCCCTTAGCGATATGATGCTAAAACCAGGAAAGTGAAATTTCCTCCATTGTCTTTGGCTGTAGCTATGAGTTTCCTTTCAAAGAGACCACAAAGCGGGACTCCACCAGTTTAATAATCCTGATAGAACCAGAGTGAATGAAAGTAATAAACACAGACAGGGAAGCTGGGGAAAAGTAAAACAGTAAGGAAGTCGACACATGGAGGCAAAGACGATCAGTCACCAGCATCAATTTTATGCCGGTTTATAAACCAGGATATTGGACAGAGTGGGGGTTGGGAATAGGAGTGGGGAGAAGGGTTGTTTTTAATATAGTGATTTTCCTTTCGGTTTTCTCTTTTAATCCCGTGGTGTTGAAAGCACAGCTTTCTCAAAGACAATCTGACCTATAGTCAACATTATAAATCACTCCCCTAACCTCATAAGCTGAAGGTCTGCAATGAAGATCTGTAATCAACACTGTAACTCATTCTTCTAACCATTCTGTGGTTAAAAAGAAAGAAAGAAAGAAAAAAAAAAGAACCTCTAACATCGTTATGGTCAATTCTAAAATACAAATACGAAGATAAACTGTGTTTGTTTGTTTGTTTCTCCACAAACTACATACACCAAATATACTTGAAGTTATTACTTGTTACTTCGGGGCTCTATATCTTAAACATGAAATCCCCACTGACATTTTCTGAAATCAGTAAATATAAGGCACAAAGTCATGAGGATTTTGTTAACAGTAGGATTACCAATAGGCTTATCCCTCAAAATTTAAGACAAAATGAAAACTCTGCTTTTAAAACTCCAATTAATGTAATCAGAGTTCTTCTAGTCATCTGGAACTCTTCCCATGGGTAGCCTTCACCTCGACCTGTGAATGTATTAGTCAATAGGTGTTTCTGAGTGTCACTTATACAACCAACGTGAGCAAAGGACAGTCTGTAAAAAAAATCTAAGATCCAGAGCAGCCCAAGCAAAGTGCGAGAGACACCAGAAAGGTGACAACAGCTCTGAGGGAAAAAATGAATAGAAAAATATATGAGAGGATTGCAAAGTTACAGTACGGTTCTGGATTTAGGAAACTTCACTGTCGTTATATTCTCTATGGGTCAGAACACCGCTGGATTACTGTGACTGCATCTGGGTGTTACATTTAAATAAACGATACAAAATCAGACAGTGTCTGCGGGAGACCGCTTCCTGTAGAGACCATGAACTATGAAGGACTTGGCAAAAAACTGACTGCTCTAACAACTCGGGAAGGAAAAGATGCAAGGAGACTTTGATAGTATATGTCAAAGATTGGGAGAGGAGATGAATGTCTATAATTTCGCAAAACCCAATCAGCACTTGTTCTTACTCCACATAGAGCAAAAATGAAGCCGTAAAAAGAAAGAGAGGTGGCTGGATACAACGGTGCGTCTGCAGACAGAGACTGTGTGATCGTGTGCCAATGGGGCTGACGGAATGACTCTTAACTTTTCACCCAACACTGATTCTGTAGATCTCAATGTATGATTCTTTGCCAAACATAACTTCTCATTTAAAAATTTGGGAGATCAAAAGGCCAGAAGTCATTTAAAAATGTAAATCCGGCATATATCAAGATGTGTATCCAGTCTTTGATATTCATTAAGTTTATTCTGGGTTTATGACACAGTTCAGCACACACTAAATATTGTTACAGATTATACACTTAAGGTAAAATAATAAGGCAAGGGAGTCAGCTAACAGAGTCAGACACCACTTATAGCTTATAAACATGCCAATAACAGCCTAGCAATAATATTTTCTAGCAGGTGAAGACTGTATTACAGGCCACATAACACGAGAAAAACGTTAGATATCAACAGTAGCACAGAATTTGAAGTTGACAAGACATGCTATCACTAAGATTGCAGAGAATTTCCATATGCTATTCTTGTATAAAAAGGCCATACATTTGCTTGAGCTGAACTGCACTCACATAGCCACAGAGGAAATCATTCAGATTCCCTTGCTCTTCCTTCTCTCTTTGCCATGTCACTAATTAATCCATTTTGTCATTATTTTCTAAACATAGATTTCTGTCCTTTTTTATAGAAGAGCATGATTTAAATCCATCTTGTTGGACTCTACATGTTTTAAGAGCATTGATGTCCTCCTACCTTGGGCCATAATTTTAATAAGATTTTATAATTGACTTAATATTTAATAATTTAATATAGTTAAGGAATTGCTTGGTGAGGATTGATGAGAAGTTTATAAATTATGATTTTTAAATGATTTATTTGCAATAGTCCCTCTGTCTTCTCCTGGTGATTACATTTCCTCATCCTCACATGTTAGTGATGACTTCCAGAGTTGGAAGCATGCTGAGAGGAACCATAGCCATCATCAGTGTTTAAGATCTATATGGCATTTTCCATTTTCTCTATCCTCTTACCTTGGAGAGTTCTTTCTCATAGGACCTAGCAATCCTTATTACAAGTCTGCAACCCTATCCAAAACCCGTAGGACCAGTTGTGTTTCAGAACTCAACTTTTAAAAACAATTTTATAAAGACTTGATGGCATATTCCCATAAGGGTCTGTGACAGCTCTCCATAATCAAACATTAATATTTCTTCAATGCCGTGCATGGGGAAGCATGCAAAGAGCCATGAACAACAATACAAATAGCTTCACCTTTCTCCAGGTCAGGTTTTGCTGCCAGTTAAGTTCAAGTGAGGTCAGGTTTTGCTGTCAACCAAGTTAGAAAATACCTTTCAGTTCAAAGAGCTTTGTGAATTTCAGAATCACAGATATGAGATTGTGTACCTGTAAATATATACTCCTTATCTATTTTCTCTCTATCCACCCAACTAAGATTTAAGAGCCATGGATATCTAAATATTTTATCTTCCTCACTGTGTCCCTAAAGCCTAGAATAATAAAAGACCTGAAGGCCCAAGACATCGCTGTTGAGTGAATGAGTGGATGAGGTGGCCAGGCATTAGAGCCTGGCCTAGGAGCAGAACTCCTGTTTTATACCAGATCCACTCTCAGGGACTTCATATGGTAAGACACAGAGTAAGATACAAGATGTGATGGGAGCAGAGACTAAAACAATGAGACAAAACAAAACTGCTAATGGAGAGAAAAAGCACTAAGTAGAAGAAGGAAGCAATAAGAAATGAAGCAAGTAAAAGTCGTGAGGGAGAAGGAGAGAAGAGAAGGTGATTTGTCAGAAGTATTAGAAATTACCGAAATACTGAAAGAGAGATGCCTGAGTCCACATACTAATAGACTCTAAGACCCAGTATTGGTGATAGCCTACAAATCGCTATAATAACTTTCCATGAACTAGATGGTCATTGTTTGACTTTGTTCCTTGCAACCTGGAACAAACTAACACCCCAGTTGAATCGCAGAACTTCTCTGAGCCTCAAATCTTTGTATATTAAGTGATGAGTTTGGAGAGATGATGCCAAAATCTCCTTCTAAACAAAATACTTGTGTACAGCAGTGGTTCTCAAACATCAGTATACAGAGTCACCTGAAGGGATGGTTTAAACCCAGATTGCTGGACACCACCTACAGAGGCTTTGATTTAAGATCGGGTTTGGGGATTGAGAATTTGCCTCCCTTAGATGAAGGTGATGCTGTTGCTGCTCTGGGGAGCCCAGTTTGAGAACCGCTTGTCTACTACAGAAACACTGTTTATTTTAAAAGGCACATGTGAGCCATTATCTGCATGCCAGTGGCCTCTGCAAATTATTTGAGTTTGTCCACCTATAAAGGGATATCCAAGGTTCCCATCTACTCGTGATATTCAGTCTGATTTCCAATCCCAAAATGCCGACCTTCTAGCAAAAATCAAGGAGAGCCTCTCTTCTCATCAAGAAGCTGATTTCAGGGGCACCTGGGTGGCTCAGTGGGTTAAGCCGCTGCCTTCGACTCAGGTCATGATCTCGGGGTCCTGGGATCGAGTCCTGCATGGGGCTCTCTGCTCAGCAGGGAGCCTGCTTCCCTCTCTCTCTCTCTGCCTGCCTCTCTATCTACTTGTGATCTCTCTCTGTCAAATAAATAAATAAAATCTTTAAAAAAAAAAAAAGCTGATTTCACCATAAAGCTAACATTTTTTAAATGAAATGAAACTCACATTTAATATTGTTTCAGAGACAACTAGAGACAGCCTCAAATCAGAGAAATTCCAGTTCTCCTGTCCTCTTTGGACCTACTCATGGCAGCTACTTCTTTCCTGGCAGTCAGACAGCTCTGATTACAAATGACACCACATGGCCAATCGATGTCCTATTGAGTTCCAGGCTCTCCCAAAGCTGCTCACTTCCCTGGCAACAAGTTTCTATGCATTGAAAACTGCACAGAATCAGTTTGATTGTTCTTACCATGGCAAAAGGGAAGCTGCATGGCTTGTTTTGTTTTGTTTTACATTCAGATCAAAATAGTCATTACTAAAAAATGGTTCCACTGTGGCAGGTTTGACAGTAGAGCCTTGGAAAATCTAGAACCGCTAAATAAATAGAATGACCTCTTTGGACATAATTATACTTCAAAGCAAGTAAACGCCATTATTCATGTGCAAAGACAAGAAAATAGGTGTAAATTTCTAGTAATAGCTCGCTAGAAAACTCCTTGGAGAAATAAATTTTGTGACCAAATGACACATTGGCAAAGCGACCCACCCGCTTTGCTGCAGGAGGAAGATTACAGTGGGGTCAGAGATAGCCTGGGGCAATTTTAGGTGATTGATCCTTGGGTGATTAATTATCACATACAAATATGGGTGTGACAAAGCATATAAAAGGCACTCAAAGTACACATCTGGGTCACTCGATGCTCTTTAGAAATGAACAATGGTCCCTGAAGACTGAACTATGCATGATACCAGAGTCAAGAAAAAGAAGATGGAAAATGAAGGATTAAAAGGTTGACAGTGATTTTTTTTTTTTTTCCTCAAGCCAATTTATTTTTCTTTGAGCTAAAAGGTCTCTGCCTCAAGTCTGGTGTAAAGCAGCCTTTTCAGGAAGCCACATTCATCACACCAAGGAAAAGCGCCACAGAGGAGACAGCATGATAAATACCTGGTTTCGGAATCCCATGACAGCGTGTCCAGAAATGAGGATCAAAATTTATTTATCTCCTTGAAGCCTGGGCTCTGGCTCAAATCATATTCTCAGCAAAGTTTGCTTCAAAACACCCAATCTAGTCATTGGTTTAAGTCATTAGATATATTAATTACATGATGTTACGTCCTAGTCTAAAAAGGTTTATAGAGTTGTCCTCTAATCGAGGACACACATGTAAGTTATTTGTTATGGTGAATGCTTGCTTTGCAGAGTGTCTACCCTTGACCCAGTCCTATAGATCAATGTCAGGCTGGGCGAGGTCTCCAGCAAGGGACAGCTTGAACCCTCCCGTCAAGGTTAGGTTTTCGAAGCTAAAAGCTGGTACCAGATCTTCCATCAGAATGACTTGGGTTTAATTTTTATCTCCAAACTTAAAGTTGAGTGACCTTAACTGACTTCACCTTGGGCAGCTTCAATTTCCTCATGCATAAAATGAAGCTAATTATAAATCATGCCTCAAAGGATGTTTGTGAATCAAATGAGAGGTACCACGTTTAAGGTGGCTATGGCTGGCACATAGTAAGTGTTCAATAAATACCAGTTACTACTACTACTATTATATTATGTTTTATATAGAGTTTCTCTTAATGACCTTAAATTAACTAATTAGCCAGATTAATTCACCATGCTACCCATTCCTTCTGTGAATCATGTAGACTGAGGCCCATGGCATCCTAGATGTTGTCAAAAGCCGATGACACCTGAGAAGGTCTGCTTCATCCAGCTGAGTTTTATGTTTAACCTAAGTCGAATTGGTTTATTCCCAAGCCCGAATGCAACAGTTGTAATTGTTATTGGCATTTTGGATTTAATAAATAGTAAAGGTATAAAACATGAGGGCAAAAACACCAAGTTGTTATCTCTGTAGAAACTAAGGTAAATGCTTCAAAAGGATAGATGGAAAAGTAATGTCTGCCCAACTAAGGGACAACACCACAAAAGGTTTCAAACAATATCACAATAAGCTAGACAGCACTGCACGTAGATCGCCTGTAAGTATATTTAAGATTTTTCTACATTTAAAGAAATAGAAGTGAAAATTGTAAAGGAGGCATTTTAGATCTTGTTTATGGGGGGGAAGGGCGGGGCGGGGCGGGGGAGACAGATACTAGACAGCTCTAACCTGCATACCGGTGTATCAAGAAAACCCTGTGGCCCTACATCAAAAGATGGATATTGGAGTCTGTGCATATATTTTTCCAGTTCAAATAAAATGCTTGCTATATGAATAGATCATTCCCCTCCCCTTTAAATGGTGTTTTAAAAAGTAAACAATATCAAATATCAAGAATGAAAATTTATTGCTTTTTGAAAAAAGCAGCGAATACGAAAGCCTCAATAGAAAGGGTTTTTGTGGGGTGCCTGGGTGGCTCAGTGGGTTAAGCCTCTGCCTTCGGTTCGGGTCATGATGTTGGGGTCTGGGATTGAGTCCCATATCGGGCTCTCTGCTCAGCAGGGGGCCTGCTTCACCCCCTCTCTCTGCCTGCCTCTCTGCCTACTTGTGATCTCTCTCCGTGTGTTAAATAAATAAATAAAATCTTAAAAAAAAAAAAAAAAAGGGAAAAATACAACACCAAAGTGAACCCAAAGTAAACTTGCTCCTGGATTACTATGCTGGGTCACATGTGATAGGGTACGGCAGCTGTAACAAAGGTCCCGCCCTAGGGGTGGAGGCTGACAGGAGGGAGGTTAGGCATGCGTGGAGGCACAAATCAGAAAATCTCTGTGCTTTCCTCTCAATTCTGTTGTGAACCTGAAACTCCTCTTTAAAAAAGAAAAAGTCTACAAAGAAAAGTAAATAACCATTGCTGGTCCCATCTGAATCAGATAAGAGTTTCTGTAGCATTATGCAAAAACCCTAGTTCATTAAGCCCCTTCTTGGAGGGTTCTAAATAAATAGGTTAAGGGAAGCAGGGAAAGAGTTGTTTTTGTGATTTAGCCACAACCATAGCCAGGCACATAAAAGACCATTGCCTGTAGTAAAGGAGCCTCAGGACCAAAAAGTTCATGAGACTCAGGAGCCCTCATACCTACCAGAGCATGAGGTAGCAGAAGGGACCATACAGAATAAATAAGTTCTCCAATGCTGCTCTACTAGCTGGCAGCCTCAAAATCATTGGGAGAATTGTCTAAGAGAACAGATTCCTAAGACCCATGTCCAGTATTCAGGTTTAGCTAAGTTGGAGATAAGACTGAAGAAACTGTGGGGATTTTTAAAGTTTCCTAGATGCTTCTAGTGAGCAACCACTTTTGAGAAAGACTGACGTTGAGCAGTACTGTCTAATCGCACAAATGCGAGTCATATTTTCTGGTAGCCACATTTTTTTTTTTTTTTAAGATTTCATTTATTCATTTGAGAGAGAGAGAGCACGCACACACAAGCTGGGAAGAGTTGCAGAGGCAAAGGGAGAAGCAGACTCCCCACTGAGCAGGGAGCATAACCCAGGGCTGAATCCCTGGGATCACGACCAGAGCTAAAGGTGGATGCTTAACCCACTGAGCCACCAAGCTGCCCCAGTAGTCACATTTTAAAAGGAATTTTCTAGTAGCCTTATTCAAAAAAAGAGAAAAAAAAATCTTACCAATATTTTTAAATCTCTTAAAAGATTTAAACACTTAAAATATTTTACTTAAATCAATAAGCCCCAGATACTATCATTCCAACATGTAATCAATGTAAAAATTATTGACAACATGTTTTACATCCTTTTTATTTCTGCTAAGTGAAGTCCAGTGTGTGTTCTACCCTTAGAGCACAACTCCATTTGGACTGGCCCCAGTGCAAGTTGTTCCACAGTCACACATGGCTACTGGCTGCCATTTCGGGAACAGCAGATACACAGCATAAAGGGGAAACTCTCAATGATGGGTGCCATTTGACGACGCTACTCTATTTTGATGGTTCACAATTACAGAGTGCTTGAGGAAAAGAGGTGATTAAAGAGGTCTCCCTCTGCCTCTTCCCCTACTCTCTCTCTATCTCAAATAAATAAATAATCTTTTTTAAAAAAGAAAGAAAGGAAGGAAAACACAGAACAAATACGACTGGTTCTTCAAAGAGTTATGTCCTGTAAGTCAAGGGAGGGCACACACATATTCAAAGGGAAACAAGTGAAACTGATGTCCATGTACACAAGAAGGAAGAAAGAAGAAAGCGCTCAACTAGACAAGAGTGAAAACTGTCTACCATGCAACTTAGTTTTTTTCTTAAGTCCAAAAATAGAATTCCTGTGGGACAGTGGAGTTTGAAATAGAGATGCCTTTATAGAAAAAGTAAACTGCCCAGCATAAAGCAACTTGTAGAAGCATTTCCAAATGTTTTAAGCTGTGCACACACTTTTTGCATTTATCACGCTACTATGTTAGTGAAAACACATTTTGGAGGTTGAAATAATAAGTCCGAACAAAGAGCTTAACATGGAACTGATGCACATTATCCTTTGGGAATTCAACTAATTTTTTTTTTAAGGATTTCAACAGTAAAGTATTCTAACCAGGAATATCACAGCCCCCAATGCTGTAAATCAAACAAAACATTTGTGAAGGAAAGCTCCTTAATTCCTCACCAAACACTTGTATCAATGAAAAAACAATCAGAATAGAACAAATTCAATGTCAGAGGTTAATGGAGATGTGTGAGGTATCAGGTTACAGACTTTTATTATACAGTACATAAAAAAATTCTACAGGAGCCCAGTGTTTCATCTCAAGCCTATAGCTGCACCAAAATTTCAATGTATTTAAATCTAACAATATGAAATACATTTTCTCATTTTCCTCTTACCTAATGACTCAGATGACACAAAAGTAGCTTTTGAGGCAAGTATAGAGCATCGATAAAATTGTAATAATTCCATTTAAAAATGTGAATTCTTCAAAATGCAAATTCATAAATACATAAAGGTGATGGAAGTGATGCACCATCTGGGGACACATCTTTTGTTCATACATCCAGGAGGCACAGTGGGCTTTTGCTGCTCTGTCTGATTGATTATACTTTTGCTCAGGTTAAAAGTGGTGTTTTAAAAAGACAACTCAGGGTCTAAACTAGAAAGGAGTGGTAACTTGACAACACGATCACTGAGCTTCCGTATTCACACACACAGAGCACAATAGCTATATGTTAATGATTTAAAAATTAATAGATTTTTCTGTAACTCCTTTAGGGAGGGATCCAAAAGGTGTTCGAAATCACAACGACTGACTTCTCGCCAAGGCGACAGATATTTGGTGTATTTATTTCTTTGATAGGTTTAATATCTGGCATGAGTCAATTAATTCCAATCAAAATGATAATCAGTTCAATGAGCAAACACTACACAAAGAAGGAAAGTGTGAATGGGGTAATACGCTAGTGGTTTGTGCTCATTTCTCAGTAGATTAACATTCACTTAGTCATTTAACTAATGATTACATTTTCAATACACAAAACCCTCTGTTGGGTGCTGCCCTGAGTTAAGATAATAATAAAAACCAGTGACCTGTTCTTTACATTCAACTTATGAGCACTGTGCAAACTCACAAATATAACTTCCGATCAGCGCACACACACAGGAAAAACGGTGCCTGTTGATCCCCTGAGAGCCCAGTCACTGCTGTCTCCAAGACAGATGGACATCACGTTTTCTCCTCAAAGTCCCTCTAACCCTCGCAGTATTGGTATATAAATGGTTTCCCAAATTCTGCATTGTCCCGGGTTCATTTTTTTTCCCTTTATTTTGGATTCCTCTGGCTACCTACATGCCCTTTCACTTTATCCTTCGCGGATGTCTTTCCCTTTAGAGCTATTTTGACACAGGTGAACTGGTGATGGCCTGTTTGTTAATCTTACATTACAAATCAATATCGTGCAAGAATTACAGGACATGCTAAATAAATGTAACAATGATGGAGACATTAAGGCTAGAGCATGTAGATGTCAAGGAAATAGAAAAAGGGAGTTATTATCATCAACTTTCTGTGAACTTTTGCCTGGCTGGAGCTTAATTTTGAGGAAAGGGCATCATCAGTCTGTAAACTTCTTCAAAAGGTATCCTAATTCATTTTCCTACCTTTGTGATGATTGGCATGGACTCGGACCATTTGACATTGGGCTACTTTATCCTCTATTTGCAAATGTCTAGTGCCAGTCAGCCTAAGTGTTCTCTCTGGGTGTTTTGCCTTGAGCCTCAGTCTCCTCAGATGTTTTGTGTCTGTGCACAAACTCCACAGAACAGTCTATAATCTCCCCGTCCTCTTTAGCTCCCTAAAATTATTGTTAGAATATCCTGTGTCCTTATATCAGTCCAGGTCCCTGTGGGAGAGAAATGGTATACTCAGATTGCTTGAGCAGAGTTTAATAAAGATATTATTTATGTAAAAGCCAAGCACATTTGGATAAACAGCAAGGAATGAGATATGATCTTAGGACTAGCAAGAATAGAAAGCTGTCGCTATCCTTGAAGCAAGCAGGAACAACCCCATTGTCCTATAGGATGGGGTGAACCAACATGGAGCCACAGTCTGAACACCCCAGCCTCATCCCCTTCCCACCCTGGTGGCGCCTCTCCTTGGTGTGGCTAAAGTGAAGTGAATGAGAGGAAAAAAAAAGAAAAAAAAAAAAAAGCGGGAGTGGAGATCATAGAGATAGCAGAGTCAGACAATGTAGGGCCTTGTATGCTTTTAAGGACTGGCTTTTACTCTGAATGAGATGAAAATCCACAAGGGAATTCAAGCAGAGAAGGGAAATGATCTAATTAAAGTGTTCAAAGGCTCGCTGTGGCTGCTGTTGGAGAGAATAGACTGTTGGGGTCAAGGGTAGAAACAGGGACCTGGTTAGAAGGCTACTGCAGGTATCCAGATGGGACGTAATATTGACACGGACCAGAATGGAAGCATTGAAGGTGGTAAGATGACCTCATGTTGACTATATCTTGAAGGTAAAAGGAACAGAAGTGTCTGACAGAAGTGAATGAGGAGTGTAAGAGAAAGAGAGAAGGTAAAGATGACTCCCAAGTTTTTGACCTGAGCAGTTAAGAGGGTAGAGTTGTGATTTACTACAATGGGGAGGAATCAGGAGTGGAGTGACTTTTTTGAGGAAAGATGAGAAGTTTGGTTAGAGAAGCCTGTTAGACATCTGAGCAGGGATATCAAGTGAGCAGTCAGGTATATGCTATTTGGAGTTCAGGAGACAGGTATGTTAGAAAGATATAAATGTGAAGCCCTCCACAAAAATGTGGATGAGACCACCAAGAGAGTGAGTGAGGATAGAGAAGAGGTCTGCAGAATGAAACCTCTATTCTCCAATATTTAGGTCAGAGACAGGACGAAGAACAGGTAATGTAGATTAAGAAGGAGAAGTCAATGAAACAACCAAAAACAGAAAACACAAAAACAAAGTGTTTCAAAGATGAGGGAGTGATCCACTCTCAGATGCTACCAGGAAGTCAAGAAAGGTTAAGGACTGAGAAGTGAACATTAAATTTAACAACATGTAATTCCCTGGTGACTCTAAAAACAGAGGTTTCAGAGGACTTTTTAGTGGATACTAATTGGAGTGGTTTCTAAATGAACTGGAAGGAGAACTGAAAACGGGGAGGAAAGACAACTCCTTTGGATAGTTTTGCTCTGTATGGGAATTTAGAAATAGGGACAGCAGCTAAAGGGGATGTAGGATCATATACTTTGCCCATTCTGTCTCTCTCCTGGATGTTTCCTCTCACCTCAAATTTCCATCACATCCTCCCTCACCTTGATTCTGGCTGGTGACCTTGCTTCTTTATTTCACTGAGAGAAAACAGAAATAATCAGAGAGGAATGTCAACTTGCCATCACAATTTCTAACCTCCAGCCTGCAACATGAGCCCCGTTGGTTTGGTTGTGTGCTTTTTTGCAATGGTGTTCAGCTGTGCGGGTGTACAAATGGACCAGGTTCACGTTTGTATTAACTGGTATTGAATGAACAGTATTGAAATAACCAGGGGTGGGGGTTGCCTATGTGAAGATGATGAAGGGTGCAGGGACACGGAGAAAATAATCACAAAATTATAACTGTGATATATTCTACTCTTTATGGTCCCTGAGACCATAAGAACTGCCCGATGGTCAAAGCCCAGACCCTCCTAGTTCAAAAGAACTGCTCAGTCTTGGTGGAAATATGCCAAGATGGTGACAGCTCACGTTAGTTCTAACGTTCAGAGATCTGCTCAAAACATGCAGTTTCCTTCAGCTATTCATTTTGCATTTGCCTCTACACTTACTCATACTTACTCTTTTCAGCCCTTGAAGTAACATGGTAACTACCCAATAGGTAAAGTAGCTCTGTTTCATGTAACTCTTTCTTAGATTAGGCTGCATTCGAAGAGTGAACAAAGTATGTTTGTTGGGTCTGTACCACACATGACTCCTGTCAAGAATTCAATTGTCATCTTTCTCTAATGAAGAGACCCCATTTTAGCCTAGTCATGTTTGGCGGTGATAGCCCCAATACACAAAATATGACCAAAGTTTATATTCATGTCCTCATTTTTCGATACCTTTTAAACAGAATATCACATTAGGTGTTGGGGAAAGTATATAAGAAGAATGCTTCCTACCTTCAAGAAAGGCTTAATCAAGTATGCAATGTATAAGCTCATGTGGGTGGTACAAATGAGGGTTCAGAGCAGGTGAGAGAGGACAGGGGAGAAGAAGGTAGGATAAGGGACAAGATTATTTCACCTCAGTGTTCAAAAACCTAAACTATCATTGAAAGAAAACACAAAAGACCCAATGTCAAAGAGCTTTCAAGTCAGAAGGCTTAGATTTTAGAAATAATTAAATTTGTTTTGTTCCCTAGGTAACAACAACAACAAAAAGTTCTTCACCAATAAAGAGTAACACAGGGTGTTAAACATCCAGTACGTTACGTAGTACGCAGAGGTGAATGTCCTGTTTGACAAATGCTGTTCAGAGAGATGGCTCCACGAAGCCACAACCAATGCTCTTACCACACGTGCTATCTACGGAGGCACAAAGCCAGGGTTGAGAGCTGAAGTCAAGAGCAGGAATCTGAACAGACATAAACTCCCATTGGGCAGATGGTTTTCTATAATCTTTCCAAATCTTTAGACCAGCTTCTATGAACCCCTTAGGACTGGGACCCTAATAAAGTCCATAGCCTTCGAAAACTATTTATAAAACTTTTCTGAGAAGGTTACACAAATATATTGTCTCAAGCACTGTGTAACTAAAAGTTATAAACCTATTCCTTAAGGGATATCCAAGTTTTTAACAGATTTTAAAAAACTACCTTTACACAGACTATGGCTTTGCAGAGAAAAGAGTAATCTAATTATGCAATATATACGTATATATGTATATATTATGAATATATACATATATATATAACAGATAAAATTTGCTGTGATAATTCTGTATCATCATAATACTAGCCACCACCATTTATGTACTGAACACTGGGCTAAGCACTTTACACATATTGTCTCAGTTAATTTTCATTTAAAAAAAGCTGTAAAACATTATTAGTATTCCTATTTTAGAGAAAAAGAATTGGGTTTTTTATCAGCTAAATGACTTCTCTAGGCACAATGACTAATAGGCAAAGCCAGGATTCACACCCAAGCCAGTGAGGGCTGAAATAACACACACACACACACACACACACACACACACACTTACTTGAAGTCACTGTGTTCCCCTGAGTTCTCATTTTCAAATGGATTGGTTATGAACACCATATCCACTTCTACTACTCAGTTTGATGCCCAGTGGTTGGTCCTACAAATACACCAAAAGCCTCTGTCAAATCACATTTTAAAGTCTTTAGGATGCCAAAAGGGATGAAAATTAGCAGTATCTTTGTTCACAGTTATTGAATGAGGAGAACCAGGACATTGAAAAAGAAAGGTGGCACAGGTTTTAAGGTTAGCTTTCCCTTCCCACTACATTTGGAGGTAAGATAAACATCTTACTGAGCTATGATTAAACATCTATGGTTTTCATTTATTCAAACTCACACTCAAGCTATTATTTCTGATATAGTAACCCTATCAGTGAGATAAGCTGCCAAGTGGTAGACTCTATTTCAAGTTCACCTTTGAGTCTCTGGTTAGCCTATAAAAGCTATATTTATGTACTTGCTAACCTCAGATTTTAATAGAAAGAGAGTTAGCATATTAATAAAATGCTCTGTTTGGTGCACACAAATCCAATTTATGCCATTTTGGATGGGTTGCTTTCTGAAAACAAAACAAACAAACAAACAAACAAAAACAAAACAAAACAAACAAAAAACCAAGCATTGCCCAAAGCAAACTCCATGCAGACATGAGATCAAAGCTCACAAGTTAGTGAAAATGAGCAATAGAAATCCATATTTTAAAGGTAAAGTTTTTGAAAATACCTCCTAAATAAGACTCCTAAAATTTCTAGGAATTTCATTTTTTATTTTTTATTTATTTAGAGAGGGAACAAGAGAGAGCACTAGCAAAGAGAGGGGCAGAAAGAGAGAAAGAAAGAGAATCCCGAGCAGGCTCCCTGCATGGACCCAACTCAGGGCTCGATACCACCCTAAGATCAAGGCCAGAGCCAGATTTAAGAGTCGGCGCTCACCTGACTAAACCACCCAAGCACTCTAAACATAAAGGATTTTGGGGTGCCTGGATGGCTCGGTGGATGGGTTAAGCCTCTGCCTTCGGCTCAGGTCATGATCTCAGGGTGCTGGGATTGAGACCGGCATCGGGCTCTCTGCTGAGCAGGGACCCTGCTTACCCACCCACCCCACCCCCAGCAGCTGCCTGCCTGCCTCTCTGCCTCCTTGTGATCTCTGTCAAATAAATAAATTAATTAAATATTTATAAATAAAATATTTATAAAATATATATATGTATATACATATATACACATACATATACATACACATATATATAATTTTAAGATGAAGGTTAAGGCTAGAATGCAACTCTCCAGTTTCAAATGATCCTTTGAATCTTTTCTTTCCTAACCAAAGAAAGACCCACTAATAGGTAGCAAAAACCCTTTCTATTGAGGCCTTCATTTTCGCTGCCTTTTTCACAAAGCCAATAAATTTTGATTCTCCAAGTGTTCCTCCAATAGCTGCTTAAAATTCCTGAAGGGAAGCTAAGAAAGCATATTCCAAGATCATTACACAAAGAACGTATGTAAATTTATTTACAAATACGTATCATTTTAAGTATGTCAGTAAAATGTACCCAGGTTGTATTACATGTTTGTATTCCTTGAAGTTGCCTCCTCCAAGAAAGGTACCAAACTGAATACTGAAAAGAAGCTGAGGTCTTGAGACCTGGAGGCCCATGGGTTTACCAATCTAATCGCTTTTCTCCTACATTAACATTGTCACAAAACAGATAGTAGTAGTTCCAGTTCTGGGGCATTTAGGTATTTTTATGGAACTGAGATCCAGGTTCCTTGTCCATTACTATTAAAGTTTGTTCAGAAATTTGAGAAGAAATAAGGGAAAAGTATTTAGTGTTCTTAGAAAATTACTTCTCCATTAAAAAAGAAGAAGAAAGAAAAAGAAACAAAACCAAAAAAACAAAAAACAGAGATTAAAAATCCCACAGCTATGGAGCCAAGTTCTTTCTTAGGCTTGCACAGTTTACTAAATCCCATAAAAATCTCAACATCTGACCCATTTCATTTTTACAAAGGAAGGGACTATTACCCTGGAAAATATGCGTAGAAATCTGCAGCATTCAGAGGCATTAAGCAGTTTTATTTCACATTTGTTTCCTATGTATCCTGCTTGATAGACACATTGTAGCACCTGCTGCTATAACTCTCCACTCCATCAGCTCCCAAGCTCCCCTTTCCAAAAGGGAGGAGTAGAAGCCTCTTCTCGAACATCTGAAGTCATGCTGCCATCTCCTGTTCACTGCCAGAATGTCATGAAATCACCCTCCAAAGGCACGCAAAGCACGGGGAGGACAAAACCGACCAACTAGAGAATGCAAGCTCTTTCACACATTTCCTCAGCCAGTATTTTAAGACCACTTTTATTCCAAGTGGCAATGCCATAATAATCTTGTTTTACATGTGATGTGCTTTAGCTAGACGTTACTGTAGAGAAGTTTGGGAGTTATTATCTAAACATTGAATCAGTACTTCTGATTTTTCTAAATATCACTTTCACATGACCTAAATTTCAATTATCTATTTTTTAAATGTAAACATGAAGAAAGCATTTTAAAACATTAAAAATAACAATCATATATGCTGAATTTAAAATTAGCTAAAGTGTTCTCAGAAAATTGATTCTCTTTCAACAATTCCAAACTTAGAAGCAGTGACATAGGAGAGAGTAGGTGGAAGACAAGTTAACATTAACAAAAAATTAGTTTTATCTTGGAATATTACTGAACTACAGAGTCAAGAAGTGGACAAACTTTTCATATTTTCTTTTCTTTTTTCTTTGATTTTTTAAAAAGATTTTATTTATCTGACTGAGAGAGAGAGTGCACACAAGCAGGGGGAGCAGCTGGCAGAGGGAGAAGCAGACTTCCCACTGAGCAAGAAGCCTGCTGTGGGACTTGATCCCAGGACTCTGGGATCATGACCTGAGCTGAAGGCAGATGCTTGATCAACTGAATCACCCCAGACATCCCACAGATTTTCTTTTCATTGCTAATTTTTAGAATCTGAGAACATACCCACCAGAGAGTTCCATATTTTCAAAAATTATTTTTTCTTTTCTTCTTGTTGTTACCATAAACCATAAGCACTGATGTATTAATGCAATTGTTTCCCCAGATTTGTGTGGATAGGAACTGCATTCTGGGCTAGGATAAGAATCCAAGTCTCCTGCTCATAATTTAAAGAGATCTTTAGGAGATAGGCTCTTCTCTACAAACATCAGCAACATTCTGCCAACAGTGTATCAGAAGAATGGACACCTAATCCATGACCATTTTTAAAAGGGAAAGTCCAGTGTGCCTGGGTGGTTGATCATCTGCCTTTGGCTAAGGTCATGATTCTAGGGTCCCGGAATTGAGCCCTGCATCAGGCTCCCTGCTCAGTTGGGAGTTTGCTTCTCCCTCTGCCCTTCCCTTCTGCTCATGCTCTCTCTCTCAAATAACACAAACTTCTAAACAAATAAAATAAGAACAAAAGTCCAATTCTCCTACCAATCAACTATAGATGGCAATGCCCCTCCTTTAAAGTTATTTATAATTGCTTCTGAAAATCAAGACTAATATATTTATTTTTTTCCAGGTTATTTATTTATTTTTATTATGTTCAATGGCAAGGCAAAGCTGCTAGTGTTGTAAACTACAACTAGTGTTGTAAAACACATCCACAGTATTCACTTTGAGACAGGTTTCCTTCAAATCACTGTTTTCTGGACAAATAGCTCCCCTTATTTTTTTATTTTTTATTTTTTTAAAGATACATCTTTCGGGACACCTGGGTGGCTTAGTTGATTAAGCGTCTGCCTTCAGCTCAGGTCATGATCCAGGAGTCCTGGGATCAAGCCCCTCCTTGGGCTGCTTACTCCGTAGGGAGTCTGCTTCTCTTTTTGCCTGCAGCTCCATCTGCTTGTGCTCTTTGTCTCTGACAAATAAATTTAAAATCTTAAAAATAAATAAAAATAAAGACAAGTCTTTGAACCTATTAGTTCACCTGTGTACTGGAGCGCCCCGCAAAATTCTCTATTGTAGATAACTAGTTCGGGAGACATCACTGCTCTGTATCATGTCGTTGGCATGGATAATATGGAACAGTGCAGATCAGGAAAATACTACACAGCCAAACTCTGTGCAGAGCATGGCAAAAGGATGGCCTGTGGAAGCTGATGCATGTACATTTTAGTCTTGTATAAACACTCTTCCACATCTGTACATTCCTCTTGTGGGAGCCAACTAAATTGCCATCGTTAACTTTTTTTTCAGGCTCTAAAAAGTGTTTATGGACTCAAAGTATATTTGTGGTTCTCATCACTGATATTTTTCACTTACACACATCAATTTACAAATATAATCTCTCTACATATATTAAGGACAGAATATTTTAATCTTCAACAAACTGACAAATCCTATAATCTCTTGGTTTATTCACACAGCCAAAAGCTTCTGGGGCATGTCCTGGGATTTGGGACTCTGGCTTCTCAGCTGGAAAATGAGAGAACCAAACAAGACCATTTGTCAGGTCCTTCCATCTTAAAAATTCGGATTCTAATTGTAAGTAGAGTAGAGTGGAGAAAATCTTGTCACTTCGGGCCTGACCTCCAGACCCAGTTCTTATTGGGCAAGAGAGTAACTTCTCCAGAAATATAGGGAGAAAGTAGCAAGGTCACATTTTGGTCATAACACAATCAATAATGGTAACAGAGCCAAGGTAGCTACTGATTGTCAGAAAATAATTTACCACAATTGCTATGATTACTTTCGATGATAGTATTAAAGAATATCACTCATGACATTATCACTCATGTCAATATATAATTTATATTATATAAAATATAGGGAATTAGAATACTAAAATTCCCTATATTTTATATCATTTAGCAATAAGCTAACTTTAGGAGGTGATCTTGATAGGTGTAATAGAAAAAAATTTTTTTCACTGAAGTCTTAGATAGAGCCTATAATTATGTAAGAGCCCCTTCCTGATAGACCCTCTTCAAAGGACTCAAATCAAACATGAAGCAATTTGGGAACTGCCTACAATGACAAAACGATAGAATAAAAGAAAGGTCTGTTATTTCTTGGCACAGTTGTTTGACTCTCATTATCAAGGTATTAAGACAACAAGCAAAGAATCAGAATTAGAAGGCCGAAAGGAACTGTTTACATACCCACACACTCAACCCTACATAGGGGTTTTTGTTTTGGTTCCATGTTATTCGTACGTTGGGAAGATTTTGCTTGGTTATTTGTGCTTCAGTTTAGTTAAAGCAATATAAATGTTATTAAATGTATTTTTTTCCTTAGTAAGAGTTTGCATCTTTCATCCAAACAGGCTGTTAACCTCTAAATTGCAATGCCTTACAAGGACAATAGAGCTATCCTATATAGGTAGGATATAATTTTTTATTTTGCTTCTCAGAGAAAAATTTTTAGCACCCAAGCACAAGTCTGGGGATTGGCAATGATTATGAGCACTTTCATTTCAATAAAACACCATTGCAGTTGTGACTATAATCACCAGGGAAAACAACTACAGGAGTGGAACTGGTCAGCTGATCTGCAACTCATTTATATGCAGTTTCAACTAATAATTTATAACATTAAGTAATTGCTGACCTTCCAAAATCAAAGGCAAATGTTGACATTCACTTTTTTTTTTTTTTTTTTTTGACAGAGAGAGATCACAAGCAGGCAGAGAGACAGGCAGAGAGAGAGGGGAAGCAGGCTCCTTGATGAGCAGAGAGATCGATGTGGGGCTCCATCCCAGGACCCTGTGATGATGACCTGAGCCAAAGACAGAGGCTTAACCCGCTGAGCCACCCAGGTGCCCTTTCATTCACTTTTTTAACTGAAGAAAATAATGTGGAATAAATAAATTCTTTCCACTAATTTATATGTAAATTATACATAAACATATACTTGTCTCCCTCCCCCTCCCTCCCTCTTTGCCTTTCTTTCTCCCTTTTTCTTCCCCCCCTCCTCCTCCTCCTTCTTCTTTCATTCTCTCTCACTTTCTCTGTGTCTGTCTCCCTACTCCTTGTTCCCTCTGTCTAGGAGGAAGAATTTCCTTGGCCCTTCAAAGTCCTTTTAGCTGAACTCAGAACCAAATTAAAATCAGATTAACAAGAGAAAATAAAATTTCACTTCATATGTACAGGGAATCCACACAAAAACAGAAAGAAATTCCAAAGACAGGCAAAATGAGGTATGTATGTCATTCTGAACTAAGGAGAAAGGGGTAGGGAGTCAAAGGGAAGGAATGCAATTTACAGGAAGATGAAAAAGAGTGGATGTTTGGTAAATGAATGTTTGTTGGGCCACTCAGAAACAACTGGACACCAAGGACCCTGATCAAACAGGCCTTGCTAGGCTCCTCCCTGTCTACTATACCTAACTCCCATTATTATTGTAGTTATCTGTGGTGACAGCTCTTTTTCTGGAGCAAGTCCTCTGTCTAGATTGCTGTTAGGGGCTGTTAGGGGTGGCTCAGTCAGTTGCCCATCAGTCAGACTCTTGGTGTTGGCTCAAGTCATGATTTCACAGTCCTGGGATCAATTCCCACAAGGGACTCACTCTCAAAGCAGAGTTGGCTTCAGATTCTTTCTCCCTCACCTTTCCCCTCTGCAGTCCCTGCTCTTTCTGCCCCCTCCCTCCACAAAATGAATAAAATCCTTTTCAATAAACGAATAAATTCTTTTTAGACAGTTGTGCAGGAAGTAAAGGGCTTTTCCTGAATCTCCTGGGTTCTGATTGTCTTTAACTCAAAATAATCTTCATGCCAAAATATCCCCTGTTGGGGCAGTTTGCTGTTGGCCTCTACAACTCCCTCTCTCATTTTCTCTATCTTTCCCCCCCAATTCTTCCCCTTCCTTCCTCTGCTTCTCTAACCCCCACTCCCCAGAAATACAGCTTGCTTTTAAAACATCACCTTCATTTGCCACAAATGAACTGAACACTTTCTTCCAAATTGCCATGACTAGAAAGTCCTGGGACACATTGTTCAGGCAGGTTTCTGCTTCATTAAAGGAACCGTTGCCCGTTGTTTTCAAGTTGTGACAGGAGAAATGCACTCAGCAGTTTTACTAGAAGACCAACTCATTTCTTACCTGTTTAATTTTTACTGCTAACCAACACGATAGTTTCAGGCTGTCACTGAACATTAGCCACACCTGCATCTGTCTTGCATTCGATTACCCCGCACTGCAGATGGCAGCCACTCTCTCTGGAATGCTCTGAATGAGCCAGCTTCCTGTGACAACAGTAGACCACAATCAAGGTCATAGCAAGGATGATCTTTATGCCTTGATTACAGTTACTTAAAAATCTGAACGATTTAGTATACATTGATTCCTCTCCATTATAGAACTCCTAATTCTGCTTCTGCACTTCAGCATGGCTCATTTTATGCATGTTACCATTTCCATGTTTCATAGTAAAGTTTCTAGATTCTTTACATGACTGAAATTTAGAATATAAAATTTTTGAACTGGATGATATCAAAATACAGCTGGTGAGCACAGCTGCCTTCTAAAATGCAGCTTGTGGGGGTAGGGGAAGAAAAAGTTCTAACTGCTTCTTAAAAATTATACATGTAGTCCCTCCTGAAATAACAGCATAACTGCATCACTTTATAAACCAAGTGTAGATAAGTACCCCCCAGCAAGACACAACATGCACCCACTTAGCAAAACATCTGCTGACCCCTGGAACTCACCAAGTATATCCAAGCGTCAAATCCAAAAGTGAACACGGGGCCTTTAATTTGTAGCCTTTTGTATGTTAATATTTTATTTTCCCCTTCTGAATCTCTTATTTATTTATTTATGTGCATTTTGTTCCTTTGAATCTGGTGGCAGCACTGTGAAATATCACAGGCCTTTCACTCAGTATTTTGCTAACAAGCCAACCAGGTACAAACAGGATTTTTATATCCATTTGTAAATTCTAGTTAGGGGCAGTTGAGTTGAGAGAAGGAAAAATAAAAAGACAAATACTACATTTGTGTAAGGTTTAATTCACATCACTTGTACAATACTGTGCTGTTGGCATGTGTCTTAATAAATAGGCTTCAAAAATAAATTATTGCAATGTAAAAATAGTTTCACTGAATTCACGTGCTTTTTACTGTTCCCAGGTCTCAAAGTGGCTTTTAAAATGATTTTTCAGACTCTTAGAGCCTCTGTACCCCAGACTCTGTACCCCATACTGCGGTAGGATACATTTCTCTGCCCTGCTCCCTGGAGTGGAGCTGGAGTGAAGGGAGTCTATGACAGTTTGGCACTGTGCTAGGCTAAAAGAGGCCCAGGTTGAGAGATTCACTGTTGTTGCCAGAAAAAAAGGAACATGAGAATTTGAAGTGTCAAAAGAGGCTGGGGGGTTTAAGCCTGAGAAGAAAACCCACAAATTAACTAACTTACTAGATAGGCAGGTCAAATCTATTTACCCAACAGAAAATATCTGAGTGCCTACCACACCAAGTACACTATTCAAACATTGCATGGAACAAAGTCAATGTTTCCACGGAGAGAACAGTGTGGATTGTAATCTCCAAAATACATGTTACCTTAACACACTCTGGATTGTGCCCATTTCCCAAAATCGGCCTGCTCTGAAACCTTCTGGCCTTCCGATAGAAATCTATAGAAATCTCACTGTAGTGGAAGAAAAGGAGTCTAAAGAAGCATACAATACGGACCTAAACCTTTTTCTCTAGGAATGTGTTGCAGAGTTTCAATTTCTTAGTTGTATATAAAATAACCACAGTCGCCTCTATTGACAGCCTCCCAGCACATAATAAAACGACCTCATCAGCTTTGGATCCTGGATTTGGCATTAGGGCAAAAAGAAAATGTAACTAGAAGTAGTAAACTAAAGCCCAACAATCTTACCTCAGTTTGGGAGGAGAAGCTTTTCCTACGGGGGCCTGCTATAGTTAGTGCTGCTTCATGAATCTGCATGTCCTCCTTGTGCAGAGGCATAATCTAATCTTCTCTGCATTGTTCCAATTTTAGTGTACGTGCTGTGGGAGGGAGAACTGTAGTTAGCACTTTTATGGCTTGTTTTTGGGTAGGTCCCCCACCAGGTACCAGCTTCTTACTGCCCTCTGCTGGTTAAGCCTGACTTCAGCCTTCTTAAACCAGCCTTCTACCCAACTGCTATTTTACTAGATGAGTAAATAAAAGCATTTGTTCACATTTTTAAAAATTTTTGTATTACTGGCACTTCATATTAACCCCGAGAGAGCCCTATACCATTATCTCGTTTCTTTAAATTTTTTTTTACTACAAAAACAATACATATTGAAGAAAAATAAGCAACATGTAAACCAAAATACCCACGTTTTCAGAAAACACTAAAACCTTGATGTATGTCCTTATATTCGTTTTTTTTGGTTTTTTCCCCCAACACGTGGTCCTATTGTACATTTTGAATATTGCTTTAAAAGTGTATGAACAGGGGCGCCTGGGTGGCTCAGTGGGTTAGGCCTCTGCCTTCGGCTCAGGTCATGATCTCAGGGTCCTGGGATGGAGCCCCACATTGGGTTCTCTGCTCAGCGGGGAGCCTGCTTCCCCTTCTCTCTCTGCCTGCCTCTCTGCCTACTTGTGAGCTCTTGGTCTAATGAATAAAATCCTTAAAAAAAAAAAAAAGTGTATGAGCAGATGTCCTTCATACTGTTTTTTAGGCACCATAATATCCCATTCTGTAATCGTACGTTTTACTTATTCACCTACTTTAACCCTCCAAGTATGTTCTAATAGCCCTGCGATAATTAAGCCAATAGCTATAATCATGCTTTCCTTTGTAATTGGTCTATAAATGTGTACTCTTCACCAAGGGCATTCTTAATTAATGCTGTAGTTTTTCTCCTTTATCATCAAAAACGGGGAAGTTAACGGTAAGTCTTGGCTTGGCAGGGCCGCGGGATGATCACCAGTGCCTCCACGTCTACATACTTCACAACCCAGTTTAGTTCAGAGACTTGAAAGAGATTTGAGTTTCTACCTATAAAAGTACTTCTCTCTCTCTCCTCTCTGGCACTTGCCCTGTCTAAAGCCAATTTGCTGTGGAAATCATTTAGGAATGGAGTGCTGATGGGGACTATGGAGTCAAAGAAGAAAAGCAGAATTCTCTTAAGGGATGCTTCATGCAAACCAGGAAAATGCTGAGAAAATTGCCCCTTTTGTGTAGATAAAGAACCCTCAGGATCCCCTTCCTCCCTCATTTCTAAGACTTTCCAAGCAAAACCGAGACTGTAATGCAACTTCGATCAGTAGACTGTGGCTAGGTAGTACAGGGTTTAGATAAAAAGTTGACTGAAATACCTTACTGGTAAGAAGAGTTTGAATTTAGGTGTGCTTGTGCTATTTGAAGTGTAAGCCATGTTTTGTTTTGTTTTTTTTTAAAGGACACCAAAACTTTTCCCTCTGGGGAGTGAGCATCAGTCTGAATCCTTCTGAACACTCTGATGCATTAATATGTAGCCTAAGTCCCAAATGCCTGACCACTCTATGAAAGATTAATTTTCAACTTTGACTTCCACGACCCCTTTGCCCCCAGCACCTTGCCCCAGCATTTATATCACACTTCACCCTGTAGGTTCTCTGAGCCTGGTAGCCTCCATCTTGGACACCTCCTTAGCCAGGCCGTGATGCCTCCACTGCTCTTTACTGCCTCAATGTTCTGGCTTGTGGATTGAGCTTTTGAGGATTGGGAGACAATGTCTCTTATCCCTCTCTGCTTGTCCCATCATCCATCTGGAGCGACGAAAGCTTTGATCTTGTTTCTGTCGCTTTGACTATCTATCCTCACCTTCCTTCTCTGTGGGCCTCAGGAGTACATGGAGACATTAAAAGCTTATTTGAACAATCCATTGAACAATCTCAAACTCTGCGTACACAATGGTTCTGTTGCCTCTATAATCCAGTTGAAAATGAACAAATACCTGTTTTTAACAGACACCAACTTAATACAACCCTATTGTAAATCCACTGTGGATGTCCTGGGGTTTTTTTAAAAAAGCATTTAAAGTGGCTTACCAAAACCACATGTAATAGAAATTTTAGTACCAGGACCAAGCAAAATTTTTAAAAAGCAAAAACGGAGTTAAGGACAAGGAAAATTGATTACTTGGACTGGAGGTTTCTTATAGCTGAAGTGAACAGGAACACCCAAGTCTCACTGACCACAGGAACAGTATGAAGTGCTTGGCTCAGATGACACCTGCTTTGGCGTGGGCTAAACTTTAGTATGGATGAGCTCCCTTGTGAATCCCATATAAACTATACAGACAAATCCAAACCATTAAGGCTGTTACATTTGAACTGGGTTTTGAAGGATGAGTAGACAGTTCAGTGGAGAAACCTGCAGTTCAGGCAGAAAGAGCTCAAGTGTAACAACTGTGAGAGCAGCATGGATGTTAAATCCAACTGAGCACTGACTCACAGCATTAGCTCTTTGAGCAGCTACTGCAGTGAGTGAAGTCTGTGATGGCTTATACAAGGTGGGGGCAGGAGCAGAGGACTCCAGATGCCTTTGCCTTGAAAACTGGTGTAGATGTAAACTTGGTGCAAAGCCTGATACACTATACATTAACTACCTTCCTCTAACTGAAAACATTTTAATAATCTTCAAGTTCACTTTGAGGTATACAAAACTTGTGAGGTTCAAGTGGGTGTTCACAGGGTGCCCCCTAGTGCACACCCTTTGCCTCGAACTGACCAAAACTAAAACAGGGAACTCCTGATTTATTAAAAAAAAAAAAAAAAAAAAAAAAAAGGAAATCTAGAGAAGTTACAGAAAGGTCCCAGGAAGGCTGCACCGAAGTAAACACAGCCACAGAACTCTGGTGCTAGTGGAAAGGGAGAAAGGGGCAGAAGAGGTGAAGTGTGGCAAAGTGCTCAAATTATGGACAAAACTCTAGAAAATCCAAGAGGTGAAGACCAAAAAGCTGTAAAGCTATTGTTTGACCATGAAGTTTTAGGGACCAGACTGATATTTTAGAGAAAGCAATTGAGGATGGAAACCACCATCTTGAGTATTGTCGAACAGCCACAACAAAGTAGATATAGTAAAAGGCACAGTATTCCTTAGAATGACCTGAGGGATCAGTGGATACGCAAATACCAAAAACACCTAATGCTGATTTAGGTCAGTGGAAGGTACAGTTCCGCTTGTTTTTCCAAAATGGAAATGCCAAGTGCTATACTCAGCTATCCTCCCTAGCACGAGCTACAGAATTCCCAAACACCATCAACACCTCACAACTACTTGCCTCACAGATGTGGATATGCACCAGAATTCAAAGCAAATGAACAAATAAATGGCAGATAGCTTGGGTTATTTAATGTTGACAGATGGACTCCAGGATACAGTATCTAAGGAAACTATCCTTAAGGCTTTATGACTACAGTAGCTCTAGGACTCTTGAAGCCATTCACTCCACCACAGCAGATACCATGCAGAGAATAAGCAGCCTTTAGTGATGTTAGAGGTTGCTACATTACCTAGATTTAAGTTTTATTGAAGGCTTAAAACTATAAACTCCCAACATGCAGAAAAATACTCACCATTGTACAAGTAAACATTCAAAACCATCTGGCTCCAGTCAGCTTTAGTTACCCCGGTAACTGTACAGCAGTACCAAAAAAACTAGAGGAAAGAAATTCTAAGTATCCTCTAGCAGCAATTTAGCAAGGACTTCGATTTTAACATTTCCATTAATCCTACCTGGCTCACTAATTCATGCTGGTACCAACTTGGTCCAGGCCCGAAATACATGGGTCATTACTGACTCTCTTGGTGGAGACTGAGACTTTAGCATAGAGAAGCATATCCTGCTTCTGGGCCTAAGACAGTACCAAGGGTTATAACCCACATCCTGAACACCCTGACCTTTTCCAATGGACATGCCCATTAAGCACTTTCTGGACATCCTGTACTGTGGGTCCCACAGCCTAAATCCAATCCTGCCTACCTAGTATTTTCTATTGACTTGTCTGGCTTTTTCAATCTGCTGACAAGTTGCCAGAATGCAAAGTAACACCCACACTTGACTAGCCTCAGACCATTTCTCTAGGTCCTAGGCAGTCTTGTCGTTGTTACAAACAGCACACTTAACCCCTGGCTGTCACAATCACTGTAAGGCTATTGTTACTTAGGTCATCCTGTTTTCAGTTGCTAACACTTTAACTACTGTTAGAGTAGGCTTTCATTTAGAAACCAGGAGGAAACAAACAGCATGTTTCTAGTTATTCTGCTAATTCTACAATGATTATCTTCTCTCTTGCTAACTAAGAGACCTTATTCTAGTGCCCCCCCCAATAAAAAAAACCAAACCAGGTGTGGAACAAGAACTAAGTTTATTTTTCATTTCTTGCATTTGAAGTATTCCTCGATGACATCCTTCGCCTGAGACTCTTTGCCATAGTCCTAAAAGAGAATTAAAATTTTTTTTTTAAATTAATGCTTAGAAAACTCTTACCAAGTTGTTAGCACTGGTTTTGGTGAAGCTTTACCCAAAATTATTTCTGAAAATGTTTCCATCATTAAAATTTCTTATAGCCATTTTCAGGGACCTTAAGGACTTCAATGTCTTTAAGGCTCGTAACATGGCATTACTATTGCCAGCATTTTCTAAATTTCTGCAGAAACACATTCAGGTAAGCAGATTAATTGGCTGGCTTAATTACAGCCTATTTTCCTTTTCTCAAAGGCAGAAAAGGACATCTTTAAGTGTTCAAAATCACACATTTCTTCTTTTTGACATTCCTCACAACTAAAATTCTACACTGAATTATGCCGCTTCCCAGCAAAACCTTCATCCCAGAGATAAATACTGACTTACCTTAACTACCACACAGCTGCAACCAACCACTTTACGGGGTTTTCCCTCTCTGTCAATTTTACAGAGGCCTACCCACTCCCCTAGTTTCTTGTTGTCATCAACCTGTGAAGAGAAATTAAAAAAAAAAAAAAAAAATCACCGTATTTGCAGACAATAATGCTACTGACAATAAATCGGCCCTAAAGATTGCTGTAGTCAGATAGGGTGACATGGCAGTTTCCTCATGGCGATTCAGTAGAGGGAGCCAGTTGTCATCATGTACAGCATCAGATCACCTAAAAGCACTCTACCTCACTTCTATACCAACACCAAAATTACCAGTTAATTCTGCAGGAACAGAACATCTCTGGAACTAGCTTTACACAGTCCAAGGTATCAAGCCTATGCGATGTTTTTCACACCACCAAAAAGCAAGAACACTTTCTTTACAAATTTACTAACTAGATAAACAGCATTAATACAGCCATAATCCTAACTGGCTCAATTTTCATTAAGCTGAAGCATCTCTGAAGTCAAATAAATAACTTACCTTGATTAGGTTGATTTGGTGTTCAGCACAAAGGGCCTCCACCAACTTGACATACATAGGCTCATCACAGTTGGATGCAAGCACACAAAGATGGGCTTGGCGCCTGAAATGCAAACCCAGTATAAGCTAAAACTCGGGTCTGAAAAAGAACTTTACAACAGAGTTATCTCTGCAATCGCTACACTGGCAAAACACAAGCAACACCCCACTGTTCAACTACTTCAGTTTAAAGAACCTGTTAAATAGCACAGATCCAGTCACTGACAAAAATTAAGCCTCCAGTTAACTCCCCCAAATACTACTTTTATGAAGAATCAGTTCACCAATTTGTGGCCAAAGCAGTATCATCCTTTCTTGCAAGCCACTGACATGTTTACATATTGTGTGAAACACAAATTACTATTAGAATTATTACCTGTTACTGGCCCAGAAAATTAGTATAGGCAGCACTGCCATTGTACAAATAGTGCAGAGGACTCACACCAGGACCCGAAGGGCTTTCAATAAGTACTATTTCCAGTGGATTCAAGTGACCAATCTACACCAAAGTGAGCTGAATGAACTTAAATTTACTGACTAAAAAATTCTTAAAAGCGCACTAAAATTCAGCTCCAATAGTTAATACCTGCAACTGCTGTGCCACTATAACCAGCCCAAGAACTAAATGGATTTACAAAATCTTTTTTTTATTTTTACAGCTACTACTTTCTCAATTTTAAGTCCAGGTGCTTCTGCAACATTAGCCTGAAATTCCCTAATTTAACTCGGTAGTTCAATTTTTGCTAACTGCCAAATGAAGATTCCTTATCAGTCCTTTAAGTGAAATTAACTCCACAACCTACAGGTTTGTCAGACTGTTATGTTTCACTCATAAAAAGAGTGAAGGGGTATCCGACAATTTAAGTCATCATTCAAACACTGTAGTCTTACTCTAGTTAAAAAATCAAATACTCATTCCCATTCCAAACAGAAACTCACAAACTTCGTAGGCTATATAGATCTGAGTTCTGATACCTTTTCCTAGGTTTCCTGTAGGACGGATGCCATTCAGAACTCTTGCGCTAACACCATGAACTTCACGCTTTCTTCCCTCGGCTGCAGTTTTGTTCCGGTTCCAACAACCCACCGTACTGAGACTGATACACGTACTTGTCTAAGGCTTTGGCAGCTTCGCGAATTCCACGTGCTAGGCCATCGTGGATGAGGGCGGTCTTCAGCACCTCTTGTAAAGCAGTATTAACGTCCATTACACCTCCAGCAGCAATGCTGAAATGCGACAAACTCAAAACCATTAGTAAACTCCCCGAACGCCTGAAACCCTAGACTAAATAATCACACGCCCTTAAGGCGCCACGCGGTCTACCCTGACCCGCATCCCCTGCTCAATGCACATTCCCTGCCGGCACCAGACCCCGAGCCTGGGCTCACCCTTCCTCGGCCATGGCGGTGGATTACGAGTGTAGCCGAATCTTGACTGCACTACAATACAAAAACAAAAACAAAAAAGGAAAAATCAGGTAACTAAATATAAATGGCTCGGCCAAAGCCCAATGCCGGGCCAAAAGCAGTAAAAGCACCACAGGCACCACCCCAACCTCGTCCAAACTCACCCCTCGCCTCCGCCTCCGCGCGACTCGGCGGCGGCAGGGAAAGAGATCGTGTGCGTCCGCATGACGGTATTTAAGGGCTTCCCAGGACCCCTACGCGCATGTGCATTCCCTTTCTTGAAAGAGGTGGCTCTGGTGGTGCCGGGCCTCGAGAATTTCTGTTTCCGGATTGAGGTGGTTTTGAGACGAGAGTATTCCTAGTCTTCTGGCTCTGCTTTGCCGATCACTGACACACGCAACAGGCACCAACGCGGACAGCCTCACACCGTCCTTCCCCGCCGGAGGCGTGGTGTACGGAGGCCCAGAGAGCTCGTTCTACGGAGCGCAAGAGGGGCCAAGCGCGCCTCTGTGTTGTCTCGTTAGGTCCGTGGACCCGTAGCTTACTCGCCGAGTCCATTTGAATCTTTGTCACACTACATTGTGGTTTCTTGTCGACCCCACCAACTGGGCCTTCCTGCGTGGCACGCTCTCCCGTCTCTTCTAAGCCATTCTAAATGTCTGCGAATGTGTTTTGTGGGTGATCCACATTTGTTATGAAACGAAAGCCAGCACGTTTTCAACACTAAGCACATGGTAAAATTCCACTTTACCGGCGATACGTTAGTAGAATGCAACCTTAGGTGGTTGGCTACGGTTTCTAAATGTAGTTGGTTCTAACGATTTTTTTTTCTTTTTCTAACTCTAGATTGCCCCCTAAATTCGTAATCCCGCGCAAATCGGGATTCAGTAGGTGCACTCACGCCTACGATATGCCAGACACCGGAACTGGGTCCGGAATAATAGTGATGAGAACGTAGTCTTTGAGACATCCGGCATTACTTTTGCCATGCAGGACTGGCGGAGTTAGAAATGGAATCTGAGGACCCTAGAACTCTATTACCAGAAGCAGCATTTTGAATTTTGCATTTAGTGACCATTCTCCTACCCCGGTTTCAAAACGCAAATATATGAAACACGGCCGCGCATTCTCAATTCTCAGTACGGTCTCTTTTTCTTTCTTTCTTTCTTTCTTTTTTTTTTGTTTTTTTGTTTTTTGTTTTTTGTTTTTTGTTTTAGAACTTCCTCTCCTGACAAGTCTCCAGGCCAGTCAGCAATTAGGCGTTTGATAAGTGCCGGTACCGGGGATACAGTGACATGGACCGTGGATACAGTGAGTGCTGTGAAGAAAACAAAAATGAGTAACATGCGTGCGGGACAGAATTAACCAGAACAATAGAGATATATTGGAATTTTAATAAATGTATATAGTTCGTTTTTACCATTTTGGATGCTTACAGATTTTCATTTTTAAAATGTGGAGCTTTTTCATTCTATTCATGACTCGTCCTAAAAGGCTGCTCACGTATTTGTTGATTTAATTACCTATTGAACATTTGCTTTAAAAAAAAAAAAAAGCTCCAGAGCTTATAAGAATGAAATTTATTACTGCCGCTCTCACTGTTGTGGTCGGATTAAGACTTAAACCCAAGATTAAAATACTTCAAAAGTGGCATGAGGGTTAGAGAGTGGAGATGATGTGGAAAGATAAAGATGGATTTGAGTCTGTGGCAACATTTGAAATGGGAAAACAACAACAGCAGCAAATGAAAGGGTTCTAAACCGGGAGCATGAGAGAAAAGGAGAGGGTGTTCTAAGACGAGGAGAGAGTAAGGGCAAAAGCACAGATGTCTCCTTGGCTTTTTTGGAAGTTACCATAGCACACTTGTATTTTCAAAAGAGAATGTGGAGGTTTCAGCAATTTCTAATTACCTGAAGTTGACAAAAGTTAATGTGCTAAGCATTAGATTTCATATTAGATTTCTCCCCCCAGCCTCCAAAACAAATCTTAGAGAGAAGGCAGAGAATTTGGTAAAAACTCAAGAAACATAATAGGGGAAAATAATAATTTCCAAACAGTGTATTTGTGCAGAGGGAAAACAATTAAGTACCTTTTTGCTTTTGCTGATTTCTGTCTTCTAGCAGCTGGTAGTCTATTATGTAGATTCAAATATCATGGGCCTATGCCTTACTATTTCACCTTATAAATACCTTTTCTACCAGTTGTAAATCTCTTTCCTTAGAACCAGACCTATATATATATTTTTTGAAGTTCTAATACATAGCTGTTTCGTTTTTTTTTTTTTTTTTAAGATTTTATTTATTTATCTGATAGAGAATGAGAGAGAGAATGACAGGGGAGAAGGTCAGAGAGAGAAGCAGACTCCCCATGGAGCTGGGAGCCTCATGCGGGACTCGATCCCGGGATTCCGGGATCATGACCTGAGCCGAAGGCAGTTGCCCAACCAAATGAGCCACCCAGGCGCCCCTACATAGCTGTTTCTAATCCTAGGAATGAACTTAAGGGACACAGTGGTGATTCAAGGATTCTTAATGTACTTAATGTACTTAGTTCACTTGCTTAAGGTTACTTCCTCTCAATTTTAGATATTGCCAAAGGTTGAAGATAATATTACTTAGAGACTAAATGCCAGAGTCATTTTTATACCAGTAGATTTTAATACTTATAGAAAGTACACGAATGTGTATCTAAAATACCCACTAAAGGTAAATTCTAAAGTTTGTTTTAGGAACAATAAATAACAGTAAGTAATTCTGTTTAGCACTTCCTATTTACCAACTAATGTGCTAAATTATTATGTTTTCTTCCTTGATTGTCCTTGAGACCTTACGTGGTAGTGGTGGTATTAGCCTCATTTAACAAAGTAAGGAAATAAGCTTAGTTGCTCAAGATCACACAGCTAGTAAATGCAGAACCTGGTATTTGAGCCCAATGGACTTCAAAGCTTATGCTTCCAACCCCTCATCCATTTGAATGATTGCCCAAATGTGGATGATCATAGAATCCAATAACTCTTCACATCTGATGTTGGGAACAATGCAACTGATTCTACTTCATTGTGCTAAAAAGCTGGGTAGATGGAGAAAGGGAATATTGCAGTCTTAGGCAGAAAAAGACAACAGTAGAAATTTGCATTCCTTATCTAAGTAGATACTTTATTAGTTTGCTACAGCTGCCATAACAAAGTATCAAAACCTGGGTGACTTAAACAACAGAAAGTTATTGACTCACATTGCTGAAGGCAAGTAGTCTGAAATCATGGAGTCTGCAGGGTTGGTTCCTTTTAAGGCTGTGAGGGTGAATCTGCTCATTCCTTGCTCCTAAATTCTGGAGCTTTGCCAGAAATCTTGGTGTTCCTTGGCTGTGGCAGCATAATTCCATCTTCACATGATGTTCTCCCGGTCTGTGTCCAAACTTTTCTTTTTTATAGGGATACTAGTTATCCTTTTTTTTTTTTTTTTTAAGATTTTGTTTATTTATCTGAAAGCGAGAGAGAGCACAAGCAGGGTGAGAGAGCAGAGGAAGAGGGAGAAACAGACTCTTGGCTGAGCAGGGAGGCCACCGAGGGGATCTCAGATCATGACCAGAGCAGAAGGCAGATGCTTAACTGAATGAATGAACCAGGCCCCTCAAGGATACTAGTTACCTTGTATTAAGGGCCCACCCATACTCTGGTATGACCTCATCTTAACTAATTACATTTAAAACAACCCTCCAAATAGGGTCTTGATATGTGGTGCTGAGGGTTAGGACTTGAACATATGTATTTCAGGGGAAAACAATTTAGCCTGAAACTGATGCCAGAAGAAGAGATGTAGGACAGAATAAATGATAAAGAAGATCTTCGAGTTAAACTACATACAACAAGCTTACTTGAAAGACCAGAGCTGGGAAGAGAAGCTGGACCAATGTCCATTAAAGACTTTGTATCTTGGAGTGATGGGGTCCAGCGAGTTCAAATTTCAGCTCACTTTGTGGCCTTGAGCAAATTACTTATTTTTCTGAGCCAGCAAAATCGATAATACTATACAATTTTGTGAGGATTAAATGGGATGGTTATTTAAAGTGTTTACCACTCTGCCTGTGGATGTAGTTATTTATAGTTATTTAGAATTTGATACGACAATATATGGAGGGGTGTCTGGGTGGCTCAGTGGGTTAAGCATCCTTTGGCTCAGGTTATAATCCCAGGATCCTGGGATCAAGCCCCAGGGCTGCTCCTTGATCAAAAGGGAAACTGCTTCTCCCTCTCCCTCTGCCTGCCGCTGCTCCTGCTAGTGCACTCTCGCTTTCTCTCTGACAAATAAATAAAATCTTTAAAAGCAAGCAAGCAAGCAAGCAAATATTTGGAAAGTTCTTAAGTATTACTTTCTCTTGCCTTAAACCGCCCAGCACTAAATACAGTGACCTGCATATTGGAATAACTAGACTGATGTGTACTGCGTGAACACATCATATTAAATAAGTTTAGAGAGGGAACTGGGGTGGGGGGGGGTGCCTGCATGGCTCAGTGGGTTAAGCCTCTGCCTTCGGCTCAGGGTCCTGGAATCGAGCCCCGCATCTGGCTCTCTGCTTAGCAGGAAGCCTGCTTCCCGCCACCCCCCCCCCACCTGCCTCTCTGCCTACATGTGATCTCTCTCTCTGTGTCAAAGAAATAAATAAAATCTTTAAAAAAAAATAAAGAGGCAATTGAGTAGATGCCATACCTAAAAGAAAGCCATGTTGAAAACTATAGAACTAGAGCGAGATAAATCAACATCTCTTGTGAATTAGTGGGAGGTTTGGGGCATCCCAGAAAACCAATGTTTAAAAGAAAACCATGTTTATGGGGCACCTGGGTGGCTCAGTAGGTTAAGCCTCTGCCTTCGGCTCAGGTCATGATCTCAGGGTCATGGGATCAAGCTCCGAATGGGTCTCTCTGCTCAGCAGAGAGCCTGCTTCCCCCTCTCTCTCTGCCTCTCTGCCTACTTGTGATCTCTGTCAAATAAATAAATAAAATATTTTTAAAAAAAGAAAACCACGTTTAATTTTAAAAAGTTTTAAATGTCCCTACCTTTGGAGTAAGAAAATAAACTCAATCCATGGAAATAGGAGCTAAGAAATAGGAGAAAACTCAGGAAATATTATCCTGCTGTAGCTCAGGGTAATACAGGTCTAGTCTTGGCTTATGTAGCATGTGGTTTTAAAGATACTGCAGAAAATTTAGTTGTAGCTGAAGAGAGGTTTAGGCCAAGGAAGATAGAATCCTATTATATCAAGGGAAGAATCAAAGAAGAAAGAAAAGTTGGTAAAAGGGAAGAGAATGAAGAAAATAAGAAACGAGATGACTAAGAATGGAATAAATTAATAAAGACACCTGGTCATAGCTTATAAAGTTAATATGTAAGGACTTTAATTGGAAAACCTAGTTTATTAAGGAGGAAATGGTTGTAGGAGAGAATGGGGCTAGATGATCAAAAAACAGTATGAAGCCTATGTAAATAATTTAATAGTTTATAGCTAATAGTTTTGTGTCATTCTCCTCTATCCGTAAGTCTTTTTTTAAATAAAAATTTTATTTATTTATTTGACAGAGAGAGAGCACAAGCAGGGGGAACATCAGGCACAGGGAGAAGCAGGCTCCCCTCTGAGCAAGGAGCCTAATGCAGGACTCAATCTGAGGACCCTGGGATCATGACCTGAGCCTAAGGCAGCTGCTTAACCGCCTGAGCCACCCAAGCGTCCCAAACCTCGCATAAGTTTTCTCAGTCCTTGTTGTTACTGCTACCAGATGCTCCCCAGAGTTCTTTGCGTGCAGTAGCTGCTTGCTATAGTGCAGATTCAGAATTGGTGGGGACTAAACATACTGAGGAAGATAATCAGAAGTAATAAAGATTTATGAATAAACTAATAATAAACAAGCAACATGGGTAATTTGTAAATGAAAAAGAGTAGTGGCCAATAGAAGAAACCCTAAATTCACATTAAATGTATTCACTTGGGATACAAGGAGGATCTAAGTGTGTAGGGCTCAAGACCCCAATGCTGCTTTCTCTAGACTAGATCTGTTGTTATCTGTGTTACATTTCTTTTTTTTTTTTTAAGATTTTATTTATTTATTTGACAGACAGAGATCAGAAGCAGGCAGAGAGAGAGGAGGAAGCAGGCTCCCTGCTGAGCAGAGAAACCCATGCAGGGCTCGATCCCAGGACCCTGGGATCATGACCTGAGCCAAAGGCAGAGGCTTTAACCCATTGAGCCACCCAGCCCCCCCCCCCCCCCCGTGTTACATTTCTTTTGAATAAGGGGTCCTGATGCTCTAAAAAGTGTTTGATAACTGCAGTTTTTATTAGAGAACAAATGGAATAAAACCAGGACCATTTTTGTCCTTAGAACTAGAGCTACATTAAAGAGAGAAAAATGTCTTAGTCACCTAACCAGTTCTAATCCCAAACAAAGAAGTTAAAGGGCAGACTGATGATCCAAGAATTCTTTATGTGACTCCACCTCTCTATCATTTTCTGACTCTGTAGTCTTTGTCAAAATACTTCTAGTCTAATGATCCTCAAGTGCCTCATCTGCAAAATGTAGTGGGGAATTGAATAAGATGCTCTTAAAGACTCTTTTGGTTTGGACATGCTATGCTATCATTTTGCAACAATAATTTTAACTTCTAGTAAGTGCTGAACACTTATGCAATCTACTGTATTCATTTTTTCATATCATGTGACTTCAGCACATGACACTGAGTTATGGCTGATGCCAACTTTCCTCCTGTGTATCCAAGTTATAGATGATCTCTTAATTTGTAAATGACAGTTGTTGCTTTCTTGTATTAGGATAAGAAAGCATGTTCATTGTAGAAAATTTGGATAATACTGTATCAATTATGGTTCTTTGCATACAACTGATTGATCTATGGCCAACATTAAAAAAAAAAATGAGGGGCACCTGGGTCATGATCTCAGAGTCCTGGGATGGAGCCCCGCATCAGGCTCCCTGCTCAGCAGGGAGCCTGCTTCCCCCTCTCTGCCTGCCTATCTGCCTACTTGTGATCTCTCTCTGTCAAATAAATAAATGAAATCTTAAAAAAAAAAAAGAATCGGGTCACTTGAGTGGTTCAGTCTGTTAAGCAGCTGCCTTCAACCCAGGTCAAGATCCCAGGGTGCTGGGATCGAGCCCTACATCTGGCTCTCTGCTCAGCAAGGAGTCTGCTTCTTCCTCTCCCTTTGCTGCTTCCCCTGCTTGTGCTCTCTTCCTCTCTCAAATAAATAAATAAGTAACTAAAATTACTCTACTAATAAGCTATTATATGGCTCAGAGGATTCAAGGGTTTGCTAGGTTTGAGCAATGGTAGAAACAGGATGTTCTAGGGATCTTGGTTACAGGAGCTCATGAAGTCTCATAAGGAAGGCAGTTCTTCTCAAACTAACTTACTATATGGAGATTTTTCACCCGATCCTGCACATAATAAAATACAGCACAACTACTAGGAGCTTTTGCAAGACAAATCATCTTGCGGATAACAAATATAAGCCTAAAAAATGTCAAGCTACTACCTAAAGACTGAACAGTAACCAAAAATAGACAGAACTGAGGCAGCACGGTGAGGATGGCAGTCAACCCTTGAAAAAAAGAATGGCAGTGGCCAACCTCCCATTTTTATGGCTTCTAGTATAAGGACAGACCCCAGTCAGGGCCACATAAGGCAACTAATTGTTAAAATTTTGCTTTACTTCTTGGAGGACCAAAGGGTAGAGTTTAGAGCAATCACAGCTACTGGAAATGGAGGTTCGGGGGAAATCCCCAAAAAGGAGAGACCCTGAAAAAGGAAGACCACTACTCTATGTATTAACTCTGTCTAAATGTCTGGCTTTTAAACTGCACATACATGGGGCAGATTCTTAGGAATGTAGCCAAGGTTCAACAAATGCCCAGCAATTTCCTACGTGGGAAATATATAAACTCTAAGTTCAGGCAGCTTAACTCTTGATGCCTTTTTTTTTTTTTTTAAATCAATATTATTTGAAAGAAAACAACAGAATTCAGAGTCCATGCAATGTGTTGCTCATGATGTCCTTGATATGATATAAAATTATTACATATACTAAGAAACAGGGAAACATGACTCTTACACAAGAGACAAGGCAATGTGGAAACTGAATCTAAAATAATCAAAATGTTTAAATTAGCAGAATCTTAAGGCAGCTATGAAAATGTGTGTAAGAATGTAAGAAAAAATAATTCTCATGAATGAGCAAATAGGAAAAGCATAAACTATAAATAGAAATCTGAAAATTTAAAAATAAAATGGAAGAAATTTATTGGAAGGCCTAGCAGTGGACCGAAGATGACAAAAGGACCAGTGAATTTTAAGCTAGATCAGTCTGAAATTATCCAATGTAAAGAACAGAAAAACTATTGAATTGAAAAAAGTGAATAGAGCTGCAATTATCTGTGGGATAAAATTTTTAAAATCTAACATACATATAATTAAATGCATATTTCTAACATCTATGCAATTGGAGTGCCAGAAGGAGAAAAAGAATGCAATAAGAAAAAAATATTGGAAAAAATCATGTCCAAAAGCCTCCAAAATTTCATGAAACATACATTTACAGATTCAAGAGCTCATTGAACCCCAAGACGTATAAATACAAATACAGAAGGAGGAGTTAAGATGATGGAGGAATAGGAGGACCTTATGCTTGCCTCTTCCCTTGAACACAGCTAGATAATTATTAAATCATTCCAAACACCCAGGAAATCAGTCTGAGGACTGAGAGAACTACCTGCAAAACTAGAGGGAGAAAAGAGGTCACATCATGGAAGGTAGGAGGCACAGTGATGGGATTTGGGGGAGAAAAGAATTGTGGGTACTATAGAGAGGAGGGAGCCCTGATCATAGAGAGGAGAGAGAGAGAGAGAGCAAGTGAGCAGGTACAGCATATGCAGGATTGCATAAGAAAAGCACTTCCCCAAAACCATTTACTAGGAAAACGAGAGGGGCTGATTATAGCAAGTTTTTACAAGCAGCAGAGCTGAAAGTCTGAAGTTTTAGAAGTCTGCATCATCACCAGGGTAAAGTCTGGGGGGCCCAGTGGTGCTCCTGTAAAGGAGTTGGAGGACAGAGGCTGGGGAGTGGAAGCATCCTCCTAGGCTAACCATGGGTCATGCTGGGAAAGACAGTTTTCCTTCTTGGAGTCCATTTGGGAGAGGTGATGCTGCCTCTCAGGAACAAAAGAGTGGGAGGACTCCACTGAACTGCCCCATTCATTAGCATACAAGAAGAGGTGCCTGAGGGCAGTTAACCTGGAAGCTAGCTTTTTGCTGTGCTTTACCATGAACTGCAAGTCCTTGTGCAGTCCTGGGACTGCTATTCTGAGACAAACCACGATGGGGCAAGAACAGAGCAAGCACGGGTCCACACCATGCTTGGTCCCTAAATGGAGAGATGAAGAATTTCCCAGACACACAAAAACTAAAGGAGCTCGTGACCACTAAACCAGTCCAGTAAGATATATTAAAGGGGACGATGAGTGGGAAAGAGAGACCAAAAGCAACAAAGACTAGAAAGGAACAGAGAGAATCTCCAGAACAATGAATTTACGGGTAATACAGTGGTGCTAAATTCATATCTATCAAATATCACTGTGAATGTAAATGGACTAAATGCTCCAGCCAAAAGACATAGGATATTAGAATGGATTAAAAAACACATACACACAAAATCAAGACCCATCTAGATACTGCCTATGAGATACTCATTTTAGACCTAAAGACACCTGCAGATTGAAAGTGAGGGGTTGGGAAACCATCTGTCATGCTAATGGATGTGAAAACAGAGCTGGACAAGGCATACTTATATCAGACAAACTAGATTCTAAACCGAAGACTGTAATGAGAGATAAAGAAGGGCACTGTATCATAATAAAGTGTTCTATCCAACAAGAAGATCTAACAATTGTAAATATTTATGCCCCCAACTTAAGAGCACTCAAATGTATAAATTAGTAACAAATATAAGGAAACTCACTGGTAATAATATAATAATAGTAGGGGATTTTAACACCCCAATTACAGCAATGGACAGATCATGTAAGCAAAACACTAACAAGGAAACAATGGTTTTGAATGACACACTGGACCAGATGGACTTAACAGACCATTTAAAACATTTTTTAGAAGACTTTATTTATTTATTTGACAGAGAGAGATGCAGCGAAAGAGGGAACACAAGCAGGGGGAGTGGGAAAGTGAGAAGCAGGCTTCCCACTGAGCAGGGAGCCCAATGTGGGGCTCAATCCCAGGACCCTGGGATCATGACCCCAGCCGAAGGCAGACACTTAAGGATTGAGCCACCCAGGCGTCACCACATTTAGAACATTTTATCCTAAAGCAACAGAATACATTTCTTTCTGAGTGCACATAGAACATCCTCCAGAATAGATCGCATACTGGCTCACAAATCAGGCGTCAACAACTACAAAAAGACTGAGATCATACCAAGCATATTTTCACACCACACACTATGAAACTTGAAGTCAACCAAAAGAAAAAATTGCGGAACCCACAAATACATGGAGTTAAAGAACATCCTACTAAAGAATGAACGGGTTAACCAGGAAATTAAAGAAATAAAGAAATACATGGAAGCAAATGAAAATGAAAACAATGGTAGAAAGCCTCTGCAATGTAGCAAAGGCAGTCCTAGGAGGGAAGTATAAGCAATAAAGGAAGTATACCTACCTCAAAAAGCAAGAAGTCTCAAAATTTAACAATCTAAACTTAAACCTAAAGGAGCTAGTAAAAGAACAGCAAATAAAGCCTAAAGCCAGCAGAGGAAGGGAAATAATAGAGTAAAACCAAATGATAAAGAAACAAACAAGCAAAAAACAGTAGAATGGAACAGTAAAACTAAGAGCTGCTTCTCAGAAAGAATTAATAAAGTTGATAACCTCTTAACCAGATTTATCCAAAAGAAAAGAAAAAGGACCCAAATAAATAAATTCATGAATGGAAGAGGAGAAATCACAACTAAGACCACAGAAATATGAACAATTATAATAAGAGTATATTATGAAAAATTATATACCAACAAACTGGGCAATCTGGAAGAAATGAAAAAATTCCTAGAAACATACAAACTATCTAAACTGAAAGAGGAAGAAATAGAAAATTTGAACAGACCTATAACCAGCAAAGAAATTGGATCGGTAATCAAATATCTCCCAACAAACAAAAGTCCAGGGCCAGATAGCTTCCCAGAGGAATTCTACCAGGCATTTAAAGAACAGTTAGTACCTATTCTTCTCAAACTATCCCAAAAAATAGAAACGGAAAGAAACTTCCAAACTCATTCTATGAGGCCAGCACTACCTCGATTCCAAAACTACACAAAGTTCTCACTAAAGAGAATTACAGGCCAATACTCCTGATGAACATGGATGAAAAAAAAAAAATCCTCAACAAGATACTAACAAATCAAATCCAACAGTATGTTTAAAGAATTATTCACCATGATCAAGTGGGATTTATTCCTGGGCTACAGTGGTGGTTCAATATTTACAAATGATTCAACATGATATACCATATTAATAAAAGAAAGGATAAGAACATATGATCCTCTCAATAGATGCAGGAAAAGCATTTGATGAAACATAGAATCCATTCTTGATAAAAACACTCAACAAAGTAGGGACAGAGGGAGCGTACCTCAACATTACAAAGGGGCATATATGAAAGACCACAGCTAATACCATCCTCAATAGGGAAAAACTGAGAGCTTTTTCTTAACAATCAAGAACAAGACAGGGAAGTTCTCTCTTACCATTGTTATTTAACATAGTACTGGAAGTCCTAGCTTCAGTAATCAGACAACAAAAAGAAATAAAAATCATCCATATCGGGAAAGAAGTTAAACTTTCACTATCTGCAGATGACATGGTAGTCTATGTAGAAAATCCAAAAGACTCTACCAAAAAATTACTAGAATTGATGATTAACAAATTCTGCAAAGTCACAAGATACAAAATCAATGTACAGAAATCTGTTGCATTTCTATACACCAATAATGAGAAAGCAAAAAGAGAAATTGAGGACCTCATTTACAATTGCCCCCCAAGCCTTAAGATACCTATGAATAAGCCTAACCAAAACAGTAAAAGTTCTGTACTCTGAAAACTATAGAACAGTTATGAAAGAAATTGAAGAGGACACAAAGAAATGGAAAAAAAAAATTTCCATGCTCATGGATTGGAAGAACAAATACTGCTAAAATGTCCATACTGCCCAAAACAATCTACACATTTAATGCAATCCCTGTCAAAATAGTACCAGCATTTTTCACACAGATAGAATAAACAATCCTAAAATGTGTATGGAACCACAAAAGATCCTGAATAGTCAAAGCAACTTGAAAAAAAAAAAAGCAAAATTGGAGGCATCACAATTCTGGACTTTGAACTATATTGCAAAGCAGTAGTCATCAAGACAGTATGGTATTAGTGGAAAAACAGACACACAGATCAGTGGAACAGAATAGAAAACCCAGAAATGGACTCACAACTATATAGTTAACTAATTTTTGACAAAGCAAAAAAGAATATCCAATGTAAAAAAGACAGTCTCTTCAACAAATGGTGTTGGGAAAACTGGATGATTACATTCAGAAGAGTGAAAGTAGGCCACATTCTTACACTACACACAAAAATAAACTCAAAATAGATGAAAGACCTAAATGTGAGACAGGAAACCATCAAAATTCCAAAGGAGAACACAGCTAGCAACCTCTTAGACCTTGGCAGCAGCAACTTGTTGCTAGACCTGTCTCCAGAGGCAAGGGAAACAAAAGCAAAAATGAACTATTGGGACTTCATCAAGATAAAAAGCTTCTGCACAGTGAAGAAAACAATCAACAAAACTAAAAGACAACCTATGGAATGGGAGAGGATATTTGCAAATGATATATCTAATAAAGGGAAGTATTCAAAGTCTATAAGGAACTTATCAAACTCAACACCCCAAAACCAAAGAATCCAATTAAGAAATAGGCAGAAGACATGACCAGACATTTTTCCAAAGAAGACATCCAGATAGCTAACAGATACATGAAAAGATGCACAACATCACTCATCATCAGGGAAATGCAAATCAAAACCATGATAAGATACCACCTCACACCTGTCAGGATGGTTAAAATTAACAACACAGGAAACAACAGATGTTGGTGAGGATGTGGAGAGAGGGGAATTCTCTCACACTGTTGGGAATGCAAACTGGTACAGCCACTCTGAAAAACAGTACGGAGCTTCCTTAAAAAGCTAAAAATAGAACTACCCTATGACCCAGCAATTGCACTACTAGGTATTTATCCAAAGGATACAAAAATACTGATTTGAAGGGCCACACATACCCTGATGTTGATAGCAGCATTATCAACAATAGCTAAATAATGGAAAGAGCTCAAATGTTCATTAACTGATGAATGGATAAAGAGGATGTGACTATATATATATACATATACACACACACACACACACACATACACACACACACACACATATATATAATGGAATATTATTCAGCCATCAAAAATGAAATTTTGCCATTTGCAATGATGTGGATGGAGCTAAAGGGTCTTATGCTAAGAGAAATAAGTCAGTCAGAAAAAGGCAAATAACATGATTTCACTCATATGCGCAATTTAAGAAACAAAACTGATGAACATAGAGGAAGGGAGAAAAAGAGGGAAGCAAACCATAAGAGACTCTTCACTAGGGAGAACAAACAGGGTTGATAGAGGGGCGGTGGGCAGGGGATGGGCTAAATGGGTGATGAGTATTAAGGAGGGCACTTGTAATGAGCACTAGGTCTTACATGTAAGTGATGAACCACTAAATTCTACTCCTGAAACCAGTATTACACTGTATGTTAACTGACTAGAATTTAAATAAAAATTTGAAAACAACTACACACATACCTAGACACATATAAGTGAACTATTGAAACTCAAAGATCAAGAGAAAATCCCCAAAAGCAGCCAAGACAATAAAAAGGTACATAACATTCAAAATTATACTGATTTCTCTTGAGGAATTATAGCCACCAAAAATAGTAGAACCATGTCCTAAAGAGGCTGAAAGATAACAACTCTGTCTGCATATTTCTACGTCAAATATAAAGATCATCCAAGAATGAACTTCTCTGAGGAAATAGCATTTAAACAAAATATTCCACTTCAGTTAGTACAAAAAACAAAAATGTTTCCATAGTTTCTGTGGAAACTATAGTGTCCATATGACTATGATGAGTATATAAAACTTCAATGAATGGATGCTTGTGGTAGTCTAATAACGGCTCCCAAAGATATGTTCCCATCCCAATCTCTGGAACGTGTTACCTTATTTGAAAGAAGGGTCCATGCAGATGTGATTAAGTTAAAGATCTTGAGATCATTTTGGACTTTGGCTCAATGAAATTGATGTTGAACTTCTGGCCTTCAAGGCTGTCGTTTTAAGGCACCAAGTTTTTGGTACTTTGTTATAGCAATCCCAGAAAACTAATACAATAATATACTCTCCTGTCACATAGATCATGTGAAGGGAAGCTAGGAGGCAGAGAATAGAAGTGGAGAGAAAGGTAGGAATATGGATCTATACCACAATACACTTTATATAAATGAAAAGTTGATGGGTGCAAAATAAGAATAGACATTTTATGAAAATATATACAAACAAAAAGATTTGTATTTAAATATGCAAGAATGGGGTGTCTGGCTGGCTCACTGGTTAGAGCATGCTACTCTTAGTCTTGGGGTTGTAAGTTTGAGCCCCATGCTGGTCTCGGGGTCCTGGGATCGAGTCCCGCGTCAGGCTCTCTGCTCGGCGGGGAGCCTGCTTCCCTTTCACTCTCTCTGCTTGCCTCTCTGCCTACTTGTGATCTCTCTCTGTCAAATAAATAAATAAAATCTTTAAAAAAAATAAATAAAATTTTAAAAGCATGCAAGAATAATTGTTGATGCAGGGGATGGGAATAAGGATAGAGGGAAATAAATGACAATAGAAATGAGAAAATCACAGGGCGCCTGGGTGGCTCAGTGGGTACTGCCCTTGGCTCAGGTCATAATCCCAGGGTCCTGGGATGGAGCCCCACATCGGGTTCTCTGCTCAGCGGGGAGCCTGCTTCCCTTCCTCTCTCTCTGCTTGCCTCTTTGCCTGCTTGTGATTTCTCTCTGTCAAATAAATAAATAAAATCTTAAAAAAAATTTTTTTCTCTTTTATGGTTTGATGTTATATTGGAAGGGGAATGTAGAGTAAAATGAGATTGGAGAAACCAGTGGGTGTTAGATAATAAAGATTCTGGAAAGCCACTTGAAGGAATCTGGGCTAGACCTAATCCTTCTGTTTTGAATGGCTCTAAAGACTCTTCTTACCTACCCAAGGAATTTCTGCATAAACTTCAAGACCTGAGGTAACATCTCTTCCTCAGGAAGCCATCCCGGCCTCACTTAGCCAAAGTAAAGAGTCCTTCCAGTATGTTTCTACATTACAAAACTCGTCACATCATAACATTATTAACAGGGGCCTGTTTTACCTGCTAGATACAGGTATGGTACTTGAGGCTGGATGGGGGCTCATTCGTCTTTAAATTCACAATGCCTGAAACAAGGTGGCAACTCAGCAGTCTTTTTTTTTTTTTTTTTTAAGATTTTATTTATTTATTTGACAGACAGAGATCACAAGGAGGCAGAGAGGAAGGCAGGGAGAGAGAGGAGGAAGCAGGCTGTCCGCAGAGCAGAGAGACCTATGCGGGGAGGGATCCCAGAACCCTGAGATCATGACCTGAGCTGAAAGCAGAGGCTTTAACCCACTGAGCCACCCAGGCGCCCCCTCAGCAGTCTTTTAAATTTTATGTCGGTCCCAAACCAAAATTTCTCGGGCCTCAGACGTTAACTGTTCCCAAATAACAAATCAGGGTAAGTTAAGTGAAGCCTGCGTGTGTGTATGTGTGTGTCCGCGCCCTCAAGTTGTGGTGGTGCCGGTAAGGGGGTAGCTTATCTTTTCTGTGTCCATATACGCTTCCCTTGTTACCTCTAGTGGAAACACATTTTACTTATTTTAGGCCACGGGGTTCACCTACCTGGAATGTAGGTAGTCCTCTCCCCATCCCGCCCCACACAGAATGGGAAGCACAGCCTATCCACGGGCTGGGGGTATGATAGTAGCCTGTGTCTTTAAATTAACAAAGAGCTGCTCCACTCCCGCCCCGCCCCCGCCCCGCCCCCGCCTCGCCTCGGGAGCGCTTAGGTATCCTCCCAGGCTGCGGGCAGCTCCCGGCCCACCGCTGCCCGCGGGGAATCGGCAATGCCAGGGTCTGGCTGAGCAGGCGCCGCCAGCTTCTCGGCTCCTGTGAGGTCGAGTCCGAGGGCGCGGGCTTGGACCCCGGAGCCGCGGCGCGGGAGTACCGTGCGTCGCGCTCATGGACTCGTCGGGGGACCCGGAGGGCCCACGCCTCCCCAGAGGTGACCGAGAGCGTCGCGGACAGACACCCCGTGGTGACGTGGGTCCTGTCGCCTTTATCGACGACTGAATTAGTTTTAGCTTGGTTTGTTTCGGAGGGATTCGAAAAGGCTGGGGCCTGGCGAGGAGGGTGGGGGAGCGGGTCTTCGGGTTTGAGCTTTTCTCTCTTTGGGAGGGGTTGAAGTTCAGGGCCAGGGCGAGGTCTCTGAAGACTTTTCTCCTCTGTAGCGCTGCTCTTATAAATATCCTGTGTTTGGGAATGCATTCAAATCAGTATGGCATTTGACAAAGGTAAAGCATTACATTTGGAGCACCTACTGTTGCGCCCCCCTTTTAACTTTCTCTCAGTTCCCTTCCTCATCTATTCCAGAAAGTTTTACAAAGATTCTTGAGACTTCCTCATCTTGAACAGATTTTTTCCCCCTAGGCTGCAGTGGCAGCCTCTGAAACGTAGAGCAGACCAAGTGAAGTTTTCTTACTTAAATTTCCTTTTTCTCCAAGCCATTGAATTTAAAATGGCTGATAGATTTGATGAATATTTGAAACTGAGTAATTGACCTGTTATCTTTAAAACTAAATGAGCACTTAGCCCTGGAAATAAGTATTGAAATAATCAATGCAAAAGTGAAAAAATCACTGAAATAATCAGTGTAAAATACGTATTGATTTACAGATTTGTGGGACTTGTCTTTCCAGCAGCATACCATTGTAAGTGTTCATTCACCAGTTGAATGCTTTAGTTTGTTTTCTCCTACTTACACTCCACTTGACTTCAATACTACCCTAGAATGCTTACTGAACAGCTAACTTGACATGCTTAGAACATTTTGAGTCCATGTAACATATGAAGCTAGTAACTTGAGAAGTTACATTATAGTTTAGAGAGCAGTACCCTTTGGAGGGCTCTTTTTTGCCTCATCCTTCTTGAAGAAATTTACTAGAAGTGGAAGAAATAGTGAAGGCAAAACAGATCAGATGGTTTGATAAATTCTGCCCTGAAAATGATACGTTTTCGAAATGGGAGTGATGTACAAGTTTTGTGTTCCATTTGATCAAATGTGCTATACTCAAAATAACCCTTAGCTGTGCAGATATTATCTTAAGCGTCCACAGAAGTGACTTTTGCGAACTTTGGTCAGGAGTCCCAATTACATGCCTGTAATTGTAGCATGTTTGCATTTAAGGTGATGACCCTCCAGGAAATGCAAGAGAGACATCCAGACAGCTTTCAAGAGAACAGCTCTTTGTACTGATATCAGCAGCTTCCATTAACTTGGGTTCTATGATGTGCTATTCTATCCTTGGACCCTTTTTCCCCAAGGAGGTGAGAAATTTTTATATTTTTCTGAATTTTAATTTTTTAACTGGCACTTTGAATTATTTCATTCTGTGGTGTGTAAAATGTAAAAATCTGCATTTAGTAAAGATGATGCATAGAAATTTAGTAAACAGAAAGACTTCTGGTGGAATATTTGATACCAGAGGAAAAAAAATCCAGTCAGAGAGGAAACCTTCTTGGGAGATAACTCACCTAAATATAACTGACCATCTGCGGATTACTTCTCTTACCACATAGTTTGATAAATCTTTGGTTTCTGCAACTGAAACAAGGGGGATGCTCTGAGTAGTTGAGATTTTGGCATTATTGCAAAAGGTCTATGCTGAGACAGGAAGTTTGTCTCCTGGAGTTTTTAACTTATTAATATTTTGGAATTAGGAAGACATGGTCCCATTAAATCCCCTTTCTTTAACTTGAAATTCTTATGGAATCTAGTAGCAATGGTTTGTGCCAATGAGGAATTCTTAAAGTGGTTAGTTCCTTCCAATCATTGCCTTTTATGTGGGTTTATGGTTCATGACAGACTCAAAGGGAATTAACTCGTAGAGAATCCCTTATCTGGAGGTGGGTGGGAGGTACCATGAAAGAAGTGTACTGGCTTTGTACTCTTTGCCCAAATCTTAGCTCTCATTGTACTCTCAGTCCTCTCATTGCCTTGATAACATGGAGTCCTTCATTCTGTGTGTTACCAACCAGGAGGGAAATGGCTTCTCTGCTAAAAGAACAATGTAACTTTGTACCTATACTGTGCTTTTTAGTTTTCAGTGTGCTTTCCCACACATTTATCCCATTTGGTCTCTGCAGCTACTGCATAAGGGAGTAGGAGACTAGCGAGAATCTCATCATGTTGCCAATGAAGACAAGACTCAGAAATTCAGTGACTGGCCCAATTTAGTTCTCTTTACTGAGTGGGAGTGGAAGGGTTAATGGGTTCCCACTCTAGGGTATGTAGGCATTGGATGCATTAGGGCAGAAAAGAGATAAGACAATGTCCCTCTCTTGTCAATCCACTGGGAGTGACAAAAGATGAAAAAAAAAAACATGAGTTGCAGAGTATTTGGACACCCTTTACCAAAAGGCTCTTCAAATTGTTAAGAGACTCTGGAGAAAGGAATAGTTAATTTTGTCCTGTGTGCTGGTGGGAAGGGAGGCAAAGGGATAGTACTGAAAGGGACTTCATGGGATAGACCAAAGGTAAGTCTTGAGAAATGTAGTTCTCGAGGTGAACAACAGAGGCAAAGGTGTTGTAGGAAAGAAATAGGTTGGATAGTCATGGGCTTAGCAAAATAAATAGCATGTTCTTGGGGAAAGCAGACAACTTGATGTGTCTGGGCTGGAGGGAAGTCCAACAGGAGGCAGCAGATCTGCAGAGGCAGGGGGAGCTAGAAGGCAAGGGTCCTTCCATGTAGGCCAAGGATGTCAGCGAGAAGTTATCAGGGATGTCTGAACAAGACAGAGTAGCCTGATCAAGTTTGGGTTTCAGAAAATATAATGAGGGGTAGAGCCTCGGAATTAGGGTAGAGGAGAACTAGAGTAACTGGAACGACAAGATAGTGGAGTGTTTCCTGGCTCAGTTGGAACTCAGAGCAGTATTAGCTTCCTCTTAGTGGAATACAAAGGAAAACCAGACTACAGATACATGGTTTTTAATTATTTTATTTTATTTTTTTTAAAGACTATTTGCTTGATAGAGCAGAGTGAGAGAGAGAGAGCGTGTGCACATGAGGTCGGGGAGCAGTAGGCAGAGGGAGAAGTTGGCTCCCCGCTGAGCAGGGAGCCCAGTGTGGGGCTGGATCCCAGGACCTGAGATCATGACCTGAGCTGAAGGTAGATGCTTAACCAACTGAGCCACCCAGGAGCCCCTGTTTTTGTTATTTGTTATTATTTTTTCCAATCTTTTTTAAAGAAGTGGACATCGAGCTGATGTACATTGTTGTATTAGTTTCATGTCTGCGGCATAGCAATTAGACAATTCTATACATTATGCAGTGCTAACCGCAATGAACATAGTTACCAATTGTCACCTTTCAAAGCTGTTGAAGTATTATTGACGATATTCCTATGCTGCACTTTTAAGTTTTTGATTTACTTTTTTTTTGTTCAGGAGGGAAGGCTGAAGGAAAGAAGACAGAGGAAGGGAGAAAGCATTCTAACTTTAAAAGGTCTAGATATAAAGATCGGGCTCTTTCTTTTCATTTCTTATTAAAATAAAGCCTTGTGATTGCCAAATGTACAGGCAAAACTTACCTTCCCTCCTGCATGTATCCTTCCTATTACCTAGAGCTAATTAGACAAAGGCGAAACTGGGCCCTTCTTAAATTCTGGTGCAGGATTCCTATTTCTACTTATCCTTTTTCTGGCACCCTCCTTCTTTGTCACAGGACAACATGTGAACTAGAAATTGCTTTTAATAGCTATTCTTGGTTTTCTAATGTGAAGCAGCCTTCACATTTCAAAAGTGATATTTAGCTGCTGCCATAGAATGTGATTCTGAAATATCTGAAGTCACCATCCCATGTCCACAGCATATGTGGGAACCTGCGCAACATGGAAACTGTCATGGCTGCCATGATGGTGTAACTTTTGCATGTCTGCCTCCTCTTGTATAAAATGGGGCCAGCTAAAAGTGCACCCCTTACCAGTTCTTGTAAGAAAGCATGCACAACAGCACTTAATAGCGATCCTCATAGTGAGGGTCCAATAAATAAATGTTAGTGCAAAGCCATTATATCAATAATGCCAGGCTCTAGGTTGAAATACTTACCAGATCGACTAAGCAAGCAACATGGATAATGTGACTTGACCAATGTATGTTCTTTCCATATCTTTATTGACTCCTTTGATGATATCTTCCCACTGAGGTACCTGTTTTAGTTTGCTAGCACTGCCATAACAAATACCACAGATGGGGTGACTTAAACAACAGAAATTCCTTGTCTAACTGTTTTGGAGGCTGGAAGTCTGGGAAGATGTTAGCAAGGTTGGTTCCTTCTGAGGACTGTGAGGGAGGGGTCTGTTTAGGTCTCTCTTCTTGGCTTATTGATTGCTGAGTTCTCATGCCATCTGTCTACTTTTGGTTTTATTGCCTGGGTTTTTGGTGTCAAATCCAAGAAATCATTGCCAACACCAATGTCAAGAAGCACCCTCCTTTGAGGAGTTTGACAGTTTCAGATCTTACATTTAAGTCATTCTGAGTTGATTTTGTGAGCGGGTGTAAGATAGGGGTCTGATTTCATTCTCTTGTTTCTGGATGTCTGGTTTCCCAAATGCCACTTGTTGAAGAGACTATCCTTCTTCACTGCCTGTCCTTGACATCCTTGTGGAAGATCAGTTGACCATATGTGTGTGAGTTTATTGCTAGGCTCTCTAATCTATTCCATATGTTTGTCTACGCCAGTGCCATGCTGTTTTAATTACTTCAGCTTTGTTATTAATTAATTAAGAGAGTGCACATGCATGGGCGTGAGTGTGGGAAGGGGGAGGGCCAGGGGGAGAAGGAGAGAGACAATCTTAAGCATACTGTATGTCCAGCACAGAGCTCTACTCCAGGGTTTGATCTCACGACCCTGAGATCATGACCCGAACTGAAATCAGAGTTGGATGCTTAACGGACTGAGCCACCTAAGCACCCCTGGAATTTATTTTTGAAATCATGAAATGCATTGCCTCCAGCTTTGTTTTTCTTTCTCAAGATTATAAAGCTAACAATTCTTTATGGGTGTGGTGAGTGAATAATTTTCATGTCAGAGACTGGGTCTTACTATAGTTTCCCTTCCTTCCCCATTATGCTTATTTTAAAATGAAAATCTTTAAAATTGCTACACAGATAAGGGTTACAAGAAAACAATGCCCTGATCTAATAGCTCCATCTTTCCACATGGATGAAAGTTTGTCTTGCAAACTTTGTTTCCTTTTCTGTTTTTAAAGGCTGAAAAGAAAGGAGTCAGCAATACAGTTACGGGTATGATCTTTGGATGTTACGCTTTGTTTGACTTGCTGGCATCTTTGGTGTTTGGAAAATATGTAAGTATTAAAATTCATATGAACACTTTAATTTTTAATATGTTGTGTAATGAGTTATTCTAATCTATAAGTCTAGAATTTCCATCGATACAGAAATAGCCATCACTATATTTTATGAATTATGCGAAGTATTGATGGTTCCATTCTTAAGGTTGATTAATTTTTTTTCTAAGTTTTTATTTGAATTCCAGTTAGGTAACTATTAGTTTTCAGGTGCACAGTATAGTGATTCAACACTTCCTATTAAACACCCAGTGCTCATCACAACAAGTACACTCCTTAATCCCCATCACCTACGGTGATTAAGGTAACCATCAGTTTGTGCTCTATAGATAAGAGTCTGTTTCTTGGTTTATGTCTCTGTCTCTTTCTTGCCCTTTCCTCATTTGTTTTGTTTCTCAAATTCCCCATATGAGTGAGATCATATGGTATTGGTCTTTCTCTGACCGAGTTATTTCATTTATCATAATGGGTGATTGATTTTTCACTTCTTCCATGTTTGCAAGCAATGGATATTATCATTCCATTAAATAATTATTATAATCTTATATTAATTGTACATATATTTCCCAAACCTTATATTTTCTGATGCAGTGGATTTGTTTATGTGGATGTGGACTTGTAACAGTCATCAATTTACCACTCTTCTCTTACATTTATTCTAGCTTGTACAAATTGGAGCAAAATTTATGTTTGTAGCAGGAATGTTTGTCTCAGGAGGAGTTACAATTCTCTTTGGGTAAGTCATGTTCTGATATGTTTGGGAACTTGAACAGATTTCATAATTTATCTTCAGTTTAAAATTTTAATGGATTCTTTAAATCACTCGGTACCATTGATTGCCTGCTTACAGCCGTGCATGTAGCTATTGGTAAAGGGAATTGGGTGTTTGGAGGATAGGATCAATGCAGGAAAGAGCCTTCTAAGGACTTATCATTAGGTGGCTTCTGAATCCGTTCATCAGGGCTATGAGTGTGAGTGACAGAAACTTAACTCATTTTTCTGAGTCACACGATATGTTTTGGCTCAAGCGCCAAGTGCATTAAAGAATCAGCCAAAGCATATCAGGAGACAGATGTTAAAATAATGTCATTGGAAATCTTTCTCAAGTTCCTGGTTTTGCTTTCTTCTTCTCGTGCTTTGTTCTTGGTCAAGGTGTCCCCTTGTGGCAGCAAGAGTCCTCAGAGAATCCTCAGTAGCTTCCCACTTTTCCTGAGCTTTCGGTAGATTCTTAGAATGGAGCCACTGGCCTGATCTTGTTGGTGACCCATCCCTGCATCCGGGGCAATAAGGGAAGGGGGACACTCTGATTGGCCAGGCTTGAGTCATGTGCTCCGTTCGGAATGGTTCCCTTCATTGCTGTTTCCAGGAAAAGAGAAAAATAGGTGCCAAAGGTAAAATAGCTATAGAAATCTCAAGGCTTAGAGTCCTTACACCAGCAGTTTGGTGGCAAATCATGTGAACGAGCCTACACAATTACTTGGGGAGTATAGCAGCATGGAAAGAGTATGGTAAGATGATGGAGTAATATCAGAAAGCCTTCATATCAAACTAAGAACTAAGTGGGTTTTTTTTGTCCCTCCCCCCCTTTTTCTTTTTTTTTCTTCCTTTTTCTTTCTTTCCTTTTTTTTTTTTTTTTTTTTGAAGGGGGGATGGTCTTCTGTTTTCCACATTCCTTTTTTTTGTTCGTTTGTTTGTTTGAAGATTTGAGTTCTACCACTGAGGGGTACCTGAGACCAAGAAGTCTTTTTTTTCACCTATGTTCTTAGCAGAGTGATTCTACATATTTCAAAAAGCCAATTTAGTATCACCAGTTTCGGGAGCACACAAGGGCAATGAAACTGTCGTTATGTGACGCAGATTGTTAACCAAAAAAGAGATAATTGCCTTCTACTGAAAGTACAACAAAGTAACTTTAAAAAAGCATTTTTTTAAAAGATTTTATTTATTTATTTTACAGAGAGAGTGATCACAAGTAGGCAGAGAGGCAGGCAGAGAGAGGGGGAAGCAGGCTCTCCGCTGAGTAGAAAGCCAGATGCGGGGCTCGTTCCCAGGTCCCTGAGATCATGACCTGAGCCGAAGGCAGAGGCCTAACCCACTGAGCCACCCAGATGCCCCCAAAAAATCATACTCTAAAGAGATTTATTATAAGAACTGTAGGTGAGATACGATTCTTTTCAGTGAGTTGAGATAAAAAGGAAAAACAATAAAAACCAGCCTGGCATTTGAGAATTGTCTTGTTCTTTTTTAGTGTATTGGATCAAGTTCCAGATGGACCAGTATTTATTGCTATGTGTTTTCTAGTGAGAGTGGCAGATGCAGTCAGCTTTGCGGCAGCAATAACTGCGTCTTTTTCCATTCTCGTAAAGGCTTTTCCAAATAATGTGGCTACGGTGTTGGTATGTATTTCATATGTGTTTCTTGTTTTCCTCTTAGCGTATGTGAAAATATTCACCTTTTCCAAGTTAACACTTTCTTTGAGATCTACTTTTTCCTATTTTCTGTGTGTTTTGGTTACCTTTTACCCCAGTTACTACTTCCAGCAGCAGGCTGTCAGCAAATGTACCATCAGTCTTGTTTAGGTCTCTTCCTACACTTACGATCCCCTGAAAGAGCAATTTGACAGGTAAATGGGGTTCAAACTAAATATTCTTTTTTACCGTTAAAGACAAAACAAACAAAATGAGCTCACCGGTAGTATTTTGTTGTCTCTCTGTACCCAGACTGTGACCGAGCAACAGCAGACAGTTCCTTAGCAGTCAGACACTTCATTCAAGCTTGAGGCCTTCCTTTACTTTTCTCAGATTCATGGAAGGAATCTTAGAGAGCTTGCAGTCCTTGTTTGCTCTCTTACTTTTCCCCAAATCCAGAACTTGATTGACATACATTCCCATATATTGGCCGGGTACCTAGTATTAGTGACAGACCAGATGTCTGTCCCAGCTCTTGACTACTGCCTCTGACCCCAAGCAGGCTCTCTTATGGCTCTCTCCTCTGGACCCAGGCACTCTGGAAGGACCTGTGGTTTGCATATCAGACCAAATGCAGCCCTCAGAAGGAATAATTGTCCTTTAAACTTTAGGGCCTCCTCAGCCTAGTTCTAAGAATGCCCTTATTTGGGGCATAAGGGTGGCTCAGTAGGTTAAGTCTCTGCCTTTGGCTCAGGCCATGATCTTAGAGTCCTGGGATTGAGCCCCGCACTGGGCTCTCTGCTCTGCAGGGAGCCTGCTTCCCCCTCTCTCTCTCTCTGCCTGCTGCTCTGCCTACTTGTGATCTCTCTGTCAAATTAAAAAAAAAAAAAAAAAAAAAAAAAGAATGTCCTTATTTACCCTTATTAATACTGTAGTTTTGGCCCTTAGTATTTTTGTTGTGTAGGTAGTTATTTCTTCCCACTTTTTTTTTTTTAAGATTTTATTTATTTATTTATTTGAGAGAGAGAATGAGAGACAGAGAGAGCTTGAGAAGAGGGAGGGCCAGAGGGAGAAGCAGACTCCCCGCCAAGCAGGAAGCCTGAAGCGGGACTCCATCCTGGGACTCCAGGATCATGACCCAAGCCGAAGGCAGTCACTTAACCAACTGAGTCACCCAGGTGCCCGTATTTATTCCCACTTTTTATTGATTATCTATATCTATAGCTAGCTGGCTGCTCAGGCTCATTTTAGGTTCTGTAGCCATATGGTAGGCAGTGATGTACTGCTTACATTTCCCAGAAACACATTTCTCAAAAATGGTTCAGAAGAACACGAGGCCACTGACAGGCTCTGTAAAACGAGGCTCTGGGGGTAAAATGGAGTGTACCTGTGCTGTCCTCCAACGTTCACTTGAGTGAGTGTATTAAGGCTCTGAGAAATCCTGTAGTAAAGATATTTTATTTAATTTTCCACAACTCAACTTGACTATGGAACTACTTTTTGACTGGTAAAAAACTGCTCTTCTGTGGAACACTCTGGAAGGTGCCACCCAAGGAATTTCTTATGATGACAGCAATAGTCACTTTGATTTTCTGGTCAACAGGGGAAATTCATGTTGCTAACACCATTTCTATATAAAAATTACAGCCTAAAGCTGACACAGCTAACTTGGTAGTGGATGTGGACGGCTTCCTTATGACGAAATGTAGAATTCCTATATTCTTTTTGAAATTGAAATTACCAATGGACTACTTTTGTGTCCTCTGTGAGGTCTCAGAATGCAAGGTTGCTAGCCACAATCTCTGCTTAGCACCTTCAAAGACTAGATTGGTTTAAAATGGTGCAATTTCTGTAAGAGATTTTTAAGAGTAAAATATTTTCCTAGCTTTTGGAAAAAGCTAGTTTTATTTTAATTTTAACAAAAAATTTTATATAGTATGCAATTCAGAAGTTGCCAAAGGAAATATAGAATAAAGTGAATGTATTCTATATATTACTTTTCCTCACCTTATGGACACACCTGTTGTCTAGGAATGCAGTCCCACATTGGTCTCCCAGGAGGCCACAGAGAATACAGGTTCTTTCTAGAGCGATTCCATGTACGTATGAATGTGTTCACGGGCGTGTGTGCAAGTGCACACGCAGGCGTGCATGTGCGCACATACACACAGGCACACGTGATTCTTTCCCCTTTGTTTCCTTTATGCTAGTGGTAGGATACTCTCCACATTGTTTAGAGCCTTGCTGTTATACTAACAGTGAAATCATTTCGGAGCTCTTTCTGTGCCTATACATGAAGAGTTCTCTACTCTGGCTTCCCTTTAGTGGCAGTATATAGTCCTTCACTATATGGAGGTGACGTACATCCATGGTCTACTCAAAGTGTTGGTGAATGTTTAGATCACCTACATCTTTTGCTGGTACAAACAGTGCTACAAACACATAAGCTTATACGTATACCGTGTCACATCTTTACGACTGTGTCCATCAATTAAGTTCCCGGAATGGCATTCTGGGTCAGAGAATATGAGCCAAATGACCCTCCTGCGTTCATTCATTCACCAGCAGTGTATGCATGGGATGCTTTCCTCACTTTCTTGGCAGCAGAGCATTTGATGGGTGATTAGTAAAAACTGGTATCTTGTGGTTTAACCGTTTACTTCTTTTGAAAGTGAAGATGGGCTTTCTTTTACATGCCTAAGAGCTACTTGTATTTTATGTGTCAACAGTCTACTTACAGCATTTGCTCATTTTCCTATTGGATTGTTCATTTTCCCCCCATTGATTAGTATTAGCTCTCTTGATATATTTGGGGAAAGTAGTTCTTTGTCAATATTTATTTCCCCTGTTCTTCATTTGTCTTTTGATATACTTAACCATCCATTGTTTTTCATATTTTTATGTAATCCAATTTATGCATCTTTTTCTTTTGTGTCTTTTGAGTTTTATATTGCAGTTAGAAAAACTTCCCCACCATAGGGATTAAAAATTAAAAAAAAAAAAAAGCCTGCCATATTTTATTTTTCTAGAATTTCTATGCTTTCAATATGTATGTTTAAGTTTTTGGCTCATCTTGGGTTTGTGTTGGTTTGTGTGTGTAAACTGTGACATGGATAGAGTTTTTTTCAAATGGGGTTCATGGTATCTTTACTTGTTAATTCTTCAAACAGATTATATTGACTCAATTTTCTTTTTCCCCCCCATTTTTAGGGAAGTCTTGAGATTTTTTCTGGACTGGGACTAGTTTTAGGGCCTCCTTTAGGTGGCTTCTTGTATCAGTCCTTTGGCTATGAGATGCCTTTTATTTTGCTGGGATGCATAGTTCTGCTGATGGTACCACTCAACATGTATATTTTACCGAATTATGGTAAGACCGCATTTATTACTCACTTTAAGAGTCTGAAATTTAAGTATATTTATGCCTTTGTAGGAGGCCAATTTCACAAATACTCACTTTTATTTTATATAATCAATAATAGATTTATGGCACACCCTGAAAGAACTGATTCTCTTTCCAGAAATGTTGCTGTAGGCAGTTTATATGAATTTCTATGTATTACAAATTGGTTCTGACCTTTAGAACTGTCGAATATTTAATTTCTCATCATAAAACATCACCCTGTGAAGTGCCCACCAGAGGTCTTCTTGGACTTAATTAAGTATTCGGAACGACAAGTTATCAAAGGCCACACATGGCAGTATCTTCTTGGAAGGCCGGTAGGCAGGACAGCGAGGTCAGACCTTCTCCCAGTAGCCCTCCCAGCTGCCAGTGTGAGAACACACAGCTGCATCGGGTAGTAATGGGGGTCACCCTGGCTTCAAAGCTTTATGCCCCATAGGAGTCAACCTATCCTGCAACAGCTCCACGGACATAGCTGCAAGTGTCACCGTGAGGGACATGCCTAAGTCAGCACACTCAGGGGGGCACCAAGCTTGGTGTCCTCATCAGGTACACATCGTTCATTTTGAGTTGCTTCTCTACGGACTCTACGGAATGACATTTACCAGGCAAGGGCTATTTTTATTATAAGTGAGATTGCCTAGGAACATCACTGGCATTTGACCTTTATCAGGTGATGAGGGGAACAGAGCTAGAGAGTTAACTTGAAGGCTGGAGAGGAGAGAGCTAGAGAAAGTTTCTAGAGAAGAACTACGCCCTGAAATGCAAGGTGGTGCTTGTCGTTTCTGCTTATGACAGTGGTTTCTGTGGTCGAGCATCCTGGTTGCTTGGTTCACAGATAACATTGGGCTGATAATCAAGACACTGACACCAGGTCAGAGTCTCATGCAGTGGGAAAAGCAGTTCTGACAACCCTTTACCCCACTGTAGAGGGAAAAAAGACTTTGTTTATTCATTCATGGTAGGACAGGGTATTTAGAACTTCTGTGGTGAGGCACTAGACTGGCCTCCTTGCATCTTTACTCCTGGAGTCCTGGCCTGCTCTCTTTGTCTCCCCCTTTCCCCCACCACGTGGTGTCTTTTGCAGCCTTTTCTGACTGCCACCAGCCTACTTTCTTGACAATTAGTTCTCTTCATTTCTGTTATTCCTCCATTAAAGTCTCCCAGCATTTTCACTGAACTTAACAAAATCCCAGTTAGCTATATTTTTGTGAACAAAAGGGTTTGGCAACGTTGCTGTTTATCTATGGGGATCTTCTGTTTAGATTGAATGGAAAAAAGCTGGTATTAAAAAAAAACTCTGAGATTGATAATGTTAAGACTATAAATAAAGATTTAGGGGTTCCCGTGAAGGAGTACTTATTAAAATTAATGTTTTTGGAGAGCTTATGGATAGAACCTAGAAAATTAAATTTTCTTTTATTTTGATGATATTGGCAGAATTTGGTGCCCTGTAAATTGTACCCCACTCCTTTACCTCCTTCTGGACTCACAGACAGTGTGGTTCTAGCTTTGGGGGGTTAAGAGTCAACTTTAGTGTCTCTCTCTCTCTCTCTCTCTCTATCTCTTATCCTGTGTATCTCCACCAAGTCCTCTCTCTGTACCACTCTCATGAAATATTTCTAAAACAGTCATGGACCTGCCAGTCCTCTTATTAAAAATCTCTAAATCCGTGAAACGTGAACTTTATCTTGAAAGCCAGGAGGACCTGTTGTGAGATTGTAGTAGAGGAGTCACATGGTCTGAAATCTCTCCCTTTCCCATTTGCTCTGACCCTCCTGATTCTTCAAAACTTACTCTGCATTACCTCTTCTGGGAAGTCTTTCTGAACCTTCTTGATCATCCAGCTAAATGCTGTATAAGTAACACCTCTAACAGTAGCTTCCTGTGGCAGCATCATCAATCAGGGGGTCATGTCCCTCTAAAAGAATAGGTCAGAATTGTGGGGAGCAGAGAGAGTACCCGAGTAGCTTGGGAAAGCTCCCCCGGTGATTCTGCCATGTGTCTCATGAAGCAGGTATCACGCTAGGTCTTCGTTGCTTGGCCTCCTGCCACAGTTTAATTAAACTCATTATGTGTTTGCTTCTTTGGATGCTCTTATGTATTCTCATTGTGCTTTCTCATTTTTCCCTGCTTTGGATTTAGAGAAGGTGATCATTTCTGCCATAATAGTTTATCTTATACCAGAAATCCAATAATACCATTTATATGCAAATAAATATAACCAATTAAAATTGATCTATAATTTATGTCTCAATGGTGACTAATGAATCTCTTTAATAAGCTATTCAAAATCCACACCAAATGAAGTCTCTTCCTGCTGACCCTATTACCCCAAGCCACATGGTGGTGTTTGTCCTCTCTCTGAGTCTAACTGCACACTTTTCTGTAGTTGAGTGTCCTGGACTGTGCTCACATTTGGTTCACCATTGACTATTTAGCTAATAAATAAGAAATTAACATCATGGCTTTACTTTATCCCTTGGATCTTGACCAAGTTCTAAATGTAATGCTCAAAATCCTTGAACCATCCTTTGTGCTTTTTTTTGTTATTTTGCTCCATACTGGATCCTTATTCTCCAAGAATTAAGTAATGAACCATGACAGGTGTTTTTGGAGAAATAAGGATATACAAGTGCTGATCCTCACCCTCAAGGAGCTTCCTTGTCCACACCTGGCCAATATCATCTCTGCCCCAGCACTGTGGTTGCCTCCCGACTGGTCCCCTTGTCTCCATTTCCCACAAGGCCACAGAGAGGTTTCTTTAAACCACAGATCTGATTCCTACCCCTGTTTGGATTCCCTAGTGATTTCTCAGGCTTTAAGTGTGTTTTTCAGAGTCTTGCACAAACATGCTTCCACGGTATGATCTCTCTCCATGCTGCTGGTGTCCCCTACACCAGTCTCCATCCACTAGCTTTGCTACTCTCCCTTCATTTCTTCAAACACAGAATAGTTTTCCTGATTTTTGAGTCTTGGAAGGTGCCATTCCTGGAATAATGTGCCTGGCTTATTTTTTCCTTATCCTTGGCTTCCTCATCTTAAGCTCATCAACTTAGGTTATCTTATCCTCATCTTATACCTCATCTTAAGGGCATCAACTTAGATATCAATACTTCCGGGAAGCCTTCTTTAAATGGCTTTCCTTGTTTTTGTTTGTTTGTTTAAGGCAGTCCTCTCATATGCTATGAAAGGTTCCCTCCTAGTTACATCCTAGCTTTCTCCTCTCCTTCCTGTAACTTCTTTGTGAGGTCAGGGCTTGGCTCTGTCTTTTTTGCCTTTATCTGCCCAGCATTTTGCAAAGATTTTGCTCAGTAAATTAACAGGATGATAGGAAAATCACCAAACGGTAGTAAACAATAGTAAAAAAAAAAAATGTAGTTAAGGTGCTAAAAGGTATGGTAGATTCCAGAAGTGCGGTAGGAAACAGAGAAAGGTAAAATTTGTGGACCAGAACCAGACCTTACGGAGTGGATAGAATTTGAAAATTAGCAGGAGAAAAAGAAAGGAGTCAGAGCATGTGACTGGAGGCTTGGAAATAACCATTCCTGTTGCTGGGAACAGTGAAGAAGCTGAGTTCCTGCAAGGGGATACTGGAACTTAGGTGGGCGCAGTTGACCTTGAGGGCCAGTGTAATTTATGTGTGATTCAGTAGCACACCTCTCAATCTGGTGTTTTCTTTGCCATCAGAAAAGAAAAAATTTTCTTGTGCTCTTTGGTGAACTTAGATTCCTTCTCAGCATACACATTGTTCCTTGATAAAGCTTCTGGCTTTTCCCCTGCACCAAATATAACTTTATATATTCTCCGTCCCATCTGGGGGAGGCCTCACTTGCTTCTCAGTTATAACCTATAACTGAAGACCCTCTCTTCTCACACTCTGCTTCCAGTTGATTCTTTATGAATTTGAGAAATTGTTTTTAAGAAAACTCATTGTGGCTCCTAGGTTTGAATAATTTATATGCAAATATAGATAATCAGCAATTTTAAGCAAACTCAGAGGTGCAGTTATTTTGATTACCAAATAAAGATGGCCTTACCAATTTTACTTTTCAAAATAGGTTGACATTGTAAACTACTCTGATTTTTTTTTTTTTTCCTTCTTCAAATTTTTACCCAAAGACTCTGATCCAGGCAAACACTCGTTCTGGAAACTGATCACTCTACCCAAGGTCGCGCTCATAGCCTTCGTCATCAACTCACTCAGCTCATGTTTTGGCTTCCTTGATCCTACTCTGTCTCTCTTTGTTCTGGAGAAGGTAGGTAGCCTGATTGTCAAAGAGCTCTGCACTGTAAAAAGTGGGTGTGTTTGCTTGCTCTTGGGTTCTGCTTTGTGGAATGAGCTCTGAGTGGCTGTGAGAACTGCACCCACGCGTAGCCTGTACCTTCCCTCTGTGACATCCCTTTGACTAGGGGTCTGATTCAGGGTGAACGACAGAAGCTTTTCACTAAGTGGCCCGAATACTGGTCTCCTTTTTCAAGGTCTTGCTCGAGTCATCACAGGTCTGGCTGCTTAACAAGGATACTTTCCTCTACTTGTTTGAATTCCAGTGAGACATTTGGGGTACTCTGTAGCTCATTTGATGTTCTTCTCTAACAGATCCCTTCTGGGTCCACGTACTTTTTAGACTTTTACATACATACAATGAAATGACTATGGAATATATTAATCTGGGATGGTAGAGAGGAATCAAGAGTCTCTCTCGGTTATTTTTCTTTTTTTTTTTTGAGTGCTGGAAAATAAATGTTGAATTTAAAAATTGGATGTTATAGAAATTTTCTCTTAGTTATTTCTGGAAAAGAGATTATTAATAATGTGATAAAGTGTACTACTAAGTCTGGTAGTTAATTATACTGAAGAATTAATATGCGTTTATAAAGGCAGAACTCTAATTGCATCCCACACTGACGATATGTGAGGTTTGGGAATTCAAAAAGCACAGTTACCCGACACAGTTCCTCGAAGTCACTAGAGACAGTTTTGGGTATGTGAGATACGCAAAAAGATAAACATGGAGACTGTGATTTTAGTGCCTGACCCAATGTTTAGGAAATAATATAGTATCTTGCTTGAGTATCTGTGAGGTAATAAGAAACATATTTTGTGTTTATGATGACAATGCCATTCATGTCATCAACAGTGTATCTATCTCTTCAAGAGTCATTTTTCTATCCTCTGAAGAATTTTTGCCTAAATAAGGGGAAAATATTGTAACCAATCTGTGGTAAATCCAAGTTGCTCATGTGTATTTTATCAGAAATCTTTATAAATATTATTTTCCAAATACATTTGTTAAATATATCTTTACATTTTCCTATTTTTTCTATCAAAAGATTTTTATCCTGTTGCTCTTCTTCTGACTTCTCACCAGCTGTTTGAACTGGCAGCTTACTGTCCTGTCATTCGTCACCTAGCCTTTTAGGGTAGGACATTTCCACCCTGTCTCCCCCAGTTATAAAATCAGAAGACACCGCTGACCTTTTTTCTTCCTACTAGAATCTTTTTTTTTTTTTTTAAGATTTTTATTTATGTATTTGACAGTGAGAGCAAGAGAGCATAAGCAGGCAGAGCAGCAGAGGGAGGAGAAGCAGGCTCCCCACTGAGCAAGGAGCCCGATGTGGGCCTCGATTCCAGGACCCTGGGATCATGACCTGAGCCGAAGGCAGTTGCTTAACCAACTGAGCCACCCACGTGCCCCCTTCATACTAGTATCTTCAAAAAGGACTAATTTGTTACAAAAATTGTTGAAACATATATGGACTCATATATAAATCTCATGAGCTTGCTTAGGAAAATTAGTTAAGGAAAACAGGAACAACTCAGTGAACCAAAAAAGGTTTTTATATCATGCTAATAACAGTATCAGGGTTGTGTGGTAGCTTACTGTTTTAAAAGCGTTTTGTAATGCATCACATCATCAATTCTTTAATTAGATATTAGCAGCCCTTTGAAATAAATGGGATAACTGTTATCCTCAGTGTTTTTTTTACACCAGTGCATTTTAGTCTTGGGGAAGTCAGCATCACTTTGTGGCTTGTTAGAAATGCAAATTCTTAGGGCACCTGGGTGGCTCAGAAGATTAAGTGTCCCACTCTTGATCTCAGCTCAGGTCTTGATCTCAGGGTCCTGAATTCAAGCCCCATGTTGGGCTCCATGCTGGGTGTGGAGCCTACTTAAAAAAAAGAGTAAGAGTCATTTATGGTTTGTCTCCCTCCCAATCCCATCTTAATCTCACAAAACAAACTGGGGGTTGCTGGGGGGAGGTGGGATTGGGAGAGGGGGAGGGGGTTATGGACATTGGGGAGGGTATGTGCTATCGTGAGTGCTGTGAAGTGTGTAAACCTGGCGATTCACAGACCTGTACCCCTGGGGATAAAAATACATTATATGTTTATTAAAAAAAAAAATTTGGAAGGGGAGGCGAACCATAAGAGACTATGGACTCTGAAGAACAACCTGAGGGTTTTGAAGGGTCAGGGGTGGGAGGTTGGGGGAACAGGTGGTGGGTAATAGGGAGGGCACGTTTTGCATGGAGCACTGGGTGTTGTGCAAAAACAATGAATACTGTTACGCTGAAAAAATAAAATGGAAAAAAAAATTAAAAAAAAAAAAAGAGTAAGAAATGCAAATTCTCTGCCCCATCCCATACCTTTTGAATCAGAAATTTTACAGCTGAAGTCTAAGAACCTCTTCAAAGTACTCTGGGTAGTTCTCTAATGCACACTAAAGTTTTTGAAGCTCTGGTTTACATGTAAAAAATGTTATGATTCATAGAAGCAAAATTATATGTTCAAAATCAAATGCTATAGAGCAAGACATCTAGGACTTTTGACCTCTGGTTAGCTTTTTTTCTTCCCCTTATAGAGAAAAAGGAGCCCATTTACACAAGTAAGTCAAAATCAGGAAAGATGCTTAGTGGTAGTAGTGGGCTCATGATAGATAACAAGAACTGAAGAGGTGGCTAGAAAAGATTTATGTTTATTTTAAAAATGACTTAATAACATAACTCTAATATGAAATTTTTTTTACAGTTTAATTTACCAGCTGGTTATGTGGGACTGGTATTCCTGGGCTTGGCTCTATCCTACTCCATTTCTTCACCATTGTTTGGTCTGCTGAGTGATAAAATACCAGTACGTACACTGAATCTTCATTTAATAATCGCTTTTCTATATTTAGGCCAGTGGCTTTCCAGCTGTACTTCTGGAACTCTAAAGGTCCATTGATTAGAATTGATACTCAATTAAAAAAAAATTCAGTTTATTAATATATAATTGAGAAATAAAATGGTAAGATATTTAAAGTGTACACCATGGTGATTTGGGATCCGAATACATTGTGAAAGGGTGCCTTCCATCTGGTTAATTAATGCACTCATCACCTCTATATTATCTTTTAATTTTTTTTTTGAGGGGGCAAGAACATTTAAAATTCTACTATATTCAATTTTTGGAGTCGATGGTGAGGTTCTAGTGTCTTCCAACCTGTCACTCTGAGAAAATTCTCTTTTAATTGCTTCCTCTGAGGGGAAATGGGGTCTGCGTTGAAGCTGTTGACTAACTATTGGATTTGACTTTCTAAAGGAAAAAGTCCCTTGATGTAAAATAACGCGAATTGGCCTTAAAAATTAGGGCAGAATCGCAGAAGTAGTTAGGACTAGGGAAGCTTGAGTGGAGACAATTCAGGTTTTCTGTGGGAATGAAGGGATTGGCTACATAAATATACATTGGTTGTCCTGTGACCATCCAGGTAGAAAATCCCTTCTGTTCTCCTTTGCCTAGGTCTAAACCATTCAATCCAGATGATTGGTATACAGTGCTAATAAGTACTGATAGCCAAATCTCCAGCTTCTGTGATTTTAGTGCTTGCTTGTATATATATATATATTTATTTATTTAGCATTTCCCCTCCTCATTAATCTTACATAAATATTTATCAAGACTTAACTTACACGGAGATTACTAGGTAATCTGAATGACAAAAAGCAAGGGTCTTAAACAATATTTGGAGCTCGGTTTTAAGACCCTCTTCTCTCACTGAGCAGATACTTTGCCTCTAGAATTTTCTGCCTGTGTTCAAGTAGTTTAAAAGGAATAATTCTGTTGGGTACTTTTAAAATAATGTGAATATGTATTGCATCTACCAGGTGGTTCGTTGTGGGGACTGCTTTTTAAATTGTTATTTTTGGAATTGTTCATCGTGTGCAAAATCTATAATATGCTCCCTTCCCAAGGAATCCTTTTCCTAGGAAACTCCCTAGCTTGAGGTATATTGTCCTTGCTTTTCTGTTTACCATCTACCTATTTTCTCTTAAATGTAAAGTTTTGTTTTCGTCAGTGTATTTGGATCTTGTTCATGTCATGGCTTGTGTTCTTCAATGATTTTTTTTTTTTTTTTTTTTTTTTGCATATGCTTCCTTTATGGAGGAACTTTACCTCTCAGAGTTTTTTTGGACTCTCATTCTCTTTACCAGCATCTAAGGAAATGGTTTCTGGTCTGGGGAAACATCATCACGGCAGTATGCTACATGCTCTTAGGACCTATCCCCATCTTGCACATTAAAAGGTAACATTTTTCCTTTTTCTATTAATTTCGATTAAGGAAATTTTTGGTGGGACGAGGGCATAGCTTCATATTTTGAACCTTATTACTTCAATAATTACCTTGATTTAGGACTCCAGTGAATTGTTCGTTAGACTGGCAGTATTTTACATTGCTAGGAGCTAGCCAAAAGAAATGCCTAAAATCTGTATCTAGTGAGGAAAAAAGCTTCTCCCTTTGAGTTTTAATTGCACGCTTGTTTGTATTTTATTTTAAAAACAGTGTTTGTTGCTACCTACTTTTAGGTGATAGTTCTTACAATATGTTTTTGTTTTTTCTCTTCCTTCTTGAGCCTTAAGACTGGGATCAAATCTTTCTTTTGTTTCTGTCTCATTCTTAGCACATAGTAGCGGCTCATTAGAACTTCTTAAATGTAATATACTTGCTGAAATACAGGGAGCTTAGAGGTTTTCAGGTAGTCCTGGGATAAAGTGTGACAGGGAACCAGCAAGTATTTCAGGGTCCTTTCAGACTTGGGTTTGCATCCAGCCTTTGCCACTTACTAGATACGGGAACTCCGGCAATGGCAAATCATTAGCTTCCAAGAGCTTTGGTTTTCTTATCTGATCACAGTGTGTGCTGCTTGGCAGGATAATGCTGCAAGGATTCAGTGGGGAAATGGATATTAAGTAAATGGCACACTGTCGGAAGTGGAACAAAATTAGTTTCCTGTCTGTTCCTTTACCACTTCCCTTCTAGGCCTTTTTTTTTTTTGTCAGTCAATTGAATTTCAAAACCCAAGTGATTGAAGGAGCTGCATGAACATTTAGCCAATTCTGACTAGATTAGACACGCTGATAATCTCTTATCATGTTGAGCATGGGATATGTGTGACCAAAGAAATTGAGATATCGTGGTGAATTGATATCCACCCACTCCCCCACCCCGGCTGTAAGGGTGCTGTCACTGAAAGAAGTGGGATAAAATGGCAATGAGGCAGACTGGTCACGTCATCTGTGAAACAAGCTGCTCTGGGATTCAGCCTGCCCTCCCTACTAGGAGGCTTTGTGCCTGTCCACATGCTAATGTTGCTTGGTTTTTTTTCTTTCTCCAAAACCCTTTTGCAGTCAGCTCTGGCTGCTGGTGCTCATCCTAGTCCTGAACGGCATCTCTGCTGGAATGAGCTTAATTCCAACCATCCCGGAGATCCTCAGTTGTGCTTAGTAAGTCCCTTCTGTGCTTGAGAAGCCGGGTCGCGAATAGTAGGGAGCGTCACACGCTTTCTTGAATTTCTCAGTTTTCTAGGATGTTGGAGTTTTTTTTTTCAGAAGACCAAATCTTGGGGTGCCTGGGTGGCTCAGTGGGTCCTGGGATCGAGCCCCACATCGGGCTCTCTGCTCCGCAGGGAGCCTGCTTCCTCCTCTCTCTCTGCCTGCCTCTGCCTAGTTGTGATTTCTCTCTGTCAAATTAATAAAATATCTTAAAAAAAAAAAAAGACCAAATCTTGATGATTTTATGTCACACAATATTGTGCTATAAATAGTGTATGCCGTAACACTATAGATGACAATCTATGGTAATGTTAACACAGTGATAGGTCACATGAGCTGTGGGTAGAGCTGTGGGTAGAGGCTTGGCTTGGTTTATGCCTAGGAACCCACAGAATTTTGAAAAGCCAGACCACAATGGAAAGGCCTCAGCATTATTTCCTTCTCACGGAGAAGGTCCCCACAAGGGCATACGATCACCAGGTAAAATGATTCTAGTACCATTTCCAGTGCATTGGGGGCTTTGGGGGTGGGGGTGGGGGTCTCACACTACCAAGCAGCTCTCCAGAACCAGCTAGTTCTGCAGTGTAACTGTCCTGCAGTGTAACTCGATTCTGATGCTATCTAACTGGAGAGAAGGTCACATCCTGTAGGTTAAGGACTCCGTCCTGCAGGCTGCCATGTGCTGCAGCTGCTAATTCCAAGTCCAGGTTGTTATATGTGCTTCTGACTGGCCTATAAATCAGAGGTTCCCATGAAAACTTCCTAAGTTCAATTCATTTGCTAGAGTGATTCACAGAGCTCAGGAAACCAGTGTACTCATTAGAGTTTACTGGTTTATTGTGAAAGAGATTAAAGGATGTGAATCAACAGCCAGATGAAAAGACGTGCAAGGTAAAGTCCTGATCAAAGGAGCTTCTGTCCTTGTTGGGTTTGGGACCCCACACACTGGCATGTGGAAGCGTTCTGGTTCACCAACCTGGAAACTCTTTCACCCTGTCCTTTTGGGTTTTTAGGGACATACCATACATACCCACAGTTGATTAAATCAATGGCCATTGGCCATGGAGTCAACCTCTAGCCCCTCTCCCCTCCTCAAAGGTGGGGGCTTCCAGGAGTGGGTCCTTCCAGGAGTGGGTCCAAAGGTTCTAACCCTCTAATCACATGCTTGGCTCTCTTGGCCAACCAGCCCCCAAGGTTCACCTTATTAACATGACCAAAGGCACTTGAAATTGCTTTCCTCACTTAGGAAATTCCAAGGGTGTTGGGGTGGCTGTATGCCAGAAACAGGAGGGAGACCAAATATATATTTATTATAAATCCTAGTATCACAGTAGGCATTTGTCACTGGACCACCAGTCTTTTGTTTAGGAGGCATGATGAAGAACACCAAGGGAGCAGGGAGAAGAATGTGAGCTCTGTTGGCTCAAGTCAACAATTCACCAAGCAATAAGGAGCTGCCTTTGGGTTTTCTTAAAGTTTCCCATTACTCTCTTTACATGTTCATCTCATTTTAAGAATTTCTTCGTTAATTATGTTTTTATGAGACTTCATGCAAATGGGTCATGACTCGATATCATGCTTTATATATGCAATAAAATTATTTTTAGAAAACCATGGAGTCAACATAAATACAAAAATTCCTTCAAATTGGATTAGCTTTTCATCTTAGAAATGGAGTGTTCTCTCTGTCGGTTTTGTTCAGATCATTTCTGGTCTATTTTAACTTAACTGTCACATACTATTTGCTTTCTTCATGTAGGTTTCCCTTTTCATAACAGATCTGTTCTTCTGTCTCTGCAGCGAAAATGGCTTTGAGGAGGGATTAAGTACTGTTGGACTCGTGTCGGGTCTCTCCAGCGCAATGTGGTCAGTTGGGTGAGTAGCCCCTTCATTTACACCCGTCAGATGTAAAATACTGTCTCTACTTCCATGAAGAAATTGACACTGAGAAGTCTGATGAGTTGCCGAAAGGCACCTAATTCATTTAGACTAGAGCTGGAGTCCTAACCCACATGCTCTGCCTTTAAGATCAGTGGTTTTACCAGCAGTTTTAAGAACTCATCAAAATGGTCCCGTGTTCTGTCTTTTTTTAAATGATCTTTCCAAGTTCCTCTAACAGGAGCATGTCTCAAGTTTTAAAGATGTCTTCATTTCTTCATTCACTCGTCTATTTTTGACTCTTTGCTATCCCTGAGGGATGACTGTGCACTGACACAGTAGTGTATCTCAATAAATGAATACCGAATTAAGTTCTTTTCAATATGAATACTGAGAAGAATAGAGAGAATAATATAAAGGTTCTTTTGAGGGCGTGTCTCCTTTTTAACATTCTTGTGTAAGGCACCAGTTTTTCAGAAGCAGTTACTATAATTTTAGAATTGTTTAAAATTTTTGAACGTCATCATTATCAAATATAATTGTTTTCTCACACCCAGAGCTCTGTCCAGGAATTGGCTTTTGTCTTTAATACTTACAGTTCGAATTTATTTATGTATTTCTTAGAATTTTATTTATTTATCAGAGAGAGAGAGTGCACGCACAAGCAGGGGGAGCAGTAGGCAGAGGGAGAAGCAGGCTTCCTGCCCAGCAAGCAGCCTAATCTGGACTCTATCCCAGAATCCTGGGATCATGACCTGAGCTGAAGGCAGATGCTTAACTGACTGAGTCACCCAGACTGCCCCCTTACAGTTCCAATTTAATGAAGATGTATGATTGAGGGATTGTGTCACCTTTAGGAAGTAATTCTTTTTTTTTTTTTTTAAATGCTATTTAATACTCTTTCTCCTTTTCATTGTTAGTGCTTTTATAGGACCAACACTGGGTGGATTTATGTATGAGAAAATTGGTTTTGAATGGGCAGCTGCTATCCAAGGTCTTTGGGCTCTGACAAGTGTGAGTAATTAGTCTGTTGTTTTCACCTTCCTTTCTTTTTCTTTCATTTCCTTCCTTTCATTTGTGGAGATGTGTGACTTGGAGAATTGACATTAACCAGTCCCTTTAATTGTATTCAAGGGACTAACGATGGGCTTGTTTTATCTGTGGGAGCACTCACGGAGAAGAAGGTATGGTCAACTCTTGAGGTTTTTTTTTCCCCTTTAAAAGTCAGCCTGTGGGAGTGGAAAAGAAATAACCATTCTGTATCCATTCTTCCAGTCAGCAGATTTCTGGGCACCCGAAGCCTTATTATTTGATAGATGCATTTAGGGGGAAAAGTAGAGATGGGTTTGTTTGTTTGTTTTTTTAAATGAGAAATATTGAGGTTCTCCTCTTTTTTCTTTCAATGCAGATCTAAACTCCAAAATATTCTGGGCACAGAGGAGGAACGGACTTCCCTCTTACCTAACGAAATCTAGCCTTAAGAATCCTGGATCAATACCCATTGGGAGATGGGTGCTCCTGGCCTTGAACATCAGAGTTGAAGGGGTTTTCTTAATATTACACACAAACCTCCACGGACTGTATACCAGCATCCTGACAGTCTCAACCTATATTTGGATAATCCTGTGTTGGACTGTCCTAAAAAGCTGGCCTGCTAGACCAGCCACATTTGCAACATTAAGTGTGAGAAGAGCAGTTGAAAATCAGCAAAAGTTTGTGTTTTGAGGTGATCCAATCTGGCCTTGAAGGGGTTATTGACTCTAGGTCTCCTGTTTCCTTTGTTTACTTTTTAAGTGCACTAATTCTGTGAATCTACCTTTTGTTTATTAACAGGGAAATAAATGAATTCATTTGATATGCTTAAAAGTAATATAAAGATTACTCAAAATGTATAGAATAACTGTGAAATCAGTTTTTTAAAGGCATGCTTTCTCTCTGTCCTAAGATTTTTGTTCTCATTTAAAAGGCATAATTCCTGCCTCCCATCATGCAAAAACTCTCAGCTCTTCTAGAAGTTTTGTTTGTGTAAGAGGCATAACATTAGACTTCCATTTTTGTAACATACTTTGAATTAGGATCTGGATTTATAAACAGTGCTTAGTATAACATCCATTTCACTTAATCTCCCTCTTTGAGTTCTACCACCTGTTTTGTTTTTGTTTTTGTTTTTTAACATATTTCTGGTAGATGTATTCCATTCCCAGAGCAAGTGAGTCCACAGGACTGTTTCTTGTATTCTAGGGAACGGGTTCATATGATTTCATGTGAAATCCATGCTGTGGCTTGAAATGAGTGAATCTCTCTGTGTTATTCTCTTACCTCCTGATGTGTTTTCCTGCTGTAGTAGCCACATGGACACTTAAAAAAAAAAATAAAAGAAATGGTTTTATCTATATATTAATTCAAAAATATCTATTGAATGACTTCTCTGAACTGACCCCTCTGGGAGGCGCTAGGAATTAAGCTGTGATCCAAATAAACAATCTCTGCTTTTATGGAATTTAGATTCCGGTGGAATGGACAAACCATAAGTAAATACCAGGATCTTTCATTGTCCTACAGAGTTGCTATGAAGGGAAAATGTGGTGATACGGGATAAGTGACTGAGTAACTTGGTGTGGGGTCTTAATTTAGATAAGGCCTCTCCAGGGAGAGGAGGCTTTTGAACTGAGACCTAAAGGCTGAGACTGAGGCAGTCATCCTGAGGGAGAGCCTTCGCTAGCACATGCAAAAGGTCTTGACATGCAAAAAGAAAAAAAAAAAAAAAGTCTTGACATGGTCGGAGATGACACCCAGGCCCACGTGGCTGAAATCTAGTAAACGGAGGAGGTAAGGGGGAGCAAGCTTTTCAGCAGGGGATTCTGGAATTTGATTTATTTTTCAGGAAGATCATTGTCTCTGCTTGTGCACTTGAGAGGGGCTGCAGATTAGCAGGGACGGAAGAAGATTTATGGGAGCTCTGAGAGACAGTAGTATGGACCACGAAGGTAGTGGTGGAGATGAAGTGAAGAAGATGTGTTTGGAAGTGGAACCAACAGGACCTGCTCAGGTGAAGGCAGGGGAGAGAGGAGTTAGGATGATCAGAGATTTTGATTGAGGGTGTGGCAGCTGATGATGCCTCTTAGTGAGATGGGGAAGAATAGGAGTAAAACAAATCCTGAAGGGGCAAAATAACCCAAGATGGGATGCCCTTTCACACTACCAAAACTGAAAAAAAAAATTAGAAAGGTGATGGAGATGGGGATGATAGCAGCTACAACCATTTTGGAAAACTGTGTGGCATTGATTGCCAGAATTGAGCCTTCACGAATCCCATGAACTCTTTCTTGTCCTCCTCTCCCGAAGTCCTTTTGTTGTGAGCACTCCAGAGGGTGGTCCAGTGTATGCTTCCTACCCACGCGTGGAAAACTGAGTGTGACCCTGACCCTGTGCACCTGTGCTCAGCCCAGTAGCGAAGTTTGCCGCTGAACACCTGCAGTTCCCGCCGCTGCCACGCGGGGCCACTATTAAAGCACGAAGGCGGTCGATACTGCCGCTCCCAGCTGGGGCGCGGTGACGGGGTTCCCAAGGACACTACTGGGGGTTCTGACGTGGCTCGGGACCACCAGCGCTGTCGAAGTTCAAGGTCAACGCAGATTCTAGGCTCTCTGGTGAGCGGTTTTCTGCCTTCACTCTCGAACACGTTTCTTTTAATATATGCTGACACTTCGCACGAAACCAACTTTGCCCCTTTCTCATTCTATGATTTTGCAAGTACTAAAATAGATGACAAAAATGTTTAAAATGTGAGTAAAGATAGAGGAACGCTGAGCTAAAAACGTAGGTCAAAACCATCATGGGAAATCACTGTATGTTTGTATGTTTATATATTTGTGTGCCTCTAATGTAACAAAGATGCCGAGCTTTGAAGGATCCTTTTTAAAAAATGAAACTGAATGTAGAATATAACAATAAATAAAAGGTGTCATGTACATGATATGCAAATTAATCCAAAAGGAATTTTTTTATTTTAAATATATAAATTCACAAATCATTTTTCTGAAACTTTTTTCCCCTTATGATTGCTGATTCACACGCAGTTGAAATAATACAAGGAAATAATACAGAGACCAAGTTTACTCTATACTCAGATTTCCCTCGTGTTATTATCTTGCAACTCTATACTCTATAATACAGTATCAAAACCAGGATAGAGTCAAGATACAGAACCGTTCCCATCCTTCATCTTGCTTTTTTTTTTTTTTAAGATTTTATTTATTTATTTGACAGACAGAAATCACAAGTAGGCAGAGAGGCAGGCAGAGAGAGAGGAAGGGAAGCAGGCTCCCTGCTGAGCAGAGAGCCGGAAGTGGGGCTTGATCCCAGTACCCTGGGATCATGACCTGAGCTGAAGGCAGAGGTTTCAACTCACTGAGCCACCCAGGCGCCCCTCATCTTGCTTTCTTATGACCGTGCCCACCCCTCTCTTTCCCTCAGTAATCTGTATAATTTCATCATTTCGAGAATGCTATATAAATGGAATCCTATAGTATGTTACCTTTGGGGATTGTTTTTTCTCATTTGGCCTATGTTCTTTAGATCCATGTTGCATTATCGATAGTTAATTTCTATATATTGATGAGTAGTATTCGTTGGTATGGATATACATCTTGTTTAACTGTTTTTCATTTAAGGACATCTGGATTGTTTCCATTTTATGGTTATAACAAATAAAACTGCTATGAGCATTCACAGTAGTTTTTTAAGTCTTTATTTCTCTGGGACAAATGCCCAGGAATACAACTGCTGGATTGTGTGATACTTGGTTCCCCCCATCCCCAAATAACCCATTTATTTTACATAGGAAATTTGATTTAGGCAATACATATTACATATCATACCTTAATGAAATATTCTATTTATTTTTTTATTAATTTATCAAGATTTAAATATATTAAACATATTCTCTCAAACCTAGCTGACAAGGAGGTGGATAATAATACTACCTAGACAATTAATTTCACTAAATATAATTAATAAATAAGAAATAAAAAGGCAGATATTTCTATTTACATAAAATCATCTCAAAAAGGAATGATTGAGGGCGCCTGGGTGGCTCAGTGGGTTAAAGCCTCTGCCTTTCGCTCAGGTCATGATCCCGGGGTCCTGGGATCAAGCCCCGCATCGGGCTCTCTGCTTGGCAGGGAGCCTGCTTCCTCCTCTCTCTCTCTCTGCCTGCCTGCCTCTCTCCCTACTTGTGATCTCTATCTGTCAAATAAATAAATAAAATCTTTAAAAAAAAAAAAAAAAGGAATGATCGAAAGACCACTTCTATGGTAGTTATCTTTTGGTATCAAAAGATATTATGTGTCCTTAGTTTATGAAATAAACCCACAGAGGAATAAGGTTCAGAAACAATATATTTAGATTGAAAAAAATATTTTTCCAAAGTATTAAAGGAAACTAAAGCCTGCTTATTTAGTCTTCATTAGGAAAAGTTACAAATCTCAGGGTGCCTGGGTGGCTCAGTCGATCTGCCTCCGGCTCAGATCATGATCTCAGGGTCCTGGGATCTAATAAAACAACTCAAAGTATATTTCTTGTTGACAGTGGCTCAACAATCATGTGAAAAATACAAATACAAAAACACCCAATCATTTTTAAGTTTTTGTCATTCAAGGTAAATTGTCACATTATTATATATTTCAAAAGTGACAGCCACAAACTCAGTTGTGGGATGAATTCAGGTAGCGTTTTCTTTTTTCTTTTAAGAGAATTAAAACCAATGTAGATAAAGATTTCATTTGAACATAATTCTAATACCTTTTCTTTGTATGCTTTCAGAACTTGGGGCTCTATTCATTTCCTTGATTGTTTTCTGTTCTATCACTATCATCGGTTTTCTTTTGCCTCTTTTGTTTGCTTGTCTGATAAAAATCAGAGTCACCTGGTTGTTGGTAAGTCCACGTTCCTAAGAGCTGGGTCCAATCTCTGGATCTGGAACATGACAGTGAGGGGCCGGGGGGAGCCGTTAGGAAGCGACGCCATCATCGGACAGTATGGAAGCTGCAGCATTGGACTATCTGCCTGCCTCCTCAAAGTTCTGGAAGAAAGCATATTCTTGAGGTAAAGCAGCATTATTAATTCGGAAAAAAAAAAAACTGCATGTGACAGTTAAGGTCTGCCTACAACTTTCATTCCGGTGGCTAGTGAATGTATCCCTTTTTTTTTTTTTTTTAGATTTTATTTATTTATTTGTCAGAGAGAGAGAGAGGGAGAACACACAAGCAAGGAGTGGCAAACAGACATTGAAGCAGGCTCCCTGCTGAGTAAGGAGCCCGATGTGGGACTTGATCCTAGAACACTGGGTTCATGACCTGAGCCAAAGGCAGATGCTTAACCAACTAAGCCACCCAGGTGTCCCTAGTGAATTTAGCTTAACACAGCTTTCAAGACTGTGGTTAGCTGATTCAGAAGAGTGAGAACTCCCAAATAGATATTGCATATTAATTGATCTTCCATATAAATGAATTCCATTTAGCAAAACTATGGCATAAGACTGGGATTCTGCATGCTCAAAGCAGACACAAACCTCACAAACACAAAACTTCAGGTTTTCTTCTCTGTCTTGGCATACAGTCACTTTAGTTACTGGTACAATACATATGAAAAGGAAGAAATATCTCATAGTTTCTCCCCACACTGGGGTCTCTAAACTCTCTACACTGTCCTATCTCCTCTTCCAGAGGAGAAAACAAGAAGATATAGGAGGCACAGTGACCCTGGCCCACCTCTCTGACTTACCGTGCCTTCCTGGAGGGGGCTAGGCTGTGGAGAGTTTTTTTTTGTTTTGTTTTTTGTTTTTTTTTTTAAGAAACTGCCAAGCTCTTTTCCAGAGTGGCTGTACCATTTTCCATTCCTAAAAGCAATGTATGAGTGATCTACTTGGTAAGTTTTTCTTTTGTTTTGTCTTTGTATGTGTGTGAAGTTTAAAAAATAGAATAATGCAAGAAACAAGGATGGGGACTATTGATCAGAGGGAGAATCTATGGTAGTGTTGGAAGGAAAACCATCAGGGTTACCTAGCAGAAATGGACTTGAACAATTTCAGGAGAAACCATTCTGGCTGGGTTGACATAGAAGAGAGGAAACAAGAAAGACTTAGTGGAAAGAGAACAGTGGGAAAGTCGAAAATGTGGATTAACTGATGTGCTTTTACCTATTTAGTAGTTAGGAACAGGTGGGCCTCCGACCAGCAAGAGTTAAAGATGTGGTTCAGAGACACACTGGGCATGGCCTCATACTGGGGCCTCTGTCATGTGGGCCTGAGCAATAATAATAATGCAGAAATGACCTACTGCACATTACCACCATTTTACAGATGAGGAAAACCAGCACATAATCTGCTCACAACCACACAGCTAGAAAGTGGTTCAGACCCAGGCCTTCTGGCTGCAGAGTGTATGTCTTTAACCGTAACCCAAAACCATCAAGACTCATAACTATAGTGGAAAAAAAAACTCCTGTTACCCAAGTTAACAATAATTAGTTGTAGAAACATACAGAATTTAGTTATCTCCACCTTGAGGAAATTTCAAAAGTAGATCTGTGCAATAAAAGAACCATGTGCTAAAGAGGATAGGACATGACTTGAAGAGTCAACTTAGGCCTTGAGAAATAGAAAATGCCCACCTTCTATTGCTCCATTATTTCTCCTGGCCATTTGGTCACCATTCAGTAGAAACCATGCAATGCCACCCCTCAGTGTCAACCTGGCTTCTATAACTGCTTCAAAGAAGACCCCAGAAATCAGAGTTGTCAGGCAAGGATAAAACAAAGACTCCTTTTCCTGGTGCATAAGGGAGCAGAATCCTTTGGGCAGCTGCTGCTCATCCAGGAAGTAAAACAAAACTGGAAGTTGGGCGTGATTGGAGAGCCTCAGGCTTTGGGGAAGGAACAAGCAGATGTGATCCCAGAGGGATGGAAGGCTTCTGTTAGAACCCGTAAGTAGTTACCTTAGGCCTCAGACATGCTTTTCCATGTCCTTGCTCACTGAAAATGAACAAGGTGAATGATGGTAAATTCCTGTGGCACCTTCATATTGCTCAGCAAAACAATAAATGTACCATAGCTTGACACTTTTCTATTTTTTTCTGTCTTTTTCCTCTGTAAGTTTCTGACATTTCAGTTTCATTTTTATATCATATCCTTTGAAATGCATGTTTCTTCAACAGCTTCATCAACGAAACAAGTGATTTTGATCCATTTCTCTTGGATTTGTTTTCATGGGGGCAGTCACCCTGACTTGGAGTCCAGTTGTGTTGGTCAGTTCAGGCTGCTGTAACAGGATGCCATGGACCCCGGTGGCTTATAAGCAACAGAAATCCATTTCTCACAGTTCTGGAGGCAGGGAAGCCCAAGAACCAGGCCCCTGCAGTTTCCATGCCTGGTGAGGACCAGCATGGTCCAGCTGCAAACTGCCAAGTTCTCAGTAGGTCCTCACAGGGTAGAAGGGGCGGGGAGATCTCTGGGGTCTTTTATAAGAGCAGACATCCCATTGGTGAGGATCTCACCCTCATGACTTAATCACCTCCCAAAGGCTACACCCAAATATCATCACACTGGGGATCAAGATTCAACCTATGAACTGGGGGGCGGGCATGCACAGACATTCAGTGTATAACACCAACCTAGAGAATTTTTTAAAGTTCTTGTTGGTGAATGCAGTGAACTTTTGGCAGAGCTGGATCAGAATGAAAGTTAACAATCTGGGGGCGCCTGGGTGGCTCTGTGTGGTAAGCCTTTGCCTTTGGCTCAGGTCATGATCCCAGGGTCCTGGAGATCCAGCCCCACATGGGGCTCATTGCATGGTGGGGAGCTTGCTTCTCCCTCTGTCTGCTCTGCCTTCTGCTTCTCCTGTCAAATAAACAAATAAAATCTATTTTTTTTTCTTAAGAACGTTAATCTGCAAATGAAACCAACAAGAGAGCCTTTACTACTTTTCTTTTGAGGAAATGGGGGCCTCCAGCATGGGAGCATGCCACTTGCTCTCTGCAGCCCAGCATCGCACATCCTCAATTTCTGAGAACAGGAAGCAGCAGGGCAGGTTGAACCACATGAAATTGCCGGTTGCTATAGGTCAAAAAGAGTTCGCTAGTGGCAACTTGCTGTGACATAGATCTGTCCATCCAGCAGGCATTCAAGGAGCCGTGGGCTATCATGCATCATTATTATCTGACCCTCTCTTGGCTTCAGCTGCATTAACTGTCTGAAGAGGTGAATACCCACACAAGTCCAGAGCCAGAGGAACACTGGTTAAACTTCAGACTGGCTCTGCTCACGTTCACACTGGGTCTGCTGAAGCTGACATTTCCTTTCACAGAGGCTGATTCAAACAGTCTTGCAAAGGACATGTGCAAGAATCCAGGGCGGGGGCAGGACAGAAACGCTGTTCTTTATCACCATGTTCTTTTTGGAGGTACAGTATCTCTTCCTTCTTCTTCTTGGGCATACAGTATTAAGAGAAAATTGTTTTAAAATAAGGGCGTTTTTTTCTGTTTCTTGCTTTCTGGTTTGATGGGCCATCCTTGCTGCCTTTGAGGAAATGCTGTCAATAATTGTGTGTGTTATTTCCAGCACTTTATTTCTTAACTCATTTACTATCATTTCATATCTAGGAGAGAGCCCCAACGCGGACGTCCTGTAGCTTGTGTCGGAGCCTGGAGCTGCTCCTGCCCTCCCGTGGCTGAGCTCCGTGGCTCCTTTGTTATGTGGCCACCACCCCGCCAATGTGCACCTGCCGTCCGGGGCGGGGCGTCTTCTCCATTCCGTTCTCTCCCCAGCAGCTTCCCAGCACAGTACCCCAAGTAGATGACATTTGTCTAACTGAAAAACGGTGGTTTTGCAAACTTAACCAATAATAGTAAGCAGTCAGGATCATTATAGGACTCAATTGTCACTCCTTTTTGTTAATTATTGTGATCCCATCGTAATCTTACAGAGGACCTTGATGTGTCTTTGCCTTTCAGAATAACCTTGGAATGTGTTAGAGCTGGCATGATTACCTCAACTCGTAGGTGACTAACAAAAGGTTCAAAGAAGGGGAGTGTGAAGCAGAAACCATGTCTGTTCTTATTACCGGTGTAAAACCTTGGCCAGTTGAACACTGTTCTAAGAGACAATCAGATGCACAATTAGAAACAAATATTTGAGCTATGACAGTTTTTTATAGTGACTCTTTTACCAAATAATTTTGAATCAGTTGTAACTTTTCACCCTTGTAACTAACTCCATTAATCACAAAACGGTCAATTAGAAAGTAGGCACTATTCACGATAAATTATGATTCATCAGTGTTCCCTGTGACAAGGTAATATTTTATAACTGAGCTAAACTAAAGAAGTTAAGCCTTACTGAATCAATCACTTTTATGGACATGAAAATCTAAACTCTGGAAGTTCTAAGTTTTTGTTGTCATTTGTTTTAGTCAAAAAGGTGTTTTTATTAATGCACTGGGATGGGACCCTTGGCAGGAAGAGCTGCCTGGAAAATCTATGTCTCAAAGGAATCTTTTACTTCTAAAGGATAAAAACAGTATTAACTGCCTCTGTAGCAAATTTTTGTAAAGATGATCCCCTTTTATATCTTAAGGATCTTTCTATATTTAAATGACTGTTTTCCATGCCTTTACTTCTGTTACTCACATTTCAGTTTCAATGAGACAATTGTGAAATGCTACAGAGAAAAAGGGAACTTGGTTACCATCTTGACTTCATATCAAAAGCCATTGCCCCTTTCTCCTCCAGCTAGGAACTCTATTTAACACCATTTCTCTCTTTTATAGCCACAAAGAGAAGAAAATCATCCAGGAAATTTGGGGATGCTAAGACATGATTGACAGATTTGGCTGCTTCTGCTCCTACCCTCTAAAAGACTGTAGCTCATCTTCACCAGCTTACCTGAGTGCTTCCAAGCAAAAGACATAGTAAAGTGTTATTAATTGGTGAGTTAAGTCACATGAAAGTAGGTCATGATCTAAATAATTCTTGGAGAGATAGAAGAGCTTGAGTGTTCTTAAGGTGGTCATTTTACTTTATTTTTTTTAAAGATTAATTAATTTATTTTAGTGTAGGGGAAGGAGGGGCAGATGGAAAGGGAAAGAATCTCAGGCAGACTCCCCACTGAATCTGGAGTCTGACGGGGCTCCATTGAACAACCCAGATATCGTGACCTGGCTGAAATCAAGAGTTCAATGCTTAACTGATTAAGCCACCCAGGTGTTCCAAAGTGGTCACTTTAAATTGGGTTCTTTTTTTTTTTTTTTTTAAGATTTTATTTATGTTAGAAAGAGAGAGAGCACGAGCAGAATGAGGGAGGGGCAGAGAGAGAGAAGCAGGCTCCAGCTGAGCAGGGAGCCCCATGCAGGACTTGGTCCCATGACCTTGGGATCATGACTTGAGCCAAAGACAGACACTCAACAGATCGAGCCACCCAGTCTCCCTAAATTGGGTTCTTTAAAAGGCTCCAATGTTCAGATACTTGGATGCAGACATTAAATCAGAGCACAGACACATGCAAGATATCGTGGATGTAAGGGGAAGATTCTGGAATCAGGAGTGAGAAGTTGCAAACCTTTCTCTAAGTTACTCTGCTTCTCTGTGCCTCAGATCTCTGGCCTATAAAGTGTGAGCATTTTGTTTATATGCCCTCTAACGGCACTTATAATCTTAGGAATAGATTATATTATACTAAGGACCTATATTAATATAACAATTATATACAAACTATATATAGAGAGTATAATCACATACTAGTAATTGATTATATAATCTGCTAAAAATATTCATAAAAATATCTATCTCCTCACATTTTCCACTAAAGGGCTTCACCATTTTCTCAAAAATTATTTTTGTGGTTCTATGTGATACATAAGTTATTCTTAAGTAGAAAATTATATTCAAAGCAGAAAATATGAGCAGACCTGTTTATAGCCTTTAGAACTTTCCTTCACCAAGAACTCGATTCAGTAAGGCTTAACTTCTTTAGTTTAGTTCAGTTATAAAATATTACCTGTCACAGGGAACACTGATGAATCATAATTTATCGTGAATAGTGCCTACTTTCTAATTGACCGTTTTGTGATTAATGGAGTTAGTTACAAGGGTGAAAAGTTACAACTGATTCAAAATTATTTGGTAAAAGAGTCACTATAAAAAACTGTCATAGCTCAAATATTTGTTTCTAATTGTGCATCTGATTGTCTCTTAGAACAGTGTTCAACTGGCCGAGGTTTTACACCGGTAATAAGAACAGACATGGTTTCTGCTTCACACTCCCCTTCTTTGAACCTTTTGTTAGTCACCTACGAGTTGAGGTAATCATGCCAGCTCTAACACATTCGCAAGGTTATTCTGAAAGGCAAAGACACATCAAGGTCCTCTGTAAGATTATGATGGGATCACAATAATTAACAAAAAGGAACGACAGTTGAGTCCTGTCCTATCTCAGTATGAGGGAAAGCACAGAATAATTTTATTACTTGTTGATACTCTACTATACTGTCTAAAACTATTTGGTGCTATAGTAAATGGAATCGATTCCCTAATTTCCCTTTCTATATTTCTATATTTTCATTGTTAGTGTATAGGAAACAACTGATTTCTGTACATTGATTTTGTATCCTGCCACATTATTGAATTGCTGAGTTCTAGTAGTTTGGGGGTGGAGTCTTTTGGGTTTTCCATATAAAGTATCATGTCATGAAGAGAAAGAGTTTGAATTCTTCATTGCCAATTCGAATACCTTTTATTTCTCCTTGTTGTCTGATTGCTGTTGCTAGGACTTCTAGTACTATGTTGAACAAGAGGGATGAGAGTGGACATCCTTATTGTGTTCCTGATCTCAAAGAGAAGCCTGTCAGCTTTTCCCCACTGAGGATGATATTCACTGTGGGTTTTTCATAGTTAGATTTTATGAAGTTGAGGAATGTTCCCTCTATCCCTATACTTTGAATCATTTTAATCAGGAATGGATGCTGTATCTTTCTTCTCTTATATGTTCTTTCTTCTCTTATATACTCCCCCTTAATATTTCTTGTAGTGCCATCTTGGTGGTCACATACTCTTAAACCTTGCCAGTCTTGGAAGCTCTTTATCTCTCCATTCATTTTGAATGTCAGCCTTGCTGGATAAAGTATTCTTGGCTGCAAGTTCTTTTCATTTAGTCTCCTGAATATGTCTTGCCAGCCTTTTCTGGCTTTCCAGGTTTCTGTGGACAGGTCTGATCTTATTCTGATGGACTTTCCTCTGTAGGTAAGGAATCTCTTCCCCCTAGCTGCTCTCAAGAGCTCCTGTCTAAAATTATGATTCACCAGTTTAATAATCAGGAGTCTCGAGGTCTTTCTAAATTCTGTGATCTTGGGGAGTCTTTCTGCCTCTAGGACACAAATGCTGGTTCCGCTATAGCACCAAGAACCATAAGATACCTGGGAATAAACCTAACTAAAGAGGTAAAGGATCTGTACTCAAGGAACTACAAAACATTTATGAAAGAAATTGAAGAAGACACAAAAAGATGGAAGACCATTCCATGCTCATGGATATGAAGAATAAATATTGTTAAAATGTCTACACTGCCTGGAGCAATTTATACTTTCAATGCCATCACGATCAAAATTCCACTGGCATTTTCCAAAAAGCTGAACAAACAATCCTAAAATTTGTATGGAACCAGAAGAGACCCCGAATTGCTAAGGAAATGTTGAAAAAGAAAAACAAAACTGGTGGCATCACATTGCCTGATTTCAAGCTTTACTACAAAGATGTGATCACCAAGATAGCATGATATTGGCACAAAAACAGACATGTGGACCAGTGGAACAGAGTAGAGAGCCCAGATATGGACCCTCAACTCTATGGTCAAGTAATCTTCGACAAAGCAGGAAAAAAATATACAGTGGAAAATAGACAGTCTCTTCAATAAATGGTGCTGGGAAAATTGGACAGCTACATGTAGAAGAATGAAACTTGACCATTCTCTTACACCATACACAAAGATAAACTTGAAATGGATAAAAGACCTCAATGTGAAGCAGGAGTCCATCAATATCTTAAAGGAGAACATAGACGGTAATCTCTTTGATTAGTTTTATGACATGAAAGATATTCGCAAATGACACTACATACAAAGGGCTGATATCCAAGATCTATAAAGAACTCCTCAAACTCAACACACACAAAACAGATAATCACATCAAAAAATGGGCAGAAGACATGAACAGATACTTCTCCAAAGAAGACTTACAAATGACTAACAGACACATGAAAAAATGTTCATCATTATTAGCCATCAGGAAAATTCAAATCAAAACCACATTGAGATACCAAATTACACCAGTTAGAACAGCCAAAATTAACAAGATAGTTCACAATATGTGTTGAAGAGGATGCGGAGAAAGGGGAACACTCTGACACTGTTGGTGGGAATGCAAGTTGGTGCAGCCACTTTGGAAAACAGTGTGGAGATTCCTCAAGAAATTAAAAATAGAGCTTCCCTATGACCCTGCAATTGCACTACTGGGTATTTACCCCAAAGATACAGATGTAGTGAAAAGAAGGGCCATCTGTACCCCTATGCTCATAGCAGCAATGGCCACAGTCGCCAATCTGTGGAAAGAACCAAGATGCCCTTCAATGGACAGATGGATAATGAGGATATGGTCTGTATATACAGTGGAGTATTGTGCCTCCATCAGAAAGGGTGAATACCCAACTTTTGTATCAACATGGACAGGACTGGAAGAGATTATGCTGAGTTAAATAATTCAAGCACAGAGAATCAAGTATCATATGATTTCACTTACTTGTGGAGTGTAAGGAATAACACAGAGGACATTGGGAGATGGAGTGGAGAAGTGAGTTGGGGAAATTGGAGGGGGAAATAAACCATGGGAGACTGTGGACTCTGAGAAACAAACTGAGGGTTTTGGAGGGGAGGGGGGCCGGGGGGCCGGCTGGTGGTATTATGGAGGGCATGTGTTGCATGGAGCACTGGGTGTGGTGCATAGACGATGAGTGCTGGAACATTGAAAAGAAATAAAATAAAATAAAATGGAAAAAATAAAACTATTTGAATGACTTTCACTAAAAGATCCAAATTAAGGGCGCCTGGGTGGCTCAGTGGGTTAGGGCCTCTGCCTTTGGCTCAGGTCATGGTCCCAGGGTTCTGGGATCAAGCCCCGAGTTGGGCTCTCTGCTCGGCAGGGAGCCTGCTCCCCCCCCACCCTCCTCTGCCTGCCTTTGCTTACTTGTGATCTCTGCTTGTCAAATAAATAAATAAAATCTTTAAAAAAATTTAAAAGGTCCAAATTAAAAACAAACAAACAACAACAACAACAAAAAAAAAAGCAAAAACAACTAGAAAAATCTCTTGCATGTAGGATTGGGATCAGGGAAGGGAGAATATGGATGTCTTAGGAAGGCATCAGAGGTCACACAATGTATGTGTATTCTTAAAAGCCTTTTATGTGATTAATTTGTCTTTAACAAAATGAAAGTTATATATTATCTGGGTTATAATAGAGATTATTTTTATGATCACCAGCCTGAGATACTTCTTCCTTGAATCTACTTCAGAAGGAAGGAGTGACAAAGGAAGGAAGGGAGGGCAGGAAGAAGGGAGGGAGGAAGGGAAGGAGGAATGGGAGGGAAGGAGAAATAAGCTCAGGTCCCTGAGGACTGGAGCTGGTTAAGCAATGGCCTTGATTTTTCTCTGGCTTAACACCAGAGAGAAACATCTCTCAATCAGTGCTTTGGACACTAGGGATTCAGCAGTGAATAAACCAGGCACAAAACCTTGCTTTTATGGGGCACACATTCTTAGTCTTTTATAGGTAAGTTAGTGTCAATTTGGGTGAATTTTGTTCCTGATATTATATTGTAGTGCATTTTCCTAGTAGCAAATATCTTAAAATCATTCTCCTCTTCTAAAAGTAACATGATGTTGGGGCGCCTGGGTGGATCAGATGGTTAAGCATCTACCTTAGGCTCAGGTCATGATCCCAGGGTCCTGGAATCGAGCCCCACATAGGGCTTCCTGCTCAGTGGGTAGTCTGGTTCTCCCTCTCCCTCTGCCTCTCCCCCTCTTGTGCTCTCCTCTCTCTCTGTCTCTGTATCTCTCTCAAATGAATAAATAAAATCTTTAAAAAATAAAAATAAACATGATGTAAATCATGTAATAGAACAAAGAAATTTGTTACCTAGTTTTTGTAATTTCATAAATGAAATGTTTTTTTGTATTATGATGTTCCTCACAAGAGTTCATTTCGTTTTTTTTTTCTATCAATAAAAGGGTAGAATTTTATTTTTTGAGTTTTGTTTTTTTTGGAACTTGATATCAAATCTTATCAACAGTACATTTTGTACAATTCTTGTAATCCTTTCTGATTGTATTTATTGAACTGCAATATTTTTTTCACAAAAGTGGTCAGGCACAATATTCATAAGATTATAAAATAAGAGCCAACTAGCTGGTGTACTTTTTATGTTATATAAATTTTATGTTATATAAATGTTTCCCTCTCTATAAATACTAAGTTAATGGTACTTTCTCTTTTAGAACTCACCAGATCTTGGCCACGATCACTTTCTCTTCAAATCTCTGTGCCAATTTTTGCCCTCATCACTCTGCATGTGAGTGCTCTGGATACTTTTATAGCTGAACTATATGAACATGCTGTTATATTGCCAAATAAAACAGAAACATTCATGGGGTGCCTGGTGGCTCAGCCAGTTAAATGTCTGACTCTTGATTTCAGCTTAGGTCATGAGAGTGAGCACTGTGTTGGGCTCTGTGCTCAGTGGGGAGTCTGCTTGAGATTCTCTCTCTCCCTCTGCCCCTTCCCCCATAAATAAATAAATAAATAAACAAACAAAATCTAAAACAACACAGAAACTCTTGTTTTTCAGTACAACGACCTGCTCCTTATGGATAAGAATATAGATTTCTAGAGGGAGTGATTAATCAGGCAGCTGGATAGGTATTCTTTTTATTTCTGCTAATCAGAATTTATGGGATGGAAAAAAGAGCTAGTAGAAGATTGGAGTGTTGAATTGTCTATGTTACATATGAAGAAATAATTTTGATTTCACTCTTTTTGAACAGAATGCTCAAATTATTGTGACTCCAGAAGATGTACTTAATGGATGGAAATTTACCAGGGAAAACCACTTTTCCTTATCTGGAGGATATCCCGGGACCCCAGGTGAATTGCATTCCATGTCAAGACCCCCACAGATATTTTAACTATACTCACTGTTTGTGTAAAAATGCTGTAATTCTCTACAATGTGCATGTTCACTACAGCAAAATGATGAATCCTGAATTATGACATATGTGGCATATGGTATTGTTTTATTTATCTTGGCATTTGTTTAAAAAATTTGTGTTTATGGTTCTTTGAAAGAATTAATAAGATTGATAAGCCCCTGGCCAGACTTATCAAAAAGAAAAGAGAGGGGTGCCTGGGTGGCTCAGTGGGTTAAAGCCTCTGCCTTTCGCTCAGGTCATGATCCCAGGGTCCTGGGATCGAGCCCCGCATCGGGCTCTCTGCTTGGCGGGGAGCCTGCTTCCTCCTCTCTCTCTCTCTGCCTGCCTCTCTCCCTACTTGTGATCTCTGTCTGTCAAATAAATAAAATCTAAAAAAAAAAAAAAAAGAAAAAGAAAAGAGAAAGGACCCAAATAAATAAAATCATGAATAAAAGGGGAGAGATCACAACCAACATCAAAGAAATACTAACAATTATAAAAACATATTTTGAGAACTATACACCAGCAAATTTGACAATCTGGAAGAAATGGATGCATTCCTAGAGATGTATAAACTATCAAAACTGAACCAGGAAGAAATAGAAAACCTGAACAGACCCATAACCAGTAAGGAGATTGAAGCAGGCATCAAAAATCTCCAAACAAACAAAAGCCCAGGGCCAGACAGCTTCCCAGGGGAATTCTACCAAACATTTAAAGAATTAATTCCTATTCTCCTGAAACTGTTCCAAGAAGTAGAATGGAAGGAAAACATCCAAACTCATTTCATGAGGCAAGCATTACCTTGATCCCAAAACCAAACAAAGACCCCATCAAAAAAGAGAATTACAGACCTATATCCTTGATGAACACAGATGCAAAAATTCTCACCAAAATACTAGCCAATAGGATTGAACAGTACGTTAAAAGGATTATTCACCACAACCAAGTGGGATTTATTCCTGGGCTACGAGATTGGTTCAACATCCACAAATCAATCAATGTGATACAATACATTAATAAAAGAAAGAACAATAACCATATGATACTCTCAATAGATGCTGAAAAAGCAAATGACAAAGTGTAGCACCCTTTCTTGATGAAAATTATTCACAGTGTAGGGATAGAGTGTAATACTTCAATATCATCAAAGCCATCTATGAAAAAACCCACAGCGAATATCATTCTCAATGGAGAAAAACTGAGAGCTTTTCCACTAAGATTAGGAAGACGGCAGGGATGTCCATTATCACCACTGCTATTCAGCATAGTACTAGAAGTCCTAGCCTCAGGAATCAGACAACAAAAAAGAAATTAAAGGCATCCAAATAGACAAAGAAAAAGTCAAACTATCACTCTTTGCAGATGATATGATACTTTATGTGGAAAACCCAAAAGGCTCCACTCCAAATCTGCTAAATCTTATACAGGAATTCAGCAAAGTGTCAGGATATAAAATCAGTGCACAGAAATCAGTTGCATTTCTGTACACCAACATCAAGACAGAAGAAAGAGAAATTAAGGAGTTGATCCCATTTACAATTATACCCAAAACCATAAGATACCTAGGAATAAACTTAACTAAAGAGGCAAAGAATCTGTACTCAGAATACTATAGTTCTATAAACTAGAAATTGAGGAAGACATAAAGAAATGGAAAAATGTTCCATGCTCATGGATTGGAAGAGCAAATATTGTGAAAATCAATCAACACGTTTAATGCAATCCCTATCAAAATATCATCCATTTTTTTTCAAAGAAATGGAACAAATAATCCTAAAATTTGTATGGAACCAGAAAAGACCTCAAATAGCCAGAGAAATGTTGAAAAAGAATGCCAAAGTTGGTGGCATCACAATTCCAGGCTTTAAGCTCTATTACAAAGCTTCCATCATCAAGACAGTATGGTACTAGCACAAAAACAGACACATAGATCAGTGGAACACAATAGAATGCGCAGAAATAGACCCTCAACTCTATGGTCAACTAATCTTCAACAAAGCAGGAAAGAATGCCCAATGGAAAAAAGACAGTCTCTTCAACAAAGGTGTTGGGAAAATTGGACAGCCACATGCAGAAAAATGAAACTGGACCATTTCCTTACACCAAACACAAAAATACACTCCAAATGGATGAAAGACCTCAAGGCGAGAAAGGAATCCATTCAAAATCCTTGAGGAGAACACAGGAAACAATCTCTTCCACCTCAGCTGCAGCAACTTCTTCCTAGAAACATTGCCAAAGGCAAGGGAAGCAAGGGCAAAAAGGAACTATTGGGACTTCATCAAGATCAAAAGCTTTTGCACAGCAAAGGAAACAGTCAACAAATCCAAAAGTCAACTGACAGAATGGGAGAAGATATTTGCAAATGATATATCAGATAAAGGGCTAGTATCCAAAATCTATAAAGAACTTATCAAACTCAATACCCAAAGACCAAATAATCCAATCAAGAAATGGGCAGAGGACATGAACAGACCAGACATTTCTGTAAAGAAGACATCCAGATGGCCAACAGACACATGAAAAAGTGCTCCACATCACTCAGCATCAGAGAAATACAAATCAAAACCGCAATGAGATACCACCTCACACCAGTCAGAATGGCTAAAATTAACAAGTCAGGAAACAACAGATGCTGGGGGAATGCAGAGAAAGGGGACCCCTCCTACACTGTTGGTAGGAATGCAAGCTGGTGCAGCCACTCTGGAAAACAGCATGGAGGTTCCTCAAAAAGTTGAAAATAGAGCTAACGCACAACCTAGCAATCGCACTACTGGGTATTTTTCCTAAAGATACAAATGTAGTGATCTGAAGGGGCACGTGCACCCAAATGTTTATAGTAGCAATGTCCACAATAGCCAAACTATGGAAAGAACCTAGATGTCCATCAACAGATGAATGGATGAAGAAGATGTGGTATATATATACAATGGAATACTATGCAGCCATCAAAAGAAACGAAATCTTGCAATAACATGGATGGAACTAGAGGGTATTATGCTGAGTGAAATAAGTCAATCAGAGAAAGACAATTATCATATGATCTCCCTGATGTGAGAAATTTAAGAGGCAAAGTGGGGGGCTTGAGGGGTAGGGAAGGAAAAAATGAAACAAGATGGGATCAGGAGGGAGACAAGCCATAAGAGACTCTTAATCGCACAAAACAAACTGAGGGTTGCCAGGGGGAGGGAGTATGGAGAAGGTGGTTGGGTTATGGACATTGGGGAGCGTATGTGCTACGGTGAGTGCTGTGAAGTGTGTAACCCTGATGACTCACAGACCTGTACCCCTGGGGCTAATAATACATTATATGTTAAAAAACAAAAGGGGCACCTGGGTGCTCATTGGGTTAAAGCCTCTGCCTTCGGCTCAGGTCATGATCTCAGTGTCCTGGGATCGAGCCCCGCATTGGGCTCTCTGCTCAGCAGGGAACCTGCTTCCCTTCCTCTCTCTCTGCCTGCCTCTCTGCCTACTTGTGATCTCTGCCTGTCAAATGAATAAATAAAATCTTTTAAAAAAAAAACAAAAGGAAAAAAATTGTGCTTAGATATCATTTAGCAATCATTTATGATTTAATAGCTTTATTAAATTTCTCCAAGATATTTTTGGCTAGGATTAGAAGCTAAGGGGAAGAGAATCTCATGAAAAAAAATTGTGCTTAGATATCATTTAACAATCATTTATGATTTAATAGCTTTATTAAATTTGGAGAAATATGTGAACAAGATATTTTTGGCTAGGATTAGAAGCTAAGGGGAAGAGAATCTCAAGAAGTCAAGTAGTAAATTAATTTCTGAAGTGGATAGTGGGTTGTGTTTGGGAAATATTCCAAGGTCTCCACTGAAAGTACCATACTTTGATCTCATGGATCCTTTCTATTCTAAAATCTACTTCCTAAAAAGAAAGACCTCACTATGTCCATTCTTGTGACTCGTAAGACCTTATGCTTTGAAACTTTGTGTTTTCTTTTGCTCATAAAGCTAGTTTTCCTGAGGAAAAATAATCTAGAAACTTTCTAATAATAAAAATTTAATAAATGTAAGTGCATACTGGCACATACTCTCCTGTCACCCTCTCTTACTCTCTCATACTTGCATGCTTTTGCCATTTTTTTGTTTTGTTTTGATGGAATATTAAGAATACCATACTTTTTCAAACATACCTGGTTATTCTGACATTTCTATAAGGGTTATTAGGAAACAGCTTTTCTTAGCTCTAGAGACACACAAAAAGGAAAATATTGGATGACGTGATAGTAGACAGCTAATTTTTCCATTCTTCTTGTCCTGTATTGATCCTCTCTATGGTATTTGTAAATTTTCTTTTGTGCCTGAAAAGAGGTCAATATCTGGATGGTCTTCCTGCATAGAAGTTTTGAGAATTGGGGCAACTCTTTTATTTTTTAATTTACAGTAGGATTGAGTTCTGGATTTCCGGTTAAAAATAACATATGTTGTAAATTTATGGACTAGTCAAAGATAACAGTAGCTATGGAAATTAGTGAAGGTTGGGGAAAGGTTTTTACATATGTTTAGTAAAGAGCTCTGTCACAGCCCACAATAGAAAGAAGGAATTTTGGCAGAAAATGGGACTTGCATCATCACCCAAGATAATCCACACTTAATTCACTTACCTTTTCATTTATTCATTCAGCCATTATTTATTGAGCACCTATGATGTGCCAGATACTATTCCAGAAATAGGAGATGTAGCGAGATACTATTCCAGAAATAGGAGATGTAACGCTTAATAAAATGAAGTTTATGTCCCCTCCACCATGGCTTATGAATATTTAGTTGAGAGAAGATAGAGGTAAATAAATACACTTATTTTATAGAATATTGTATGGTGAACCTGATAGATAGGTTTTAGATTTCGAGGTGACAGGATTTGTTGCCAGACTGTGGGAGGATGAGAGAAAGACAAGCATCAGGAGTGACTCCCACTTCTTTTTTTAAAGATTTTATTTATTTGTTTGAGAGAGAGTGTGTGAGAGAGAGCATGAGAGGGGAGAAGGTCAGAGGGAGATGCACACTCCCCATGGAACTGGGAGCCTGATGCCAACTCAATCCCAGGACTCCGGCATCATGACCTGAGCTGGAGGCAGTCCCCTAATCAACTGAGCCACCCAGGTGCCCGTGACTCCCATTTTCGACTTGAGCAACCAGAGACATGGACTTGCCATTTAGAGATAGAGTCTGGGATACAAATTAGGAAACCAACATTGCACATCTTAAGGAAGACCTTCCCTTTAGACGTCCAGGTTAAGGTTTCAACCTGGCAATTGTATATGCAAGTCTGATATGAAAGGACAAAGTCAGGACTGGAGATGGAAAACCAAGAGTCTGAGCACACAGATGATTTTTTAGCACAGTGATGGTTGACCAATGGAGTAAACTACAGAACAGAAGAGATCTAAGGCTTGAGATCTAGGAAATTCCAATGTTTAGATTGAGGAAAGGTGAGGAAAAACCAGCAAAGGAGCATAAGAAGAGCCACCAGTGAAAAGGGGAAGAGAGAGTGGGGTCCAATAAGCAAGGTGAAGTGTTTCCAGGAAGAGGGCGTAATTAACTGTATCACATGCTGCAGATATGTAGGATAAGATCAAGTAAGATGTGGAGATCATCACTGGCATGAGTAAGAGCTGTCAGGTGGGAAGCTGATTTGATTGCTTCAAGAGAGAATGAGAGAGGATGAGCTGGAAACAGCAAGATGGACAACCCCTTCCCGGAGTTTTGCTATAAGAGAAAATATTTAGAGGGGCATGTGGGTTCAGGAGAGGTTTTTAACTTATTTTTTTAAAGACAAGAAGTGAGAGCATATTTGCCTGTCGATGGAATGCTCTAGTGGAGAGGAGACAACCAGTGATGTAGGAGAGTGAATATTGAATTGCCAGAGCAATGGTTACGATGTGGAAAAAATTCATCAAGTTTAATGTGTGGCTTTTAATTATGTCCTTTTTCATGAATTTTTTTATATTGACTTGTAAATTGACTTACACTTAGATTCTTGCTATTGTTTGTTTCTGAATGAAGTGAATAAAATACTTTTTTAGGTTAAAATGTCTTCTTAAAAATTGAGATGTAATTGACATATAACGTTATATAAGTTCAAGGCGTACATCATGTTGATTTGATATTATATATTGTAATATGTTTACCACCACAGTGTTAGCTAACACTGCTGTCACTTCACATAATTATTATTTCTTTTTGGGGGTGAGAACAAAGGTCTACCCTCTTAGCAACTTTGAAGTTCATAATACGGTATCCTTAACTATAATCGCTATGCTATGCATCAGATCTCCAGGACATATTTATTTGTTAGTTGCAACTTTGTACCTTTAAACAGTATCCCCAATTCCTCCTTCCCCTGAGTCCCTGGTAATCACTATTCTATTCCTTTCTTTTACGAGTTCAGTGCTTTTCTAGATTCCACATGTAAGTGATATCATACAGTATTTTTCTGTCACTAACTTACTGAAATGCCTTAATTAAAATTTCATTTGGCTAGGTGGCTAAGTGTCTGCCTTCGGCTCAGGTCATGATCCCAGGATCCTGGGACTGAGCCCCACGTTGGGCTCTCTGCTCAGCAGGGAGCCTGCTTCTCCCTCTTCCTCTGCCTGCTGCTCCCCCTGCTTGTGTTCTCTCTCTCTCTGTCAAATAAATAAATAAAATCTTCTGTTTAAAGAGATTTTTTTTGGAAAATTTTTCAAAAAATCTTTTTGAAAAAGATTTTATTTATTTATTTATTTATTTAAGAGAGAGAATGAGAGAGAGAGAGCATGAGAGGGGGAAGGGTCAAAGTGAGAAGCAGACTCCCTGCAGAGCAAGGAGCCTGGTGCAGGACTTGATCTTGGGACTCCAGGATCATGACCTGAGCAGATGGCAGTCGCTTAACCAACTGAGCCATCCAGGCACCCCTAAATAAAATCTTTTCAAAAACAGTGTATTTTTGTCAATCAATTCTTAAAATGCTAGTAAATTTCAATCTCTTTTTAAAATTTTTATATAGAAAATAAATGTAGAGAGAGAAATTTTAATAGTTTCATTCCCACGCTTTGGCATATCCTACTTTGCAGACAACTTTATTAAACTCTTGACCCTGATTATTATGTTAGACTAAGTTAGTTTTTCACGTTTACCTACAAGGATTCAAGGAGAATTGATTAAAACATTCATTTTCAACAGCAACTTTAAAAGCTGAATAAGGGTTTCTAAAATTATTTTGGATGGAACGGGGTAAAGACGGAGGTGGCATTCCTCATCTGGTTAACAGATACTTAATGTGCGGAATAACATGCACTATTCGTTGAATCCCTGATATCTAGAAACAAAAACGCCTCCTCAGCTTTCAAGGAGCTCATAGTCTTTGGGATTTATGTGACCGTATTTGGCTCCTAATTAGGGGGAAGGAGTAGGGATAAAGACACACACACACACACACACACACACACACAGAGGAGTGGGGGATTAACGGGAGATAGACAGAAACAAAGACAGAAAGAGAGAAACTGCTTTTGTCCAGGTTTTCCTTGGAAATCTACTTCCAATCACCAGATTCATACACTTCCTGTAGAGTTCCTGCTGTTGACTATAGCCAGATCACACATTCTTCTCTTTCTCTCAAAAAAATTTATGAAAATGTTTCAGACACACAGAAATTATAAAGGATTGCATAACAATCACCTGTGTACCCACTGCTCAGTTTATGCAATGAAGCAGGCTCTCCCTTGTATTCCCTTCCAATCACATTCTCCTCCTTTCCCTGGTCCCTTCTCTGGACGTAAGATTTTTCTAGATCATTATCATGATTTCCTGGTAGTTTATTACATATATACATATGCCTACTTAGCATGATTTTGCATCTTTTTGAACTTTGTATATATGCATATTTATTGCACAGAAATAATATTTCTTATTTCTATATAAGAAATTGTGAGGTTAGGAGCACCTGGGTGGCTCAGTGGTTTAAAGCCTCTGCCTTCAGCTCAGGTCATGATCCCAGGGTCCTGGGATGGAGCCCCACATCGGGCTCTCTGATCAGCGGGGAGCCTGCTTCCCTTCCTCTCTCTCTGCCTGCCTTTCTGCCTACTTCTGCCTACTTGTGATTTCTCTGTCAAATAAATAAATCTTAAAAAAAAAAAAAGAGGGGCGCCTGGGTGGCTCAGTGGGTTAAGCCGCTGCCTTCGGCTCAGGTCATGGTCTCGGGGTCCTGGGATCGAGTCCCACATCGGGCTCTCTGCTCAGCGGAGAGCCTGCTTCCCTTCCTCTCTCTCTGCCTGCCTCTCTTGTGATTTCTCTCTGTCAAATAACTAAATCTTTAAAAAAAAAAAAAAAGAAATTGTGAGGTTAATCTATGTAAATATGTATCACTTTAATTTCATGCATTTTCACTGATGTATGTGCTAGTTATTAAGCTGTTGTCACTCAGCTCCAAACCCACACGTCTGCATTCTTCTGATGGTGCGCTAGGACTAGGCAAACCTGTTTTTCCTTTGCAACCTGGCTCCCTATTAGACTATGCCGATAGGGGCCACTAGGTGAATACCAAAGGTTGGAAGAGAGGCAACAGGCATTTCTAGTTTGCTCACCTATCAGAATTAGCTCATCCACCCAGTGGTTGTAGTTTGTTCCAGTAGCGGATGCTCCTAATTTTCACTTTGTTCCCATTCAGACGGAACCAGTGTCACTGTCTTCATCAGCGATTGCCTCCTCCACAGATTAGAGTCCTAGGTCCCTGGGGATCTTCTCAGAATCTGGCTCTCAGCTCTAGCTGGAGAGCACACCCACCTCTAGGTGGAGCCTCAGCTCCAGGGGCTCCTCTGGAAAGCTCCTAACCTCTAACAGCCTCTGTTTCCTCTGGTCACCAACACTGGGAATGGGATCGGCTTTCTGCAGTTGTTCTCTTTGTTACCCAAGGGTTGCTTTCATGTCCTTCATTCATCAAATACTTCTTTAACCGAATCCCTACGTTAAATTCTCTTAAGACAATTGGTGTGGATTCTGCTTTCCTGGTTGCATCTTGTCTGGTACATCGGTGAGAACTATATTCATGTGTCCTTTCTGTTATTGACGAATATGGTGAACATGGCTAGGCTGGCTGCCATGAGATCTTGGGTAAACTCCATGAGGTAGTAACAAACAATGTGGAGAGGAGGGCTGTGGTGGTTCCCGGCATCCTGTCAGGGCCTCTCCCCAGCCAACAGTAAAAAAGCAAAAGGCCCATCATCTAACTTCCTCTGATCTGCCATATTCTTCACTTCATAAGGACTGTGGGAACCATGAACTTGGGATGTACATCTGTGAGAACACAGGCTTTGTGGCCACATGGAAGCAGGTGTTTGTATGATTTCTTAGTAACAAGCTGAACCAAGAAGCAGCATTAGCTGACTCTGAGTCATCATTTTTGATGGACTTTGTCCCTGGACCTTTTTCTGTGGTTTAGCCTGTTCAACAGATGCTTAGCTTTTCTAATTTTGGGTTATTTATTTATTATCGTTATTATTACTATTAATTCCTATTATAAATGATGTTTCTTTGAACATCCTTGCATATGTCTCTTTAAATTTAAGTCAAAGAACTTTTTAGATGCCTACTATATGTCAGGCAAGCCTTGAGCTGGATGGTGATAATGAATAGCGCAGAAGTTCTGTTTCTTAAGGATCACGGTCTAGAAGAGGAGACAGAGCATTGTTATCATCAACATCATTCATTACCATGGTAATCAAATTTGAACACTTAAAAATGCCTCACATGGTGGTAATATTTTCAAGCATCTCATTTAACACTATATTAAAAGTCATAGAATGTGAGCGCCGGGTGGCTCAATTGGCTAAGTGACTGCCTTTGGCTCAGGTCATGATCCTGGAGTCCTGGGATTGAGTCCCACACTAGGCTCTTTGCTCACTGGGGAGTCTGCTTCTCCCTCTGCCCTCCCCTTCTCATGCTCTCTCTCTTTCATTCTCTTTCTTTCAAATAAATAAATAAAATCTTTTTAAAAAAATCACCTTTTTAAAAAAGTCATAGAGTGATAATGCTGTGATCAATATAAGGGCCAGGAATGGGTCCATTTTACCTTGGAAAACAACAAGGATCTCAGGGGCAGCTGGGTAAATCAGTCAGGGCCTTCTAGTAGACTTAGTCATGTGTACAAAGATGTGGAAGTATAGCCTGCTATAAAAGAGTCCAATATATTGGGGTGGGGGTAGGGAGGAGAGGAGTAAAGGAGAAGGGGAAGGAGAAACAATAAAAATAAGAGGCAAGGGCCAGATCATTGATGCACAAAGGAAGTTCTGAAACTAACAAAAAGACATGTTGAAGGATTTTAGAATATAATACTATGACAAATTAAAGAGTTTTAAAAAATAACTTTGTTAGTGATTTGGAGGATAGAGTAGATGGAAGTAGAAAGGGAAATTCTAAATGCGGCGTGACCATAGGGGAAACAGTTTTCCTCAGGATAGTGGTGGCAGAACAGCCCTTGGTGACATGCTTGAGGAACAGCAAGGAAACCAATACAACTAGAGCCACATGAACGTGTTGGAAATTACTAGGAGTTGATGTTAGAAGGAGAAGGAGGCTGGATCATAGTGAGACTTGTAGGCATTGCAAGAAGTTGGCTTTTTACTCTGAATGAACTGGGATGCCATTGAAAGATTTTGGGCAGAGGAGTCACACAGTTTTATATTTTAATAGGATCATTCTGATTGCTGTTGAGCAAAAGTGGAAGTCGTGGTACCAAAACTAGGCAGGAGGGCACTGGAGTAATCCAGGACAGAGATGATGGTGGCTTGGACCACGATTGCAGTAGCAAAAGGTCTCCTGACTGAGCATGTGAAGAGGGAGAGAGAAAGGGAGAAGTAAGTATAACTCCAAGGGCTTGGCCTGCAAAACTAGAGCACTAAAAGCCATTAACCGAGATCTGAAATACAGGTTGTAGAAGAACTTGAACAATGTCAGCTTTTCCCAAATTTCAGTTAATCATGTCATTATGTCGTGATCTCCATAGTTTTTGCATTAACCATACACTAATCATTACTTACTTGGTATTGAGATTGATGGACATCTTTCATGTAGCTTCATCCTAAACTCTACAATCTATGAGTATATGAATCATAAATTCTCTTCGTTCTCCAAAAGGTTTTATTTATTTATTCATGAGAGAGAGAGAGAATGAGTTCAAGCAGGAAGAAGGGTTGGGTAGAGGGAGGAGCAGACTCCTCACTGAGCAGGGAGGTTAATGTGGGACTTGATCCCAAGACCCCAGGATCATGACCTGAGCCAAAGGCAGAAACTTAACTGACTGAGCCACTCAGGCACCTCCCCTCACCCTTAAAGATTTTATTTACGAGTCATAAATTTTCTAATAAGCATGGTAGTCTGTAACTGTTTTTTAAAATATTTTATTTTATTTATTTATTTTAGGAGAGAGAGAATGAGATAGAGAGACAGAGACAGAGTGAGCAGGGGGAGGAGAGGAGGAAGAGGGAAAAGCAGACTCCATGCTGAGCACCGGCCCAACTTGGGCTCCATCTCATGACAAGGAGATCAAGACCTGAGTCAAAATCAAGAGTTGGTTGCTTAACTGACTAAGCCACCCAGGTATCCAAATCTGTAACTATTAAAAATATTTATCGGTATATCTTGCAAAATCAATTTATTTTCCCCTCATGAAGCATGGACCACATTTGTAGAATTAATGTTTTATTATTTTATTTAAAAAAAAAATTAAAAAAAATTTTTTTAAAATTTATTTGACAGAGATCACAAGTAGGCAGAGAGGCAGGCAGAGAGAGGAGGAAGCAGTCTCCCTGCTGAGCAGAAAGCCTGATGTGGGCTCCATCCCAGGACCTGGGATCATGACCTGAGCCAAAGGCAGAGGATTTAACCTACTGAGCCACCCAGGTGCCCCTTTTTTTAAATTAAAAAAATATATATTAGAATTAATGTTTTAAACAACAGAAAATCACTGACTCTTTTGGAGTCTAAATGATGTAACAGGAGTTGGACTTCAAAGAAAATTCATTTGGTGGCTATGATGGAATGAACAACTTTGGCCGTTGTGGCACACAGGGAGACAAATTTAAAGCAGAATATGGCTTAGCATAATAAATCAGAATACAAAGAGATGCTTAAAAGAAATTTTATGATGAGTTAGATGTGGGAGCAAAGGGAGAAGAAAATGTCAGAGACTTGGGTTAAATAAAGGAAAACTATATCTAATATCTTAAACATGTTTAGCTTTTTGGAGGCACAAGGAAACCATCTCCTGAAAATGAGATTTTGGGTGACATAGTAGTATAAGTGTTTAGGGATAAGGACTTCACTTAAAAATGGGCAGGTTCTATAAAGATGAAGAAATTGTAAGACCCAAAGCCTAGCTTCTTGGTTTTCAGCACACGAACACTACAGCATTAGCCAGATTCTGGAGAGACCCAGACACGCAACTCAGTGGACACTCATCGTTACGACCATGTTACAATCTGTGTTTTACAAAGCGGAAAATGAAATCTACATTTCAGACTATTTGATGGTCTTTCCAAGAGAAACTAGCAACTGCGGCTCCTCCTGAAATCCTCTTATAATGCAAAAGTTGAGAGCCACTGATCATGAACAAATGAACACAATCACAAGCACGTATTTCTATTTTCCCTTGGCGTCTTGTGAGCTCTGTTAAAACTGAAGCTTGCCTAGAGTCTGTCTGTGTCTGCTCCAGCCACATACATAAGTTCTCAACAAATGGTTGTTGTGATGGCTGCCTTCTAGAAGAGTTGAGTATTGGCTCTACTAATGGAAATGTTGAACTACCAGGAAAATGTGTTTTATTTAAAAAAAAAAAAAAAGAGTACAAGAGTTTTTTGGATTGGGGTGGACTCATTTGATCAGTTCATTAATTGTACTTTGAGAGCAGAATGAACCTCTGAATCAGTGTCAGCAACAGCACTGCATACCTGAGTCAATCCGAATATGTACTTTCAGCTGTCTGTTTTTTTGTGCAACGTTCTTTCTTAATGTGTTGTGTAACGTATTTGTGAGAAAATACGAATAGCTGGTAGCAAGCAGGGCTTTACCCTGAAAGTTTCTTGGGTGATACCACATATGAGGACCTGAGTTTATGGAAGGTCTCTAAATTTTAACTATGATTATGTCTTTTTTTCCAAAATATGTGGCAATATTTGCCCTCTATCCTGAGTGTGGGTGCGCTGGACACTTTTACAGCTGCAGTCTATGGACGTGCTGTTATATTACCAAACAGAACAGCAACACCAGCTCCAAAAGAAGAAACTTCACTCCTGATGAACAAGAACATAGATGTTTTGGAAAAAGTAGTTAGGGGGCCTGGGTGACTCAGTTGGTTAAGCGACTGCCTTCAGCTCAGGTCATGATCCTGGAGTGCCAGGATCGAATCCCACATTGGGCTCCCTGCTCAGCAGGGAGGGTCTCTCTGACCCTCTCCCCTCTCATGCTCTCTCTCTTTCATTTTCTCAAATAAATAAATAAATAAGGCGGATATTGTGCCCTTGCTTATGGTCGTAGGGGTACTGTAAAGGAAACTTGAAACTTGGAAAGAGTGTGGGTATTTGGGATTTATGAAGAACTTTTTTTGCTGCCACTTGTTTTGAACAGGGCACGTAGATCACTGTTACTCCAAAAGATGGAATTTATGCCTGGGTCTTCACAAGAGAGACCATTTACCCCTATCTGGAAGATATCCCAGACCCTGACGTGAACTGGATTCCATGTAGCAATTCCCCAGAGGTAATGTCATTACCCTTTGATTTTTGAACAAAAAATTGTGATACTGTAAAATACAAATAGCAAATCCATTAAGCTTGACTAGTATTCTTGCTGGTAATCAAGACTTTTTAAAAGCCTCTAATGCCTCATAATATGTACTATCTGGCATGACGTGAGATGATGATGCTTGGTTGGTTATTTGTTATAGTCTTCTTAATGAACAGTATGTGCATATAGAGTTTTTATAATGTGCTTAATTGGGTTTCAATAAAGTGAAAAAGTTGTAATATCTGGGACCTCTGTTCCCAGATAAAGGAAGTTCACCCATAAACACTTGCCTTCTTTGCAGGAATGGTAGAAAGATAAATGAGCTTATGTTTCCAAAGAACTTTGACATCACTATCATGTGCAATGTGATCAGTAGGGCGAGTGGAAATTGTGAGACCACAACCCGTCACCTCCTCGTTGAGTGATGTTCAGCAGATTACCTATGCACTTGACCTCTCTGGTTCTTTATCCATAAAACGGAGATAGTAGGGGCACCTGGGTGGCTCAGTGGGTTAAGCCGCTGCCTTCAGCTCAGGTCATGATCTCGGGGTCCTGGGATCGAGTCCCGCATCGGGCTCTCTGCTCAGCAGGGAGCCTGCTTCCCTCTCTCTCTCTCTATGCCTGCCTCTCTCCCTACTTGTGATCTCTCTCTCTGTCAAATAAATAAATAAAATCTTAAAAAAACAAACAAACAAACAAAAAAAACGGAGATAGTAGACAAGACTGTCAAGTGAAGTAATACACATAGAATCTAAACACTGTTGTGCTGTCACCAACACCAGCTGTCACTGTTACCTCTTTTTAATGAAAAGAACTGGATCCGAACATCTTTGTTTTCTTGTCTGAGAGATGTAAGTAATTATTAATAGCTGTAGTTTCAACATGACTTCCTTAGGGAAAATCTGTATAAACCTTAAAAAAGATTGATGAAGTTACTGGAGGTGTATTTACTTTGTTAAATATTTCATATGTAATTCCTTTAACAGGCAAAATCTATGCATTAAAAAGTAATTAAATTAGCAAACCTACACACATCTGTTCAGAACTATATCTGTTGCGCTCACACACACAAAAGGAACGTCTTTAATAATTCTGACATTTGAAATTTACTGGGCAGTCAAGTCCAGTGCTGCAACATGGGAGCTCTACTGTGTGAGTCAGTCTCGCCCCAGGATTTTCACCTTTGGAAAAGTATTCTCTGAGTGTTGCAAGGTCTGTGTTTACAATAACCATGTAACTATAATCCAATGTTTATTTGATTATGGGTTGTTTTTTTCCAGAGCAGGAAGGACTCATTATTTGCAATAATTCAAGAGGCTGATATGAAAATTCACTCTATTTTCCTGAGCTGATAAAATTGACTTTCCTGGGGCACCTGGGTGGCTCAGTGGGTTAAAGCCTCTGCCTTTCGCTCAGTTCATGATCCCAGGGTCCTGGGATGGAGCACCGCATCGGGCTCTCTGCTTGGCGGGGAGCCTGCTTCCTCCTCTCTCTCTCTCTATGCCTGCCTCTCTCCCTACTTGTGATCTCTGTCTGTCAAATAAATAAATAAAATCTTTAAAAAAAATTGACTTTCCTAGGGCAAAGATGTCCCAAAGCCTAATAATTAATCTCAGATGAATTATTTTAAGTTGGGAAAGTAGGTGACCAATGAAATTTTAACTTATTAGCATCTTGCAGACATTTATTCAAATGCTAAGCTTTCAACTCTGAGTTATAAAAGAAGAAATCCAATATTTAATATAATGGCAATATTGGTTCAAAAAAGCCACTATTTCTTCCCTACTAATATTTATCCCTAAGGGAGATATTAGAGGGCCACATGCCCATCCCTGTGTATTTAAATACTATCATTTAGAATATTGACATGTCCTATACCTCCTTGAGCTTTACCCTTGAGAAACTAACAGGAGAAATACCTTAATTATTTATCAGAAAGAAAGAAAGAAAGATATGTGGTAGTTTTATTGAAGGTCTTAGTGAATGTCAATATTAACAGTATTGCCCTGTTTTTCCAAAGGGTGGGGAAGAAAAGAAATGGTCTGAAGCAATAGTCATAAATCTATCCTTTCTATTTAAAGATTAGCTCAATGTGAACTGTAGAGGAGCTGAGAGATGATGGAGAGAACCCAACGGCTTCTAAAGGCAGTGAACCCATCAATTTCCTGGGTTGTCTTCTTGTAGTTACAAAATCCATTTTGGCCATTATTTTTTTTTATTGAGTACCTACTTGGTTCCAGGAACTGTACCTGGTACACTATACATATTATCCCATTCAATTTATGTGGCAGGTGTAACTATTTCCATTTTAAATATCAGGGGAAGATAGGAGGCTTAAGGTCTCATATTCATAATTAGCATGGCAGAAATTTAAGCACAGTTAATTTCCATTTGAGCCCTGTAACTGAATAGATTCTGAGTGCCTGGATGTGCCATATTATATTTGAAATTACCAGTGACCAGTGAATCCACTCCTTTGACAGAATGTTCTGGATGCTAATTTTTTAATTTTTTTCTGCATATCTGTCTCTATAACTTTAGTCTTTGTGCTGCCTTTATTATATTTATTATATGTTCATACATATGACTCAGTCCTTCAGATTAGAGCTTTTCAGATATTTGAAACCACCTATCATTTCACCCATTTCATCACATCAATCCCTTATTTCTCAGATAATGTCCCCAGTGTGGATGGATTTGACACTACTTTGAGAAGCAATTTCATAGTATGTATTTATCTTGGGGTTTCTCATGAGCACCCTCTAAGGCAGGAAGGAAGCTTTTATGTTGTACTGACAGAGGAAACTGAGCCAGCATAATGAAGCCTTTTTCTTTCTCTTTTCCTCCCTCCCTTCCTTGCTTTCTACCTTCCTTCCTTCCTACCTTCCTTCCTTCCCTCCTTCCTGAAATATTTTGAGTACATAGTGCTGCGTTTGTTCTCTATGGAATATAATTGACATAATATTTATTGCTTCCTAGTAAAACTATGCCTTGAATTATAAAAATGATCCTCCTCATTAGAAGAGTGTGTTGGGTGCCTGGGTGGCTCAGTCCATTAAGCATCTGACTCTTGGTTTCCGCTCAGGTCATCATCTTGTGGTCATGGGATCAAGCCCTGAGTTGAGTTCTGTGCTCAGCAGGGAGTCTGCTTGATATTTTCTCTCTCCTCTCCCTCTGCTCCTCCCCTTGCTCCCTCTCTCTCTCTCAAATAAATAAATAAAATCTTGAAGGAGAAGAAGAAGAAGAAGAAGAGGAAGAAGAAGAAGAAGGAGGAGGAGGAGGAGGATGAGAAGAAGAAGAAGAAGAAGAAGAAGAAGAAGAAGAAGAAGAAGAAGAAGAAGATGATGATGAAGAAGAAAAAGAAGAAGAAGAAAAAGAAGGAGGAGGAGGAGGGAAGTGTGTTCTATTTCAACTCCTTCATTTTACTGTCTGGAAGCACTTTATGAGAGAAAGCATTGCTTCTCTTCTTTTCCCTCTTCATCCACCTTCTTTCCTGTGCTTTAGTCTCACATGGTAGTTGAAAGTCTGGTGCATTAAAATAGATTAGCTTTTAGGGGGCCTGGGCAAATCAGGTGAAGGATCCAGCTACGGAATGAATAAGTCATGGAATAAAGGCACAGCATAGGGGATGTAGTCAGTGGTATGGTGATAGTGTTGTATGGTGCCCGATGCCGCTGCACTGGTGGTGAACACAGCATGGTGTATAGAGTTGTCCCTTCATTATTTTCTACACGTAAAACCAATGTAATATTGTGTGTCAATTATACTTCAAAAATTAAAAGAGATCAGTTTTCATAAAGATGAAGATTATATTGCTTGTGAAATGTTAGATATTTTCTGATTAGATTCTTAACCTCGAGCTTGTGTTCTAACTAACTGGCAAATAAAGTGCCATTTTGGAAGATTAGAAATCACTAAAATATAGTAAGCTTGAGGCAATATGTATTAAGTTGGTTTGGCTACACCCCGGTGCAACAAAGTCTCAGCTGTCTGGCCAAGGACAACTCTATCTACATTGTAGCAAATATTGGGGCAAGAAATCATGCAGTGCCAGGGACCCTCGGTGTCCTCATGATGGTCTTTACCAATACAACACTGATGTGGTGTTTGATTCTGAGGGTGGGCTGGTGGCATGCTACCATAAGGTAAGAATTTCTTCATTTGCTTATCTGTGGTATATGGTATGTATATATACTCTGTTGAATGTGGATGAAACAACTGTAATGAATGAATTTCTTAATTATTATGTTTTAGTTGAACAGGGGGTTTTATTTACCTTGGTCTCATATAAGGGTTCTGAGTTTGAATTAATTATTAAACAGAATATGGCAGAATATTGAAACAATGGGATAATATTCTCACAAGGATTTTAATAGTCTCTGAGAAAGAAGGTGAAATGTAGTTTCATCCATGATTTAATACCAAGGCTAGTTTTCTGGCTCAGTTTGTTAACATTTTACTAAGCTGTAGTCAGTCATTCATTCCATTAGGGCTTGTCTTTTCTTCTCTCTCTTTTTAAAGATTTTATTTATTTATTTGACAGAGAGAGATCACAAGCAGACAGAGAGGCAGGCAGACAGAGAGAGAGGGAAGCAGGCTCGCCGCCGAGCAGAGAGCCCGATGTGGGACTCGATCCCAGGACCCTGAGATCATGACCTGAGCCGAAGGCAGTGGCTTAACCCACTGAGCCACCCAGGCGCCCCATCTTCTCTCTCTTTTTAAAATTCAAGTAAGTTCTATGCCCAGCGTGGGGCTTGAACTCATGACCTAGAGATCAAGAGCCATATGCTCTGCCAACTGAGCCAGCCAGGTACCCCATTAGGACAGTTTTTATTCCAACAATAGAAAACCCCAAACAAAATTTACTTAAAAACACTCCATGGAATTTCCTGATGTATCTGAAAAACTCTAAAGGGTGGGTCTAGTTTCAGATGTAGTCTATCCCTCAGAGGCTTTAAAGATGTCAGTCATTCCTCTAGCTCTCTTAGCCTGTCCTCCAGCTCTTACTCAGGCTGTCCTTTTAGAGGCCACAAAATGCCCAGCACAAAGCTTACATTCTGTAGCAGCAAAATTGAGAGGAAGAGCGTATTTCTTACTCTTAGAACACTGGCAAAAGGCTCATCATACCATGAGTCCGGTTAGGCTTCCTGCCTTCCCTGAGCTGATCACTGCAGGAAGGAAGATAAGCTACCACCCAGATGGAGCAGGGAGGAGTCAGCTATCCTCTCTGAAGGGGAGGACGTATTGCCAGAATACGTTTAAGTACACATAGAGCCTAATTAAAACCTGAGCAAATACTCCTGAGCCCAGGCAAAGTGGAATTTGGGAACAATAATCAAGCTGGAAAAATCACAAATGGCTTACTGATTACCAAGGTTTCGCTATGACATTGTCTAAATTCACTATAAATGTACTTCACTTATATAAACCTAACAGTATTGTAGGGAGATATGGCAAAGTTAATCTTATTAACATGAATTAGACTTCACACTGCCAGTACTGTTGGTATTTAAAGAATATACCAATGAAAAATCTGAAATTTGTAAAGTTCAAAATTTCAACCTGTGATGTTAAGACAGAAATCTTCACTTTTTGAATATCCTTTGTAGATATGATTTCATTCGTTAGTTGAGGGAAATTGGTTTTTGATTAACATGGTAATAAAACTCACAGTGTTTTATTTTATAGTGGGTGTGATTCATACAAATCTTTTCTGTAATTATTTTAAATATGCACATCAGCATGAAGGGGAAAAGTTTTATGGATACAGAGCACCTCTATTTGGCAGTTTTCTTACTAATTTTCCCCTTCTTTGCTTTTTGTTAACCGTACAATCTTTTTGCACCTGAAATTCAATTTGATTTCTCCAAGGATCCAGAATTGGTGACTTTTGACCCTCCCTTTGGGAAGTCTGGCATTTTCATTAGCTTTGACTTTTTCCCCATGACCTGGCCATTGTAGTGGTGGTTGATCTTCACGTTGACAGCGTTCTCTACTCTGTGGCATGGTACAACATGCTGCGCCTTCTCTCAGCTGTTCCCTTCCACTCTGCATGGGCCAGAGCCATGAGATTCAACCTCCTTGCTGTGAATACGAACAACACCAGCGTGCACATGATAGGTAGTTCACACCCATCCTGAGCCCGCTGGCCATGACAGTCTCAGGAAGTCTTCATTGATTTTTAAGCCACATTTTTCTTTAATAATGCTTTTATGAGCTCTCATGTCACAAAATTAATGATAGCATGGATTTCTGTACTGACATTATTTAAAGAACATTTTCCCTATGAGTACAGAAGAAGGTGGATGTTATTATCTCAATTTCATATGAGGGAAAATTGGAATTAAAGAGAAGTCAAGGGGTGCCTGAGTGGCTCAGATGATAAAGCATCTGTGTTTTGGCTCAGGTCATGATCCCAGGGTCCCTGGCTCGAGTCCTGTATTGGGCTCCCTGCTCAGCGGGGAGCCTGCTTCTCCCTATGCCTCAGCCTCTCTCTCTCTGTCTCTCATAAATAAATAAATAAAATATTTTTTAAAAAAAAGGTCAAGTGACATAAACAAAATGAAACAAAACAACACAAAAAACCAAGGCCAGATTTAAAGAACTTTGCAGCCAGCATCCATTAGTCATATTGAAATAAATCTTGTTGAGGTGATAAAATCAATTTAAACTTAAGCATTAGAATTTATCCTTCATAGCATCTGCGTTGGAGGTAAGGCAGGCTCCCCTCTTAACTGCTTGGTTACTTGTTGATCCAGTGGAAGAAACTTAACCACAAATAAATTAAGACAGGTCGGTGGGGAGCTAAAATTATTCTTTGTATTTGGGGAGTTTTCTAATTGTTAAGTTGGCTGAAAAGGGGGTAGTTTACGTAAAAAAGACAAGCCACCCAAGTCAATTGATAATTTCGGATCATTATGGAGGGTGCAGAGTCAAATTGGAACTATGCCATTGTAACAAGCTTAATCCTTGATTATCCTGAAAGTGATTACGGTTTGATAACAGTTGTATCTATTTTCTTATGAAAATGATTCCATTGGTTTGAGACCATGCAAAATTTGGAACCAGTATTTATGTGACTTTGCGTTCACTTCCGTAGGGAGTGGAATCTGCACACGGGAAGTGGTCCAAGTGTACCGCTATGACATGGAAACAGAGTTGGCCAGCTGACTTCAGTATTGAAGCCCCAGCTTCGAAATGAACCCGCCTACCCGGAAGCTGTGGATTGGAGGGCTTATGCCAGAAGCTTCAAGCCTTTCTTGTCCCAGCAGTCAGATTTTCCGGGAATGACTTATTTTGATGAGCTCACCTTCACTGAGCTTAAGAGAAACAAGGGAAATTACACAGTTTGTCATAAGTCCTGTGTTGTCACTTAACTTACAAGATGTCTGAGAAGTGAACAGATGGGATGTATGTATTAGGGGCTGTTGATGGACTGCACACGAAGATCAATATTACTTGAGGGAAAACAAAGCTTCAGTGTGTTAGAATGGATATTTTTATTTATTTATTTTTTTAAACTAGAACATCACTGCATTTCTTTAAAAATTGTGCCGGATTCAAGTAGTTATAATGCTAACATTGATTACTGAAGTTTTCCTCCCAGAATGCCTTATTTGTTTAGCTTTAGCAAAAACAGAATTAGTTCTCTTGGCTGCAAAGGAAAACACAAAGCAGATTGATCCATTCTTGGCCAGCCAGACTCAGGAAGTTTAAAAGTCTGCAACTTCCGTGCTTTCTTGTTTTGTGTCAGGTGGCTTTAGAGCAGTTGTGTTCCAAATGGTCTTCAACTGGAGTCCAGAATAGGAACTTCATTTCCCATCACAAGGCAGTGCAGTCAAGATGTGTGAATGATTTATAAAAGATTGGCTTTAAACAAATATTTTACTAATAAATTCAAATTAGAATTAGAAATCTTACAGGATTTTTTTTCCCATCAGTGCCCCGGGATCTCAGTCGTGCTGCTTTGAACAATGAGGAGATAGACAAGATGGAGTGATGGGCAGCAAAGCAAGGTTTACTGAGTGAGAGCAAAGTGATAGTACAAAGCTCCCAAAGAATCAAGAGACCTGAGAGGGTGGGTTGCCACTGGTGTTTCTAAGTCTAGGGGGTTTTATGAGCTTGTTGGCAGGCTGTTTTAATATTTTTAACCCTCCCTGCACCTGTCATCCAATCAGATTTTTTGTCACAGGGGAAAGGGTGGAGGACTCTTTCCAGGGTGGTGTAAAATCCTTTCAAGGGTGCTTTCCTTTTAGGGTGGGGCCCTTCTCCCAGTTTGGCTTCCAACTATCCTTCATCAGAACTATCCTCTAGGGAGGTGTGGATGACTCCATTGGTTAAGCCTATGAGTTCCACTCAGATCGTGGTCCCAGAGCCCTGGCATCAAGTCCCACAAGGGGCTCCCTGCTCAGTCGGGAGTCTGCTTCTCCCTCTCTGTGTGCTGCTCCCCTGCTTTGTGCTCTCTCTCTCTCTCTCTGATAAATAAACATAATCTTTCAAAAAATAAAAAAAAATCTCTAATTATGAGCAATGGTGCTCTGACTTTTAAAAATCTAGTTTATTGCTTTTCACTTTATTAAAAAAGAGTTAATCTTGACCCATTGAATTGATTTTAGGATTCACTAATGGCTGTGACCTGCAGTTTGAAAAGACTGCTTCAGAGGTGTAGGGAACGAAGGCTGGCCACACCAAGATGAGCCATTTTGGCATGAAGATTATTGTGAGATAAAAAGAAATCAAAAGTCAGCAGACTCAGAAAAAGCTCTTTATCTCCCCCACAATGGCCTAAGAAGAATTCAGATAGAAGACCTCCTCCAGGAGGAGATCTATCACCGTAGATAACTCTGTGTTGTAACATGAACGAAGAGTGGCAGACAGGGAGGAACCCCTCCCAAGGCCTATTTGAACAAATTGTCTCTGTCCCTTGTTTCTGAGTGGCCCTACAAACATTTGTTTACCAAATGGTTATTCTTTTTCCTCTTCCTCTGAATTGCATTCCATCTCTTTGAAGTCCAAGACCCCTATGCCTTTCTCCTTACTTCAGAATGACATGTGTACCTCATTTCACCTTACTGCCTTTGGAATTTCTGTGTCCGTGTGGATTCCCATAAGTACAAAATTCAATTTGACTTTCTCCTGTTAATCTGTCTCATGTCAACTCAGTTCTTACTCTGACTAGAAGGACCATGAAGGAGACATGAAAGTCTTCCTCCTTGACAGACACAACTTAACAAATTTTCCTCTATTCCTTGAGATTGTGTCTCTTCTGGAGAAAATATTTCCAAGATTTCTGACCACCTCTGTCTCTCCTTTGCTTACATAGATATGCACATTACTGAAGTGTCAAACTGCTGACCCGAGAACTTGTGGGGAGTTTGTGGGGTCAGCTTTCACCATATTTGAAGAATTCTCCCTTAGTGGCACATTTGCAACATGTTATGTTTTCCACACATCATTCTCAGTGGAAGACAACTTGTTCCTGAGAGACATGATGAGGTAGGAGGAATTCAGGATGATAAATTTCTTTAAGCAGGTTGGGTAGACTGGCATCATGAAAATCTTTGAAATTATGAAGCAGTTTTGCAATGCCATGACTCACATTATATGGCAAAACTTTAAAGGCAAGGGGAACCTATAATATGGAAGCAAAGTTGTGGTTCTAGATGACTTTTTTTTTTTAAAAGATTTTATTTATTTGTCAGAGAGAGAGGGCACAGGCAGGCAGAGGGGCAGGCAGAGGCAGAGGGAGAAGCAGGCTCCATGTTGGGCAAGGAGCCAGATGTGGGACTTGATCCCAGGATATTGGGATCATGACCCGAGCTGAAGCAGCTGTTTAACAGACTGAGCCACCCAGGCAACCCGGTTCTAGATGTCTTTAGGCTGTGATGGAAAATTTAAAACATAAATGTGGTGTTGATATCCAAGGCAATGGTAGGGTTATGGAGAATTATAAAAAGAAATTGCTTGTGAATAATGGCAACTAATGTTCTCTTTATTTGCATGGTGTAGAAGGCCCAAGTTAAATACATTAAATAATGCACCTACAGTTTGCTTCATGAATATGTTATTTTATGAAGTTGTTGTTGTGCCTAAGTTTCGTACCCGAGAGACCACCAAGGAGCCAACACCAATGCAATCACATAAGGGTTTATTCAGCAAGCTTAAGCTTGGGTCCAAGTTTACCCAATGCAGTGGAGTAGGGACTTGGACCCTGAGTCTGGTTACAGCAGGGTATTTATGTGTTAATTTAATTTAGTTTAATTTAATATAATTAAATAAATTTAATTTAATTTAAATGTTAATTTATTTATGTGTTAATTTAGGGGATTTCCAATAAAGGGTGTGGACTCTGTGTCTCCGGGTTCAGTTCCTGATAACATACTGGGCCTGTCATACTGGGTTGAGCCTGGCCACAACACAGGTGGCCAATGAGATTGCAACACACAGAGAAAGCTGCACAGTCATGCCAGGTCACACACAGGTGTCCAATTGAACTACAATTCATCCCACAGTAGCTATTTGAACTAGCCTATCACCTTGGTCAGAATTGGCGCCCAAAAGGTGCCCAAAAGTTGGGGCCCACACTCCTTGGTAGCTAGGGAGACAATATGCAGACTCCACTGACTGGATGTCTCCACCTGACCTCACCCATCCCTGCATCCTGGCTGTTATCTCCACCTGGGATTGGCTTCCCGGACTTGTTTTTAAGTAAACTCCGGGGGAGTGGGGGGCGGGGGTAGGGTCAGTTTAAGTTTTACTGCATAAACAGCAAAATGGCTATTCAACCGGGGTGGGGCCACTCTGGCTAAATAGGCCCTTACAGTTGTTATAACAGAGCAATAATGATAGTATTACATGAGTTAAAAGAATTTTTTAATACATCTTTTTAAACCACCTCTGCCATAGTTTACTTGATGCACTTTCACCCAGCTCACTCTCCTATTCGACCTTTAGATCTGGCACATGGGTCTTCTGACACCAAATCCTATGTGCATGTTACTATTTTAGAGTGAGGTTGTTGGAGAAGAGCCCCTGGGCTGGAAACCAAAGCTCTGCATTGGAGTTAATCCTTTGATTTCTTTGATCAGGTTTCAGGAGATGAATGTCCCAGGAGCCAGAGCAGAGCTTCTGTGTTGTGAAGGACCCTCTGCACTTAGGGCAAAGGACCTGGGAGATGATCATGAGCCCCTCCCCCGGGCACACTTTCAGGATTGCACTGGCAAAGAAAGGATGAAAAAAAACAAACACAAAAAACGCTTCCTTTCTGTTTAGAAGAGCTGTCACAAATTGGCGGAAACAAAAAACTTAAAATCAAAAAGCGGTGGATCTGTCTCACGTGTTTGACATTTTACATATTTGATTTAGCACAGACTCATTTGTAGGAGGTGCCTTTATCCTCCATGGAAAGGCTACATAAGTCTGCGTAAGCGTGGGTGTATATAACGGAACATGTATTTAAATGGAGGGGCGCCTTAGAAAACTTTTGTGTTAACTACTCTAATGCATGCAAATGTTTTTCTATCACTTGTCAACACACAGGGTGAACACAAAATATGCAGAGGGTAGTTGATCCTAGTTGACTAAGATACAGTAAGTTGAAAAGCAAGGTTCTCTTGTAATTATGATTAACTTTTTAAAAAATTATGAATAACTTTTTTAACTAGTTAAAAGGGTTCCATTATCTCTTTATTCCACTCTTCAGTTGTACTTGTGTGGAGATAAGATACTTAGAATGGAAATTAAAAAAAAAAAAAAAGATCTCCTTCAGACCACACCCTGTTCCCTCCTGACATTTTTCTGTTATAAAAGAAAGCCTCACCCTGGATACTCAAATTTGTGGCAGTCTGCGCTAGCCAGGAGCCTCTTTATCAAGCGCCACTCTGTCACCTTTCCCCTAGTCACTGTTGGTGCCTCAGTCCCAGGGTCGTGAGCTCTTTTTCGCTCCATTGGTCACTTATTAACTCTGGGAAGAGATAAATAGGGCCGGGGAGCTCTCGGGTTCGTGTGGGAGTGGTTGAGGCTCCTTTGGAGGTGGAGACACCTTTTTCTCACAAAGGATATGACGATTGCTCTCCTAGACTTTCCCCAGATGTTTATTTCCATTCCATTGAATTCTTCACAGTTCCGGCAGGCTAGAGAGATTCTGGTCAGCAGATACAGCCCTTATCTCTGCTCCCATCAAGTCAGGATTCTCTATCCAGGGGCTATGATACTCAGAGCCTAAAAGCCTCGTGCTGATTCTAGGCTTCTTTCCTCTGTCTTCTAGACCGTTGTCTGGTGGCTACATTGGTACCTGGTGGCGCCAGCCTCCTCATCACCCGTGGTCACCCCCAGGCCCTGCTACTTCCTCTCTCTAGCCCCGGAAACTGCAGAATCACCTGATCACCTGATCCAGACGGTTTGTCAGCTAAATCACCATGACTAAACAAACAACCAAGCTACCTCTCTGCAAGTTATTTCCATTCTTATTTTTTAACACCGCCAGCTTTTTTATTACTTTGAGCTATCTTATCTCCTGCCCCTCTCGCCTACCCCCCTCATTTTATTTACCATGACTTACAAATGAAGAGCTCTGACCGACCACAATCCCCAGAGCAGTGTCTTCCTACGTTCTTTGTTTGGGGAGAGAAATCATTCTGGCTTCAACTAGTATTTCTGAGGCAGCAGAGTATAATTCACAGGTGAGCAAAAATAATTTTTAAATTTCTTTTCTTTTTATGGGGGCCAGTTTAAGCCACAGAATAATGATTAGGGGTAATGTTAAAAAAATTAAAAAGTTTTATTAAGTCCTATGGCATATATAGAGATACACACATAGGTATTTTTATTCTTACACTGTACCTAACTGTATCAGTTGGATTTATGTCCACAAGGAAGCCGCAAGTGTGCTAGTCATTAAATATTACTAAGTACCAAGAAGTCAACTGAGTCCTTTTAAAATCATGTTGACTTCATTCGATGATTCTTGAATCTGACAGCATTTCATCTCTTAAAAAAGTTCCATTGAGTTTTAGAAAAGGGAAGGTTTTTGAAGACAGGGAGTGAAAAAATAAATTATTATCAAAACAATGCATTATTTTAGGCAAGGTGGCTCTCCTAAGGAGAACTTAAAGATAAATTCCTGGTGTGAGCCCCTAGGGAAATTCTAGTTTGGCTGGTTAAAGTCTGAATTTCTGGGGGAAGCTGAAGCTGCAGTGAGGTTAGGCATTAAGTCTTGGTTGGTTTAGAATAAACGACTCCATTTTGGGACTGTTGTTGTGTTTTTAACAATTTAATATCTAGGCATATATATTTATTTATAGCAACCCAGAGGCAGATTTCTCATCTTTTACCATACAGAACACACAGTGACTCTCACTCAGTTCTGACACACAATCCCGATGTGTTTCCCACACCATTAATTGTCCGACACTGGCTGGGGGGGTCCTATAATTCAGCTCCATTCTGACACTGTGTACCTGGAGAGCATGTTAGGTCCCACAGGTGAAGGGCTCAGTCCCACAAAACTGCCCTCTCCCTACTTCAGATCCCAGTTGTGAGCCCAGGTTGTGTCACCCATGCATCTGACTGCCTGGCTATGGAATGGAGGGTCCAAGGACCCCCTCTTTCAGTTTGGTTAATCTGCTGTAGGGACTCACAGAACTCACACACTTTACGGACTGGATTACCAGTGTTAAAAAACAAAAATCGACCTGGTAACTTTGAAGATCTAATTTGGCTTTTTAAATGATTCAGGAATCAGGCAGGCAGCATCCCATCTAGCAAGTAGAGGGGAGCTAGCGCCCCTGAGTTCAACAAGAGATAGGTTTTTTATTTTTATTATTATTATTTTAATATAATTTTAAAAAAAGGTTTTATTATTTTTTTTAAGATTTCATTTATTTATTTGTCAGAGAGAGAGAGTGAGAGCGCACAAGCAGAGGCAGAGGGAGAAGCAGACTCCCTGCCAAGCAAGCAGCCTAATGTGGGACTCGATCCCAGGATGCTGAGATCATGAACCTGAGCCAAAGGCAGCCGCTTAACCAACTGAGCCATCCAGGCATCCTAAGAGATAGGTTTTTAAAGGCAGGGAAGGGATATTAAAAAAAAGAAATGTATTAGCAAGGAATGCGTTGTTTAGGCAAGGTTGCCCTCTTAACGGGGAGTAATAGGGATCTATCAGTAAATGTTCTAGAATTGACCAGGAAATTCAATGTTGACTGGTGAAAGGTTACATTCGTGGGGGTATTACAATTGCATTTAGGTTAGATGTTTAGTCTTGGTTTATTGACTTGGGGCTGTTACCTAAGTAATGCCATTTTGGGCCAGTGGTTTTCTTTCCAGCAATCCCCTCTTTTTGATCAGACTTTCAGTTTAACTGAGAGACAAGATAAAAATTTAAGGCATGAATGCCACTCATAGCTACTGCTCTGACGTTTTTGAAACTTCTGCTGATCCCTTGTGTGGCTTTCACAAGTCATGACCTTTGTCTCTGGGATATTTAGAGGTTATGAATTCAGGTTTATATTCTTTAAGTAAGTTATCCTTGGTTCCTTTTCTGATGTGATGCCTTTAAAGCTTTTGAAAGAATATAATGCACCAGGAAGATTATTCTGATTACTATAAGTGGGATAATTTCTCATTGTTTGGAGTGATCTTTGAAGCTGTGGTCCCTGATGCAGGGTCCTTGAGCAAAACAAGAATTCTAAGAAATCTTGGGACATTTTTACTACAAAAAGGTGCTTTTATTAAAGCATAGCAACAGAACCCATGGACAGAAAGAGATGCACTTGTGATTGTGACGTGTGATTTTGATTATATATTTTGGAGCTGGGAGGCAGAAGTAGAGGTAACAGAAGTCTCTGAAGGGATTTCTGATGTTAAAGAAGTCTTAAAGGATCCTGGAGGTCTGGTTGTTGTCAAGCTAAGGATGCTTTTAGTCTTGGGCAAAATGGGCAAAGTGGGCAAAGCATTAATATTAAGGCAACTCTGAGTTCCTTAAGGAAAGTCACACTCTGCATGCCCAGGTATTTATCAATGGGCTGCAAGTTGTAGGGAAATTTAATTTTATTTACATTTCCCCTTCCTTTGTTCTCCTCTGCAGTCCCTAAGAGCCAATCCAATCAAAATCAAATAAAGGGAGACCCCATGGAAGGAGTCACCTTGTTAAGCCAAATGGCTTGCTTTGTGATTGTGTGTGATTGATTGAGTTTTAACTTCCCTAGAAGTGTTAATCCAGACTAAAGTTTCAGCCAACAGATAATCGAGGGCTATTCTATTATCAAGAACAACTTTGGCCAGAGCGCCTAAGGATCTTAGTTGGACAGCTGTTGCTTTCTCAATGGATTCTGCAACAGTTTAAGAATTAAGGAGAAGTTCCCCATTACAGCCTTGTTTATATTTATACCCTTGCCCAGGAAGTAGGAACCTGCCCAAAGGAGTGAATCCTGAATCCTGAAAGCCTTCTGGTAGAACTTTTCTAACTTGATTATGTGAATTCATGGGAATCGACCAATGAGATGGAGGGGCTCAGATTTCAGGTTTCTAGTCTGAAATAAATAGGTTGCTCTAAATTCCAGAGCCTACCCATCTTAGCAATGGCCTGGGAGATAAAGATGAGGGTGTAACCTTTCCAGGCCAAGGCCAGAGTGAAGGAAAGGAAGAAAAGAAGGGGTTTCAGTTGTTCCGTTTAAGTAGGAAGTCTTGATCTGGCCTCTCGGGCAAAGCAGTATACCTCAATGTCAGCTACTTCTCTTCCTTGTCAGTTTGATTCGGAGGTCTCCAGTGTCTGCACAGGACCAGGTGTCCTGTGGAATCTTTTTTTTTTTCTTTTTTCTTTTTTTTTTAAATTTATTTATTTGACAGACAGAGATGATGAGTAGGCAGAAAGGCAGGCAGAGAGGGAGGGGGAAGCAGGCTCCCTGCCGAGCATGGAGCCCGATGTGGGGCTCAATCCCAGGACCCTGGGATCATGACCCGAGCCAAGGACAAAGGCTTTAACCCACTGAGCCACTCAGGTGCCCCAGGTGGAATCTTTTTCATCTGTGCAACGCGTACCCAGGGCTGAATACATTCTAGTTTTGCAGCAGTGTTAGTGGTCAGGAACACTTGGTAAGGTTCTTTCCAGAGGGGCTTGAGGTCTTCCTCTGATGATGTGTTCAGAATACTTGGTCACCAAGCCCTAAACTGTGATAAACAAAATCCTTTGAAATGGCACCTAGGAAGGCTTTTCCAACCCATTGATGACAGGCTTGAGCATAAAGCATTAGAGGCTTACAGTAGTGATCATACTATCATGAGACAAGGGATCAGCAGGAGGTTATAGTTGATAGAATTCCAGGTCAGCAAGGTTTTCATTAAGGCCCATAAGATTCACCCAGTGAAGAGGGTGCCTTGGTCACTGGAGATTATAGGAGATATATTTCAAGTGGGAAGCACATTCCCTCCCTCTGTGAGAGCATCAGTCTTGTGGTAGGGAAAGGCTTCAGCCCATCTGGAAAACATGCGTACAGTAACAAGGACATACTGATAACCCATACTTAGTGACAATTGTGTAATGGCCAAGTTTTCATGTCCGAAGGACCACCAAGGAGCCAACATGATCTTAGTTAAGGCAGGGGTATTTATGGGTTCCTGTTACTAAAGCAGGGTGGGGATTCCTGTTACTAAAGCAGGGAGGGGGTTTCTGGAACCAAAGCAGGGTGAGGGTTCTTGTTACTAAAGCAGAGTGGGGGTCTCTGGAACTAAAGCAGGGTGGGGCTTCTTAGAACTAAAGTAAAGTAGGGGAGGGAAAGTTCAGCCCTTGGGCACAGGGGTCTGAGATGGCTGCCAAAGCTAAGAAGGCTGTACTTACGCTAAGGCTAAACCTGAGGTGGGATGGCCTTAGTTTTTCTCAGCCTCCACATTTTCCCTTCTCAGAAGAACCTAAGGAAGGACCCAATCATGGGTCCAGGCTGGTTTCAGCAACAAGGTCCGGTGGTTGGTATTGCTGTCTGAGTACCATGAGCTGAAATATACTGACTCTGTTTTTGACAAAAGTAAGCAACATAAGTGAGAACAGCACAGTCTTAGCTTTAGGGGGTTGTCCTTGTCAGGCTGACTTTTCCATTCTGGGACAAAGTCCTTGAGAACAGCGTGTGGGTCAGCTGGTCGGATGTGGGTGTAGTGGACCCAGGGAGTAATCCCGTTGACCTTGAGATTGGTGGGAGTGGTCAGGATCACGATGTAGAATCCCTTCCAGCGTGGTTGAAGTGTCTGGTGTTGGTATCTCCAGATGTACACCCAGTTACCCGGCCGATATCGATGGGGGGTTCCGGGGTGGCCCAGTCTCGTAGAGGGCCCTCAGCTTACATCAATACCTCAGTAAGATGTCTTCCCTTCGTCAGTTCATAGAGAGGTCAGGCCATCTCCATGAACTGGAATATCCACAGCCTGCAGTAGCCCACCATCCCAAGAAACTCCCTCGTGGAGATCAAATCCTAAATACGTGGCATGGCTCTGACAAAGCTGTGCTTCCCTTGCTGACACCTGATATACTTTTCCTGCAGAGTCTGTAAGAGAGCGCTCATCCCCCACAAGCATGACTCAGCCCTCAGCAGCTATTTCCACTATTCCCACTAACCCAATCAGATTCTTCCCTTCAAATCCTTCAATTTTTTGAAGTTTCCTCCTTATATCTGGGGTTGACTGACTGGCGAAAGCAAGATCATCTAAACAAGCTATCATGCAACTTCTCTGAAGTTTACCTCAAGTTGTCTAACTTAGGCAAACAAACATGTAAAAACAATAACATTTAGAATTTAACACCCATAAAGATGTGTTATTAAAACATAGTTTTTCTCTCCAAAATAACCCTCATTTCCAGAGATAGCCAAGTTAGGACTAATTCATTTTAAAAACAAGTCCAATTTTAACAAACTTGGCCTAATTATTTACATAAGCTCAGCAAGAACAGTGAGTGTGACCATACAGATCTTTTAGAATCTGCTTTGCTGGAACTTTTTATAAGGAATCTCTAGGTTGAACTTTTAGTAGCCTCTCCAGGCCAGAAGCCAAGCCATGTAGTTGCTATCAGACATGCCTGTAATACCTGTCAGTTTGGGCGAATTCCTCTTCCTGAGGTTCCCAAAGTATCCTGCCAGGAAGTGACATTCTTTACTCACCTGGTGAGGCTGCTGGGAACTCTGTAAGCAAGGTTTCAGGCTAACCGTTCCATGGGGCTTTATGGCTCCAGGTTTCATAAAGTCAACCTTAGTTCCTTTAAGCTGTCTGGTCATATCTGAGTCTTTTCAAATATGACATTCCAGTCAAAGCCTTGGTAAAATAACCAATGTTTCCAATAGTGTCCTGTTACAAGGAGAACAGATTCTTATTGAACTTATGCAAATGACTGATTGCCATGAAGGAAGAATACTTACTGAGATCTTTTGGTTTCAGAGGGTTCAGATAGAGAGAAGAGTTGAATGCCTTGATTCATTTACAAATGAATACTTTTACATCTCTGTAGGTTACAGATAATTTAAGAAAAAGGTTCCCTAGTCTGGAAGAGCAAACATTGCAGAACCAGTCATGTTTAAAATAAGACAAAACATTAAGAGACACAACATTACAATTTTTTAGTTCATTTAGTCCCATGTTACTAATTCTGGTTTAGTCCGAATGCAACTTTTACTTCTGGAAATTCTTAAACATTTCAGTTCCAGGATTTTAACATACCAAAGACCTGTATATGTCCTGAAAGTCTCCCACATGAATTTCCTTTAGGGCGGAATTCATCTTACAAGAGAATTAAAACAATTACAAATGACAAAAACTTAGAATAGATATGGTTAAAGATCAAGTGATGACCCTTATCAAAACATTAAAACTTTAGGAAATGTATAGAACCTCTAGAGTAGTTACAGCATTTACCTAAATGTAACCCAAGGTTTATCATTGGTTTAGCAGTACTCCCTGGGTAACTTAGCATATCAAGGAAAAGCCTTATGAGTCAAAGAGACCTCATTTACAATTCTGGGCGAGCAAAGAGAAAACCATTTACATTTTTTTTTAACAGATCAATTAACCTAAGAAAACTTTGCCCTTTTAAACAGAGAGAAAACCAGCTTTTTTTATATCAGTGTCTTTCCTCTTTATTCTTAAGCATGCAGTCCTAAGATAGTGGGTTTACTGGGTTTCCCTCCCACTGTGAATTATGTTGCAGACAAAAGGGAGGGGCATCTTTCAGATGCTGTCCTGCTTGCATCCCTCGTGGGAACTTAGGAGCATCTTAGCTAAGGTCTGTCCGTATAAGCCCTGGACCAGGCTACTCCGTGGAGTAAGTGACCATTATGCCATATGATGCCCAGCGAGACTCAGCGTGCAGCCCACTCAGACTCCGTGGCCGAAGCCGTGGAGCCATAGAGACACATTCACACAGTCAGGCACTCTTCAGATTTAAACAGGTTGGACACCCTCCTCTGGGTATCCCTGGCTAATAGGAGGTGATCAGTCTCTCCTTCCATTCTTTACGAATGGATCTGGCTCAGGCAGTGGACCCCGGGCTGTTTTTCTTTCTTTCTTATTCAAACAGGATCAGGCATCTGTTCTTTCTCTCTCTTTTTTTTTCTTAGTCCGTCCTGACCATACCTAATTTTTTTTTTACCTTAAGATTTTCCTTCACAAACCTTCTATAATTTTTCTTTACATTTAGGTTTTGTCCCAAGCCATTTCCTTCCAAACAACCATCTCATTTAGGACAAAATTACTTTCTTTTACCTTCAACAAATTGTACTCCCATTCCTTAAATCTTTCTTACATATCTTCTACTTTCTTACATACAGAGTTGCTTCCTTTATTTCCATCAGTCTTACGGTTAGCAGAATTTTGTACTCTTAGAAGCACCTTTAGTTATTAACCAATTATCAGCTATTAACCAATTGTGAATGGTTATAACAATTCTTTAGATGCCAGTTTATGAATCAGTTAAGCACAAACCATGTTTACCAACAGATTTAAATATTCTTATTTTCTTTGCTGTAAGAAGTCAAAAGCACAAACCTATGTTCAGTAATAAATGACTTAGCATTTTATCTGATTAACCTTCCCTGTATCTGTCATCCAGTCAGGTTTTTGTCACATGGAAAGGGTGGAGGCCTCCTTACAGGGTATAAAATCCTTTCAAGGGTGGTTTCCTCTGAGGGCAGGGGACACTTGTTCCTGCCTGGGCTCCTTCATCAGTTTTACTTGGAAGTGATCTAGATATTAAACAAATTTAACTTAACTCATCATTTAACCTAGCTTGGCAAGATTTTAAGGTTTTAGGTTACCAGTAAGAGTTGAGAAAACAATTTAAAGGTTACTTAAAATTTTTTTATTTATGTCTATTTAATTAACTTGATACTAACAGTTATGCTTAGATTACTCGAAAACTAGTCAGTTGGGGCACCTGGGTGGCTCAGTGGGTTAAGCCGCTGCCTTCGGCTCAGGTCATGATCTCAGGGTCCTGGGATGGAGCCCCGCATCGGGCTCTCTGCTCAGCAGGGGGCCTGCTTCCCTCTCTCTCTTTCTGCCTCTCTGCCTAGTTGTGATCTCTTTCTGTCAAGTAAATAAAATCTTAAAAAAAAAAACAATAAAAAAACTAGTCAGTCATTCTTCCAAGCTATATTTCTTTTGAATAGTCTATAAAAGAGATAACATTGATTTATTACTTTTAAGTAAATGCAGGTAGAATAAAAGTTTCAATTTTATTGCTGTTAACTCTAAAGACATATCTATTTTAATTAAACCAATAATCTTAAACAAGCTTTCATATTGAATCTTTTCCCAGATCGTACGAACCTGAAAAAACCTTTTGGGTTAGGTTCTTTTTGATAGGTTTATATATATATATATTTTTAAATATTTTATTTATTTATTTGATAGAGAGATCACAAGTAGATAGAGAGGCAGGCAGAGAGAGAGAGGGAAGCAGGCCCCCTGCCGAGCAGAGAGCCCAATGTGGGACTCGATCCCAGGACCCTGAGATCATGACCTGAGCCGAAGGCTGCGGCTTAACCCACTGAGCCACCCAGGCGCCCTTTTTGATAGGTTTAGAATGGTCAATCCTTATTAGCACTTGTCTTCAACTAATAGAGCTCTTTTGAAAATTGGCAGTACCATCCAGAGTAGAATAATATATCACATTTATAACAAACCCACAAACAAATGGATGTCAAGACATTATTGTTACAACTATTGGGGAAGATTTTTAAGATTTGTACTTGTTCCTGGAATTCATCTTAAAGCTGTGCCAGAGTCTGGGCATGAGATATTTTAGCAGTTTATTTTATTTTATTTTTTATTTAGTTTTAAAGACTTTTTAATTTATTTGTCAGAGAGAGAGGGAGAGAGTACATGCTGGCACAAGCAGGGGGAGGGGCAGACAGAGGAATAAGCAGGCTCCCCGCTGAGCGAAGAGCCCCATGTGGGACTTGATGCAAGAACCCTGGGATCATGACCTGAGCGGAAGGGGACCCTTAACTGACTGAGCCACCCACGCATCCCTAGCAGTTTATTTTTTAAAAGACCTCTCGCTCTTGCTCTCTCTTTTTTTCTCCCCCTTCAGTCTCAGGTGATCGTGGGCTGTATTTACATTGCAAAGGCCAATGTGTAACTTTCAGGCCAAGAGAAAATAAGTTCTTCCAAGAAGGACTTTGGTTTTCTAAGGCCAGTAATTCGTAGTTTGTTTCAGATAAACAAGGGAAGTTTGGGGATTGGCAAAAGAATAGGTGAATTTTGAATTGCCTCTATGCTGATTTTTGTTTTGTAAAATAAGGATGGTGTTTTCAGTTCCTCAAAGAATTGGGTTATGATTTAAATGACATCTTATGTTCATTCACCTATCCTACTACATTATCTTCAATTTGTTGCTCTCCCTCTGGGTACATAGTTTTGGTTTTTAATTCCAGTATAATTAGCATACAGTATTATTAGTTTCAGGTGTGGATTGTAATGATTCAACGATTCTCTACATTGCTCAGTGCTCATAATGGTAAAAATACTTTCACCCTTTCACCACTTCACCCATGCCTCCACCATCAGTTTGTTTTCTATATTTAAGAGTGAGTTTTTTTCTTTGTTCATTTGTTTTGTTTATCAAGTCGCACATGAATGAAATCACATACTGTTTGTTTTTCTCTAACTGACTCATTTCACCTAGCATTATAGCTTCTAGATTCATCCATGTTGTTGCAAATGGCAAGATTTCACTCTTTTTTATGGCTGAGTGACATTTACTGTGTGCGTGTGTATACACACCACTTCTTTCATCCATCCACAGACAAGGGTTGCTTCCATAATGTGGCTATTGTAAATGGTGCTGCATGAGTACATAGTTTTACTTTTAAATATTTCTGAGAGGATTGAGTAATACTCCGTGGGTGTCTCTCAGATCCCCAAAGAGGATGCAAAGGATACTATGTTCCACAAATCCAGAGTGACTCCTAAAGGCAGCCAAAACAAAGAAACAACTTGCCAGTAGCAGGCAATAAGAAAGCCAAGCCTAGTTATGCAAAACGGGACAAGCAAGAGGGCAGTTGCTATTTCTGGGAGAGAGGAGAACAATCCACAATGGGCTTGAATTTGAAAATGAAGGGAAAACAGTGAGATTTTCTTTTCCTCTCCAGACTGGGCACGGCAGACAGAGATTCAGAAGAACTGATTCTGGTAAGAGTTTTCATCCTTCACTGGCTTTTGACAGTTTATCCAGGATCCTGTCTGTAAGCTCTGTTATCCACCAGAGTTTCCTTTTAGCTCTTTAATGGAATAATATAGCAATTTACCAGAAAAGTCCTCAGTTTCTTCCACTCTGGGAGGGGGACCTCTATGGGAGCCCTTCTTGGAAGGTAGATGTGGGAGTATTTGTAAAACCATTAACTGGTGATGTTTGCTTACAATTATGTCTCTTTCCAGAGTGGAAAAACAATTCAGACAGATGATTAGTAGAATGAGTACTCAAAGGAGAGGATAGAGAACCTTAGGAGTTCTTTTGTTATCGGTATGTCAGGGAGCAAGACTTTCCTGTCCCTTTCAAGGCTCATCTAGTATATTGGGAATTAAACTGATATGAAAATTAACAGTAGAAAATCAAATTTCATTTTGGATGTATGGGGAACCCACACATATGTGAAGATTCCAAAGAATCAGCAGAATGAGGTATGTATGTCATTCTGCAGGAAGGAGAAGGGGGTGGGGGTCTGGGACTTCAAAGCAAATGAATGTAATTCACAGGAATATGAAAAAGAGTAAATGGCTGGTAAACATGTTTTCTGGACCACTCAGAAAAAAGGAGACCTGGGGAACTTTGACCGGATAGGTGCTGCAAGTTTCCTCCCAGTCTGCCACACCTAGTTCATGTTACAACATGGAGTTATCTATGGTGATCTCTCTCTTGCTGGAGCGGATCCTCTATCTAAATTCTTGTTAGGCAGTTGTGGGGGAGGTAAAGGGCTATTCCTGAATCTGCTGGCTTTTGATGACTTTTTTTTTGTGAGATTTTATTTATTTATTTGGTAGAGAGATGGCTTGAGAGGGAACACAAGCAGGGGGAGTGGGAGAGAGAGAAGCAGACTCCTGTAGCAGGGATCCTGATGTGGGGCTCCATTCCAGGACCCCAAGACCATGACCTGAGCCGAAGGCAGATGCTTAACAACTGAGCCCCCCAGCTGCCCCTTTTGATTACTTTTTTAACTCAAACTAACCTTCATGCAAAAATGACCCATCTTGGGTCTGCTGGCCTTTTGCCCCTATACTTCCTTCCTCTGAAACATCCCTGAAGTTTCACATATTAAAAGCTGAGTTGGGGGGCGCCTGGGTGGCTCAGTGGGTTAAAGCCTCTGCCTTTCGCTCAGGTCATGATCCCAGGGTCCTAGGATCGAGCCCCACATCGGGCTCTCTGCTTGGCAGGGAGCCTGCTTCCTCCTCTCTCTCTCTCTGCCTGCCTCTCTCCCTACTTATGATCTCTATCTGTCAAATAAATAAAATCTTTAAAAAAAAAAAAAAAAAGCTGAGTTGGTATATTCTTTCATCCTGTTGAGCCAGTGTCTGTCCTGGCAAGAAGTCCAGTTTAGCTAAACTCATTTAAGAGGCAGTGATGCAGGTGTGTTCTCAAAGTTAGGCCTATGGCTCAAGAAAGTAGGTATTAAACAAGAGGCATTTTTGTAGAAACAAAAGAAAAACAATGGTTAATGGTTAGATCCAATTATAAACCATTTTCTGAGTTTTAATGGTAGCTGGTCAAGAAGATGTCAGGCTATGTGTTTGAGTGACCCCCAGAGAAAGAGGCATGAAGATTATTTATAAATGAGCTATTGTGGTGATTTCTCTGAAATTTATATCAAGTTGTTTATATTCCATTTGTAGAGCTTCAGGAAAAAGGGCAATTTTAGTTTTTAAATGATTCCAAGTCATAAATATGAGAGAAAAATTAAAGCATGTCTAGGCGGGGGCACCTGGGTGGATCAGTGGGTAAAGCCTCTGCCTTCAGCCCCGGTCATGATCTCAGGGTCCGGGGATTGAGCCCCACATCAGACTCTCTGCTCAGCAGGGAGCCTGCTTCCTCTTTCTGCCTGCCCCTCTGCCTACTTGTGATCTCTTTCTCTCTCTGTCAAATAATAAAATCTTTAAAAAAACAACAACACACACACACAAAAACCCCAAAGGATGGGTCTAGCGTCAAAGGATGCTAGAAGAAATGAGGATCTAGTCCAGTTTATAAGAAACAGTATTAAAACCTAACATTTATAAAGATGTGTTGAGAAAAAGTATTTCTTCTGCTATCCAAGGTCCTTCTAGCTGGACTAAGAATCATATTGACATGAGACAGACGAACAGACAAAAACCAAATTTAACTTCATACGTACAGGTATCCACACAGGCATGAAATTCCAAAGACTTACATGAAACTTATATGAGTTAAGAAGAGGGGTAGGGGCCTGAAGATAGAAAGGGGAGAAAACCATCAGCAGGAATTGAGATGTTTGGAAAACAAAACTGGTCCTTTTATGCAGATGGATTTATTAGGTAAAGAGAAATTTCCATTAATACCTGTTTCCCTAGTACAGGGAGCCAGTTGAGGGGTGAGATAAAGAGTTTTTCCTGAATCTGCTAGGTTTTGATGGCTTTTAACACAAAGTAATATTCATGCCAAAGTGGTCTCTCTTGGGGCAGCCTTCCCTTAGCCCCTACAGGTACTTCTTATATATTAAAAATATTCATTAGCCTTTTGCAATGGATCTTTCAATGAAACTGTTGGAATTTTGAAATTTTTTGGGGGCTTCTTCTTGCCAGTTAAAACAAGTATCCCATTCTGTTTACCTTGGGAGCCCTTGCTTTCAAGTGCATTCCTTAGATGACTGTATTTAACTGATGTTCTATCAGGACCCTGATAATTCTGTGCTGTTTTTAGTAAAATTTTACCATTTCTGTAGATAATCACAGCTCCTGGTACCATAGTTTTGTTTTTAGACATAAAATAAGCAAGTGTGCCAGAAGATAGCATGCTTGACTCTTCTGATTTTAAGGATCCCATTAGCTAAGCTTTTGTTTACACTAAACAAGGCAAACATGGGTTCCTGAATGCAACAGCAATAACCAAAAATTGTCATTGTGGACTGGCCAGGAAAAGACTGTGTCCATCACCTGCAATTCCCAGCATGGACTCAACCAGTGACATCGATTATAGAGACTGCAGACTGGAACTGGGGAAAGGACTAAACCAGCAAACTACAGTCAATGGGGACTGCAGGTGGGAAATCAAGAGTGAATTCCAGCGTGGAATTGTGGACTGAGCCAAGGGCTAAGGACTGGTACTCCATTAGACTATTCTGTCTAGACTGACCTGTTAACCCTGGACAAGAAAGCCAATTAGGTCAGGAGCTGGAATGCAAAAAGAGTGGAGCTCAACTGAGTGGGATTTGCTGGTGGCTCTCAGAAACAGCGAGAAAGACCAGGAACTCAAAAGTGTTCACAGACCACCACCCCTGTGTTTCCTGTTGTTCTCAAACCCGTTAGAATTTTGCTTCAGATCCTGATGCTGCCACCAAATCTGTTAAAAAAAATAAGGCAACCAAGTAAATCTGAAGATTTGGTTGGCTTTATTAAATGACTCGTGACTCGGGCAGCAAATAGGGGGAGTTTCCCTGAGCTGAACAAGAGACAAATTTTGTAACTGAACCAATATGAGTTTGCTCCTGGGTGAGTCAGAAACTACACAAGGTTAAGCCATCACACAAAGAAAGGTTTATTTGGGGGCACCTGGGTGGCTCAGTTGGTTAAGTGTGTGCCTTTGGCTCAGGTCATGGTCCCAGGGTTCTGGGATCGGGCCCCGTATCGGGAAGCCTGCTTCTCCCTCTTCCACTCTCCTGCTTGTGTTCCATCTCTAGCTGTCTCTCTCACTGTCAAATAAATAAATCTTTAAAAAAAAGAGAAAGGTTTATTTGCAGCAAATGAGGGGATCATTGGGATGGGGGGGTGGGGGATGGCTTCCAAAGCCATGACTCTGAGCAAAGGTGAATGGATTCTCTTTATTTAGGGTTAAGATGAATACTTATATTAGGAGGCCTCATCATCTTGTGTAAAGGTGGGCATAAGGTCACACGTGGACCTTAAGGAAGCATACCTGTACATACATTACATGTATGTAGATGAGGCCTGAGAGCTCCTCCTTCGGCAGAGATTTTAGTAATAGAATGAAGTGAAGGTAGTAAGTTCTTGGTCTGTCTGCAGCTGTGAATCAGGAGTTAAGGTCAAACTGGTCTTGTTTGTCTGGGTTGGCTGGAAGTCTTGTCAGGGCAGTCATCATTGCCGGAAGGGTGGTTTTGGTTTCTATTTACCTGCATTAAGAAATAAACTGGATATAAGGATTGCCACCCCAGCTTCTTCTGATGCCCATTAGCATCTTCAGTGTCTGACCACAACTTCTAGTTAACATCTCCAATTTTTTCCCATAATTTTGACTGGAATCATTTAATAAATAAAACTTCCCCTTTTCTTGAAGCCCTGCAAACCAATATAAACAACTTTATGTAAACTTGAGTGAAATCATAACAGTTCATTATAGACCATCTTCATGCCTGTTGTTCTGTGAGAGCAGAAAGTTCACCAGATACACTTGATGTACAAACTGAAAGTACTCCAGATTACCAATGCCTTCCCTCACCCTGTTTGAAGATGCATTTAGCCTGACATCTAGAAATCTCCTGCCTAGCAGGGAACCTGATACTGGCCTTGAGCCTATGATCCTGGGATCATGACCTGAGCCAAAGGCAGCCTCAAGTAAGCCACCCAGGTGTCCCCTTAAGCTCTTCTTTCCAGTTTATTTCTTTTTTTAATTATTTATTTCTTTTTTATTTTTTTATAAACATATAATGTATTTTGATCCCCAGGGGTACAGGTCTGTGAATCACCAGGTTTACACACTTCACAGCACTCACCATAGCACATACCCTCCCCAATGTCCATAACCCCACTCCCCCTCTCCCAACACCCCTTCCCCCCAGCAACCCTCAGTTTGTTTTGTTAGATTAAGAGTCACTTTTGGTTTGTCTCCCTCCCAATCCCATCTCATTTCATTTATTCTTCTCCTATCCCCCTAACCCCCCATGTTGCTTCTCCATGTCCTCATATCAGGGAGATCATATGATAGTTGTCTTTCTCCGATTGACTTATTTCACTAAGCATGATACGCTCTAGTTCCATCCACGTCGTCGCAAATGGCAAGATTTCATTTCTTTTGATGGCTGCATAGTATTCCATTGTGTATATATACCACATCTTCTTTATCCATTCATCTGTTGATGGACATCTAGGTTCTTTCCATAGTTTGGCTATTGTAGACATTGCTGCTATAAACATTCGGGTACACGTGCCCCTTCGGATCACTACATTTGTATCTTTAGGGTAAATACCCAGTAGTGCAATTGCTGGGTCATAGGGTAGTTCTATTTTCAATATTTTGAGGAACCTCCATGCTGTGTTCCAGAGTGGTTGCACCAGCTTGCATTCCCACCAACAGTGTAAAAGGGTTTGCCTCAGACAAAGACACTTGAGAATCACTACAACAGGCCCCTCCCCCAGAAGATCAACAAGAAATCCAGCCAGGACCAAGTTCACCTACCAAGGACAGCAGGTTCAATACCAAGGACAGCAGCGGAATTCCAGAGGAAGAGAAAGCAAAGCACAGAACTCATGGCTTTCTCCCCATGATTCTTTAGTCTTGCGGTTAATTTAATTTTTTTTTTCAATTTTTTTTCTTCTTCTGCTAATTTTTTTAACTTTTGCCCTTTTCTTTTTTTAACGCTTTTTAACTAGTTTATCTAATATAAATATATATATATTATATATATATAAATATATTATATATATTTTTTTCTTTTTTATATTTTTTCTTTATTTGTTTTCTTTTTTAAATTTTTTCTTTTTTTTTTCTGAACCTCTTTTTATCCCCTTTCTCCCCCTCACGATTTGGGGTCTCTTCTGATTTGGTTAAAGTGCATTTTTCTGGGGTCTTTGCCACCCTTTTAGTATTTTACTTGCTCCTTCATATACTCTTATCTGGACAAAATGACAAGGAAGAAAAATTCACCACAATAAAAAAGAACAAGATGCAGTACCGAAGGCTAGGGACCTAATCAATACAGACATTGGTAATATGTCAGATCTAGAGTTCAGAATGACAATTCTCAAGGTTCTAGCCGGGCCGAAAAAGGCATGGAAGATATTAGAGAAACCCAATCTGGAGATAAAAAACCCTTTCTGGAGAAATTAAAGAACTAAAATCTAACCAAGTTGAAATCAAAAAAGCTATTAATGAGGTACAATAAAAAATGGAGGCTCTCATTGCTAGGATAAATGAGGCAGAAGAAAGAATTAGTGATATAGAAGACCAAATGACAGAGAATAAAGAAGCTGAGCAAAAGAGGGAAAACAGCTTCTGGACCACGAGGGGAGAATTCGAGAGATAAGTGACACCATAAGAAAAACAACATTAAGAGGATGTGGAGAAAGGGGAACCCTCCTCCACTGTTGGTTGGAATGCAAGCTGGTGCAACCACTCTGGAAAACAGCATGGAGGTTCCTCAAAATGTTGAAAATAGAACTACCCTATGACCCAGCAATTGCACTACTGGGTATTTACCCTAAAGATACAAACATAGTGATCCGAAGGGGCACGTGTACCCGAATGTTTATAGCAGCAATGTCTACAATAGCCAAACTATGGAAAGAACCTAGATGTCCATCAACAGATGAATGGATAAAGAAGATGTGGTATATATACACAATGGAATACTATGCAGCCATCAAAAGAAATGAAATCTTGCCATTTGCGACGACGTGGATGGAACTAGAGCGTATCATGCTTAGTGAAATAAGTCAATCGGAGAAAGACAACTATCATATGATCTCCCTGATATGAGGACATGGAGAAGCAACATGGGGGGTTAGGGGGATAGGAGAAGAATAAATGAAACAAGATGGGATTGGGAGGGAGACAAACCATAAATGACTCTTAATTTCACAAAACAAACTGGGGGTTGCTGAGGGGAGGTGGGATTGGGAGAGGGGGAGGGGGCTATGGACATTGGGGAGGGTAAGTACTATCGTGAGTGCTGTGAAGTGTGTAAACCTGGCGATTCACAGACCTGTACCCCTGGGGATAAAAATACATTATATGTTTATTAAAAAAAAAAAATTTGGAAGGGGAGGCGAACCATAAGAGACTATGGACTCTGAAAAACAACCTGAGGGTTTTGAAGGGTCAGGGGTGGGAGGTTGGGGGAACAGGTGGTGGGTAATGGGGAGGGCACGTTTTGCATGGAGCACTGGGTGTTGTGCAAAAAGAATGAATACTGTTACGCTGAAAAAATAAATAAAATGGAAAAAAAAAAAAAAAGAAAAACAACATTAGAATAATTGGGGTTCCAGAAGAAGAAGAAAGAGAGAGGGCCGCAGAAGGTATATTGGAGAGAATTATTGGAGAGAATTTCCCTAATATGGCAAAGGGAACAAGCATCAAAATCCAGGAGGTGCAGAGAACCCCCTCAAAATCAACAAGAATAGGTCCACACCCCATCACCTAACAGTAAAATTTACAAGTCTTAGCGACAAAGAGAAAATCCTGAAAGCAGCCTGAGAAAAGAAGTCTGTAACATACAACGGTAAAAATATTAGATTGGCAGCAGACTTATCCACAGAGACCTGGCAGGCCAGAAAGAGCTGGCATGATATATTCAGAGCACTAAACGAGAAAAACATGCAGCCAAGAATACTCTATCCAGCTAGGCTATCATTGAAAATAGAAGGAGAGATAAAAAGCTTCCAGGACAAACAAAAACTGAAAGAATTTGCAAACATCAAACCAGCTCTATAGAAAATATTGAAAGGGGTTCTCTAAGCAAAGAGAGAGCCTAAAAGTAGTAGATCAGAAAGGTACAGAGACAGTATACAGTAACAGTCATCTTACAGGCTAATCATGGCACTAAATTCATATCTCTCAATAGTTACCCTGAATGTTAATGGGCTAAATGCCCCAATCAAAAGACACAGGGTATCAGAAAGGATAAAAAAACAAAACCCATCTGAGAAACCAGTTTTATAATTTATCTAATCTTAACCATTGCTTTTCTTCTGCTTTCATAAAAATGCCTCTTATTTATTACATGATTAATGAAATCATAGGTTTAACTTTGGAAATACATAAGCATCACAGCCTTCTGACTTGAGTTTTATTAAACTAACCTACTGTGAGAACTAAAAGACTATTCAGTGAGATAAAACAGTCTGCCAGCTCAACTTCCTTTAGAAGTTTCAGAGGAGGGAATCAAAGGGACCAAGAGCAGGCCACCCCAAAATGTGACACTTTAGCATATTGATTATTTTAAATGAAAGTTACATAAGAAACAACCTATGCAAAAAGAATATTCTGACACCCCATCCCCCAACTTTGTCTCCAGAAAACATGAAATAAATCTCCCTGTGCAAGATAGCCTGTCCATACTGAGAGGTAAAGAGATCCTTATCCCCAGAGACAGAAAATTTAGAGCCAAAAAGGCCATATAAACAACCCCTGTTACTTTTACTAATTTACTACCCCAGCCCAAACTCTGTTTAGGATTTCTTACTAAATGAAGCTCCTCAAGTTAAGTTTTCTTTGACTTGTCAATTCCTCACAGATCTATTGTCTCCTTGTCTATAAAGTATGAAAACTGCCTGCTTTGGTTATTTCTTTAGGTCTCAATTTCATTTGGGAGCCTCCATGCACACTCAATAAAATATTATTTTTTTCTCCTGTTAATATCTTATGTCCTTTTAATCCCTAGACCAGCTGGAAGATCCTGAAGGGTAGAAGGAAATTGTTTCTTCCCCACAGAGACAATTTCCCCAAGCTCTCTCCTCTGTAAGAGCAGAAAGGCTACAGGAACTTGGCACTTGGTAGGTGGCTTAGCAAAGCTGATGCAGTGACAGTACTGATCAGGGGACACAGCTCAGGTACCACAGTAGAGGCTGTTGGTTCCCAACCTGTTACTGTTTCAGCCAATAGTGTTCTACTCCAAGAACTGCAGTTATTCATCTGATGTAATATATGCTCCATGGGCCACAAATGATAGATTGATGAGGTGGTAACACATGAGGATGGGGAAGGGTTATTTAGTCCAGTGATTAAGTTTCTGTCATGTCTTGAGCCTGAGCCTCTGGGCTGTGATCTCCACTAGCACTTCTCTCAAGTTTTCCCTCACTTGAGACTGGAAGGCTAGGAGGGCTACTGTTTCAGTTTGAAACTTCTCTTTCCCCAGGTTAATTAGGCTCTGGTAAATAGTCTCCCTTGAGGGCAGCCTTTTGTTAAGGAGACAAAATGCTCCGTTGGGCATATTTCCCCCTCCCCCTCTAGGAAGCAGGAGGCAGAGGATTTGTCTCCACTGTTCTCCCAGGGAATCTGCAGCATTCTTAGAGGTAAAGCTCACAAAAGTGTGATGGCCTCTCTGATACTGGGACCTCCCTAAGTTTTTTACTCTTAAGCTTGTCCACACAGAGTGTCTGGCAATTGGTCAATGGCAGTTAATTGATCATACCAGTTCTGGCTCCAACCAACTATATCTTAGAATGTGACCTCATTTGGAGATAATATTGTTTCAGATAGAAGTTAAGATGAGGTCGTTCTGGAATAAGGTGGGCACTAAACCATATGATTCGTCCTTGTAAGAAGGGGAAATTGGGATTCAGACAATGAGAGTTCCATGTGCAGACACAGGGAAAAGACAGCCATTTATACAGAGAGAGAGCGAGAGCGAGCTTGAACAGATCCTCCCCTCGCTGTCCTCTTGGAGAGCCACCTCCATAGACACTTTGATCTGAAACTTCTTGCCTCTAGAACCATGAGATAATAAATTTTTATTGTTCAAACTGCCCAGTTTTGGGCACTTTGTGATTAAAACCCTAGAAAACTAAAATATACCTATCCTTATTAGATCCTCACAGATCCTTGCAGTAAGAGTCCTTTGTTATATAAGATTTGTTTACATCTGTGTCTACATTGCAATACCATAAGGCTTGCTCAGAATAGATTTTGTAATGTATTTATAAAGTACTAGACCAGGAAATCACATGATTAATTGTGTTTTCTCTCTATACATGTCAGGACTTGCTTTGCTTATCAGCAGTCATCAGACTTCAGCATGATCACCTCTCAGTTGCTGGCTTATGTGGCAGTTTCAGTTCTCTGTGTCTTCAGAGTCAGCTCCCAGGATACATTTATTGCAGCTGTTTATGAACACGCAGTGATATTACCTAATGCCACCCTGATACCAGTGTCCCATGAAGCGGCATTAGCATTAATGAACCAAAATCTGGATCTTTTGGAGGCAGCGGTCACTTCAGCAGCAAACCAGGTACCATCTCTCAGGCGTGCTGGATTCCACCAGGAGAAGGGGTAGGGTCTTAGGAGGCAGGATCCCTCTCAGGTTTGGTTATACTTTTGGAAGACATATGTGTCAGGGTAGCCAACAACTTTGTTGTACAATCAGACTCCTATCTCCTTCTCAAAATTATTATAGCTGGGGCTCCCTAATAGTGAGACCAAGTTAAGAAAAGAATGGCCTCATCACCATGAAGGAGGCAGCAGACCGTTGAGGAACTTGCTGTACATGCAATGACTTTGCTGCTCTATTTTGCTACGTATGGAGAGTGGAGGACAAATGAGTCAAGACCAGATGCTGTGCTCAGAGTATCAGTAGCTTTGATATACTTTTGTGCTCCTAAGCTTGTGCAGGTTTTTGGATTAATTCATAACATCAAAATAAAGTTAAGTTGCAAATTATTTAACAAGATGTATTATGTACTTCATACTTTATATTAATGCATATAAGTCCTGAGTTGAATGAAGGGTTAAGTATAAGTGTATGGTTTGAATGGATATGATTGAAACAAGGTATTTGTAGATCAGGTATAGAGGAGGACTTTGTGAAGTGGGATGAGTCATGAATACATACATATCACTGATATCTACCAATACATATTCTTAGACAATACAAACATTTTAAAGATTAATAAGAATTCTGAGGTTCTTTTTTATCCTTAGTAGGGCTATTTTCTTAAAGGCTGCAGCTTTCAGGGTGACTCTCCCAACTGAAGGTGCCCAGGTGCATCTGGGGTGTACCTCTGGGCTTGGCACCTTTAAGGGGAATCAGTGTCTGAGTGCCCTCCTTCTGAGAAGCCAGAGTCACTTTTACAGGATACAGAACAGGGAAGGCTGGGTGGAGCAGGAAGTAGAACAGAGACTTTGAGTATAAATCAATCCCATGACACCCGGGCACAAAATCTACCCAACGTCCAGGGAGGGGGCCAATTTTAAGAAGAGTTGGGTTTATGCTTAACAACGGCAGTGGATAGAACCCTGTAAATAACCTGAAAACTCTTGATGTTTATGAAAGAGTGGAAACATTATATAGAAATGGTGATGGTGGGATTAGACAATGCAATTGCGCAAAGAAAATAAATTGTAAAAATATAGAAAACAAAGGATTAAGAAAGAAAAAGGATTTGAAAGAAAAAAAAAAGGCTTGGGTGGCAGTTGCTCATCCACTCAGTTCCTCAGGTCCCCTTACAGACCCCGTCTTGGATTGTTTGCTTCTCTGAGAAATATTTTAATTAAGCTACATTTTTAACAGGGTGCGAGTATTATTGTGACTCCAGAAGATGGTATATATGGCTGGAACTTTAACAGGGAAACTATCTACCCATATCTGGAGGATATCCCAGACCCCAAAGTCAACTGGATCCCCTGTATCAATCCCAGAAGGTATTAATCCCAAATAGATAATGGACAATCCAATTATGAACATGCACTTACTTTACCTGGGAGGACTTTTTAGTAGATCACCGCATAAGATCCACTATCAACTCTAAGTTTAAGATAGTTTTATTTTTCCTCTTCTGTGATACATTTATTAGGAAAGTGATAGGAATTGTGAAATCACAGAAATCAGTGCTGGAAGGTAACATAGAAATCATCAAATTCAATGTGAATATATTTCCATTGAGGGAAGGAGTCTGGAGAGACAATAGCATAACTTGCTTAGGGTTACAGTGGTAGTTGGTTAGCGGGAGAACCAGAATCAGACTCTAGTCTTCTGACTTCTTACCAGTGAAGAGAAAATTGTTGCCCCACATCGGCCTGTAATTTGAATGAGTGAGTGAGAAACTGAGTGAGAAAACTGAGTGAGAAAAATGGCAAAATAGTCATTTTTAGAATTAAGACTTTTCCTTTAACATTAATAAAATGGCTAAATGAGTTTAATGTTTATGAAATTCCAAGAGCTTACGGTGGTTGTCGATGTAGCAGTAATGGGTAAGTGGTTTAAGTCAGGTCCAGAGTAAAGAAATATGATCTGCGATGAAAGTAGCACTATTATTTTTAATGTAGACAAAGCAATACCTTATATATCTGAGAGAATCATCTCAGCTATCTCACTTCTTTCTAAAGCCAGTATTGCTAACATCATAGGAACTCCTTTTTTGGAACTGCTCCCCAAACCACACAAATTAACTACTATAACTGCTTATAGAGACACCTTGATTTTGACGAGTTCAGTATTATTTATCTTAATCATCTACTTTCTTCATATTTCATTGTATCATAATTGGTTTTTTAAAATATTTTATTTATTTGACAGAGAGAAATCACAACTAGGCAGAGAGGCAGGCAGAGAGAGAGGAGGAAGCAGGCTCCCTGCAGAACAGAGAGCCCGATGCGGGGCTCGGTTCCAGGACCCCGGGATCATGACCTGAGCCGAAGGCAGAGGCTTTAACCCACTGAGCCACCCAGGCGCCCCATATCATAATTGTTTTTTATTTGACCAGCTCTCATGCCGGATTTTCAGTTTCTGAAGGGCAAGCACTCTTTGTGCTCTTCCATCACGTGTTAACTTCACATGTATCTGAAAGACCTTTTCTTAGAACCAAATTTCCAAGGACGTCCTGAAAATCTCCACCAGGCTGTTCCATGCAATCCATTTCAAGGAGTCTGATTGCCCTGCCTATTTTCTATCAGCTAACTGCCTCTCCATTCCTTGCTTTCATTCATTTATTTAACGTTTTGTGTGTGTGTGTGTACATATTATGTACAGGTACTATTCTGGATGGTAGGGTGGACAAAATAGATTAAAAATCTATCTTCTTGGAGCTTATATTTTAGTGTGGGGAGATAATCAATGAAGAAAAAAGATAATATCTGTTTAGTTATCTATTAATCTATCTACTTATCTACGATATGTAGTAAAGGTAAATGCTATGGAGAAAACCAAGCAGGATAGGTAAATATGGCAGCCAGCGTGGAGCCTTAATTTTTGGTCATCAGTTGTCTTCATGGTGACATCTAAGCAAAGACTTGGAAGAAATGAGGGAGCAGGTTATATAGGTTCTTAAAAAGGTTTTTGTAATCTTTCCTGGATATAACAAACAGTCTTAAAAATGTAGTTTAGATGTATATATATTTGAATATATGATGTACTTTCAAGATTAATAGAGACAGGAGGGAAGTGTGTAATCAGATTGTTTAAGAAATACCAATACCCAATATATACTTCATGTACCAATATATTCTGCCAGTTGTGGTGATCTGAAAAGACTTGGGCTAAATATGTTTCAAGGTTTGATGTGCTGTGTTTACATCTGTCTTTCAGACATTAACTGAAGCAAATGAGAGAGAAGAACTATCATAGTAATTATTTATATGTAATGCATTAGAATAATTCTTTTAGATGTAGTTTCTCATCCTTCTTGGTCTTTTTCAAGGATATGTTTTTGTAGATAATTGCTATGGTTTTGCTTATATTAAATGTACCAATTTGTAGATTTGATATTCAAAGCTTTTACTACTATTGCCAGCAGATGGCACTAAATTTCCATACTTTCAACAGTTACTTTCCCCTTCTCAGCTATTCTTCAATAACCTATCTGCTATTAACCATTTATTACTTAAAGGTTGTTCCAATAGAGGATAAATAATGTTACATGTAGTGGGTTTTGAGGATTGCATTTCAATTGCTTTATTGGGACAACTACAGTCAACACAATAAAGAATAAAGAAATTAGGGGCACCTGGATGGCTCAGATTTCTTAAGCATCTGACTTTGGCACTAGTCATGATCTTGGGGTCAGGTCCTGTGGTTGAGCCTCAGATTGGTCTCCTTGCCCAGCAGGGAGTCTGCTGCTCCCTCTCTCAGCCTATTCCCCCAGCTCATGTGTGTTCTCTCTCTCCATCTTTCTCTGTCTCTCAAATGAATAAATAAAGTCTTTAAAAAAGAATTTAAGAAATCAATTAACAAGTGTTCCAGTATTTCCATTTTCCCATACTGTCTGGCACTGCCCTAGCCCAATTCTTATTGCCTTTTATCTGAACTAATGCAACAACTTCCTAATGATTTCCTACATTTAGTCTCTTAATCATTCTAGTACATTCTATACCCTAATGGCCTATTATCTTTTTTTTTAAATTTCTTTTCAGCGTAACAGAATTCATTGTTTTTGCACAACACCCAGTGCTCCATGCAATGCATGCCCTCCATAATACCCACCACCTGGCTCTCCCAATCTCCCAACCCCGCCCCTTCAAAACCCTCAGGTGGTTTTTCAGAGTCCATAGTCTCTCATGGTTCATCTCCCCCTCCAATTTCCCTCAACTCCCTTCTCCTCTCCATCTCCCCATGTCCTCTGTGTTCTTTGTTATGCTCCACAAATAAGTGAAAGCATATGATACTTGACTCTCTCTGCTTGACTTATTTCACTCAGCATAATCTCTTCCAGTCCCGTCCATGCTGATACAAAAGTTGGGTATTCATCCTTTCTGATGGAGGCACAATACTCCATCGTGTGTATGGACCACATCTTCCTTATCCATTCGTCTGTTGAAGGGCATCTTGGTTCTTTCCACAGTTTGGCGACCGTGGCCATTACTGCTATAAACATTGGGGTACAGATGGCCCTTCTTTTCACTACATCTGTATCTTTGGGGTAAATACCCAACAGTGCAATTGCAGAGTCATAGGGAAGCTCTATTTTTAATTTCTTGAGGAATCTCCATACTGTTCTCCAAAGTGGCTGCACCAACTTGCATTCCCACCAACAGTGTAAGAGGGTTCCCCATTCTCCACATCCTCTCCAACACACATCCTCTCCAACACTTGCTAATTTTGGCCATTCTAACTGGTGTAAGTAAGGTGGTATCTCAATGTGGTTTTAATTTGAATCTCCATGATGGCTAGTGATGATGAACATTTTTTCATGTGTCTGATAGCCATTTGTATGTCTGCATTGGAGAAGTGTCTGTTCATATCTTCTGCCCATCTTTGGATATGATTATCTGTTTTGTGTGTGTTGAGTTTGAGAAGTTCGTTATAGATCCTGGATATCAACCTTTTGTCTGTACTGTTATTTGCAAATATCTTCTCCCATTCCGTGGGTTGCCTCTTTGTTTTGTTGACTGTTTCCTTTTCTGTGCAGAAGTATTTGATCTTGATGAAGTCCCAAAAGTTCATTTTGGCTTTTGTTTCCTTTGCCTTTGGAGACATATCTTGAAAGAAGTTGCTGTGGCTGATATCGAAGAGGTTACTGTATGTTCTCCTCTAGGATTCTGATGGATTTCTGTCTCATGTTGAGGTCTTTTATCCATTTCGAGTTTGTCTTTGTGTATGGTGTAAGAGAATGGTCGAGTTTCATTCTTCTACATATAGCTGTCCAATTTCCCCAGCACCATTTATTGAAGAGACTTTTTTCCATTGTGTATTTTTTCCTGCTTTGTCAAAGATTATTTGATCATAGAGTTGAGAGTCCATATCTGGGCTCTCTACTCTGTTCCACTGGTCTATGTGTCTCTTTTTATGCCAGTACCATGCTGTCTTGATGATCACAGCTTTGTACTAAAGCTTGAAATCAGGTAACGTGATGCCGCCAGTTATATTTTTGTTTTTCAACATTCCCTTAGCAATTCAGGGTCTTCTGATTCCATACAAATTTTAGGATTATTTGGTCCAGCTCTTTGAAAAATACTGGTGGAATTTTGATCAGAATGGCATTAAAAGTATAGATTGCTCTAGGCAGTGTAGACATTTTAACAATGTTTATTCTTCCAATCCAAGAACATGGAACAGTCTTCCATCTTTTTGTGTCTTCTTCAATTTCTTTCATGAGCATTCTGTAGTTCCTCGAGTACAGATCCTTTATCTCTTTGGTTAGGTTTATTCCCAGGTATCTTA